>NW_005054368.1:1115000-1128147 GCF_000277835.1 Geospiza fortis | reverse complement strand
GGGAAACCAAGGTGAACAGGAGCCACAGGAGAGCGCCAGGATGTGGCAGGGACCTGCTGACACGGTGACCTGGAGCTGCTGCAGCTCTCCTGGCCTCCTCCTCGCCTCTCTGCCTCAGCAGCTGTGTCCTTCCTCCAAAAGGCAGACTGGAGAGTTCATCTTAATCTCATCACTCTGGGAGCACAACTAGCCCAAATCTCAGCAGGCAATTTCAGGGCTTTCAAGCCCAGGCTTTCCAAGGTGCCTGTTTCCATTAATTCTGCCTTTGCTCCTCTTTCCTGTGACTGCCCAAATTTACTGACTTTTCACTTCCTACCAGCAGCATTTCAAAGCAGATGGGAAACACCTGCATGTAGAAAAATCCCAATCCTCTGAGGTATCCCAGGGAGCCCCAGGGGTACCCACAAATGTGCACATGCAGGTACCCCATCCCTGGCAAGGGGATTCAGCCAGTGCCTCTGCCTGCACCAGCTCCACCTTTCCCACTCTCCAAAGGTCTGTGCAAATTCAGCCCCTGGTGCTTAGCTGGGTGTCTCCCACTGCCTTCCCAGCTGTTTTCCCAAGCTTTGGGCCAGCTGACAGGACAAACAGCACTGGCTCCAGCCTTGTTTGCCACTGAGCAACAGACACAAATGCTTGAAATACTTTCCTAATCTCATTTTCTCATGCAAACAACTGCTGGGATGTCAGGGGTGTTATCCAAGGCAGAGCAGAGATGGGACATGCAGTTTGGTGAGGGAAGGACCCAGCCAGGGAGCATTCCCAGCCCCTCAAGCCTCCCCACATGGCCCTGTGCTCAGACCCACACCAGCCTGGACCCCACACCTGGGTGCAGGTGCCCTGCTGACTTGGCCAGTGAGGATAATTCCCTCCCTAATGGCAAGGAGGGCCATTGAAATTCCTTACAGCTGGAAACATCCATGACCTGGGGTCACCAGCCCTCCCGGGAAGGGAGCTGAGGTTTCCCAAGCAGTTTTTCCTGGAAGGATTGCTGGCTTTACTTGAGTGTGTGCTGGGATTGCAGTTGCATCTGGTGAGATTTTGATACTACCTTCCCCTTCTCTCCTGGGTCTATCTCCCCAGAGCTGGCAGAGGCCAAGATGTTTCCATTCTGCCTTCCCCAGGAGATGCTGGGGACCCGGGGGACACCGTTGAAGGCTGGCTGGTGGCAGCACAGCCTCCAAACACCTCCCCCTCTGTACAAAATAGCGCAGACCTGCTTTTTTAGTTTACACCCAAATCTGCTGTCATCCCTTGTGTGTTTACAGAAGAGAGGCATTCAATTAACACAGAAAAACGACTTGCACAGCCTGTGAGGGGTGCAGGAGCAGGGGCTGCCATGGTTCCTGGGGGGCTGGATCCCCAGGAAGCTCCGGGAGCCCTTGGGAAGCAGCTGCCAGTGGAGCAGGGACCACAGGACCCAGAGCCGCAGTGACCTGCTGGGAGCTGGAGCACACTCTGCTAGCACCCTGCCAGGGATGCACACCAAACATGAGCTAATCCGGACAAAAATAGGAGTGAAATCATAATTCAGATGCATAATTCATGTGCATAATTTTTCTTGCTGTATATTCTCCTGGGATGTATTCTAGAAACTGCTTTCTTTCCCCTCCCCTCCCTGCTCCCGTCCTTCCAAAAAGTGCCGTAGATGCAAATCATTGGAGGCAGCAAGAGGTAGTAGCTTTGCTGGGTTACTAAATAAATGCTAAATTTGTCTGAGTTTCTAGCCTACATCTTGGCAAGTGATGCAGATTGAAGCTGGTGTAGAGACACACAGCCTTGTGATAATCACAGGATTTTAATTGCTTTCATTGTGAGCCCCGGCTACTGATTGTATCTGCATGGAAAACTGTAACAGTTTGCACTTGCAAATACTAAAAATGTTAAACAATAATGGCAATTAAGAGATAATTATAGTTATTTTGAAGCAAGGATTGTAGTTAAGACTCCAAGAAGACATCCCAAACGAGCAGGAAGCATTGCCCTGTTTACTGCACAGGCTTCAAGCTGCTTTTCTATGATGTGAGATCCACCAGATTTAATTGCTTAATGATTTTCTATAAAATATTTAAGTACCATGGTATCTTTAGCCAGCCCAGGCTCTGCCTGAACTGCATGTGTCAGTCCTGCCCAGGACAGAGGCAGTGTCCAAGGCTTGGTCTGGCACCCCCCGCCCCCCCCCTTGCTGATTCACTCAAAGCTTTTCTTCTGCAAATGACAGCCCAGAAGAGCTCCAGGGGCTCCCCAGCAGCACCCCTGGGTGGGCACCCCTCTGGAAGGGACCACATGGGTGCCACATCCCTCGGTGCCCCTGCAAACGGCAGTTTCAGAGGGAGCTCTTGCAAGGTGGGTCAGGGTTTCCTCCAGCCAGGCTGACCCATGGAGAAGCAGATGCTTCTGGCCAGGTCACTTTGAACCCTCTGAGAAAGCAGGGTTTAGGAAGAGGTTGTGTCCTTGTCGGAGCGTTGTGGGCTTTCCTCAACAACAACAAAGGCATTTCTTCTCTTGCAGAGCCATGTTCTGGGCCGGGTGCCAGCCGGCTGTGTGCAGGCTGCGGCGGGGCCGGCCTGGCTCCAAGTCAGCCCCCGGCCCTCCCTGCTGGAGCGGGAATCACACCCCAAAGCTGTCACCAAACCCCGCGGGGAGAGGGAGCCCTGCAGAAGGGATTTCCGTCCCTCTGACTCAGCTTAGGCTGGGGTCACAGGCCCGGCTCGGTACAGCCTGGGGAAGCCTCTCTCAGTGCCCTGCTCACCCTGGCCGCGGTGAGATGTGGGAAAACCTCTTGCCGAGGGCCTGAGTGCAGCGTGGCAGGCAGTGGGAGCACACATCCAGCTCTGCAGATTCCAGCCCTCGGAGGGTGTGTGGGACCGGGCTGCAGGAACAAAGGGCGTCTTTCACTGGCTCACCCCGCACAGGGCCGCCAAGGCGAATTCCTGGGATGCTTTTATGGGCTGCTACCAATGCACAGGCAGAGCTGGGCTCCCAGCAATCTCCTCCCCCTGAAAGCACTCCATTCACACCCAGGCTGGAAGGAGGTGAAAGAAAAGGCCACGCACATGGTTAAATGCAAGGGGCCCAAATGCAGGGGGGTCAGAGCACTGCCCAAGAGCTCCCTGCCCCAGGCTGGGAGCGAGGGCTCGGAGCCCAGGGGTCTGGACAGGCGGGGGAGCCGCAGCCAGGCTGCTCCGCAACGGCCATAAATCATGGCAGAGGCGTGAGCAAGGAGGGAACAAAGGACATGGAGAGATGCCATGGCATCTGGCAGGGAAGGACCGCGGTGGCTGCACCAGAGGATGGCGTCTGAGGAAAGCCTCTGAGCCAGCCCAAGAGGGTCTCAGCCCCAGGGATGAGAGCTGGCCCTGCTCTGCCTCTCCCCAGCCCTGTCAGCATGGGGCATGTGGGGACAGGGGACAAGGGGGATCATGACATCCCACCTCACCCATGGCCCCACAGTGCTCCTGGGATGCCTCTCCACACTGCCCTGGCCCACTGCTGATTTTTCCATCAGGCCACAAGGAGCTCTGGCACATTGGTTCTGAGTCCCCAGCACCAGGATGGAACCACGTGGCATGCAAAGGCTTCTCCAGCAGTCAGGAACATGCTGCACCAGGGCTGGATAAAGCTGGTCCCCAAGCTTAATCCATGGCCAAACCCCACTGAGCAGCAGAGCAGAGGCTGAGGCTGCCCAGGCTGCCCCAGGGACTGGAGGGGGTCTTCTTACCCCCTGTTCTGGGTGCTGAGCCCACCCATGCTCAAAGCACCTGCCACCACTACCAGAAGGGCTGGCAAAGGCACTGACCTGATGATAAGCAGTTATTTGTCTCGTTGGTAATGAGTTATTACTCAGCCTCAGCTAGACACTGCCTTAAGGAAGGAAACATCTGATCATCTTTTAATAAACACAGTTGGCTCCTGCGAGGCTCCTGCAGCTCCTGCATCTACAAAGTGCTCCAAGACACATGGCTTCTGCACAGACAGAGCTGCTGTGACTCACTGTCTGGGAAAGGGTGTCAGGATCCTTGCTCAATAAATAGTACAAAGGAGGGAAACCTTGGGTGGGCAGGGATGCCACAGCCCTGCTTCCTTCACTGTGTGCCACTGTCCTCCTCAGGATTTACCCAGCAGAGGCTGAAAGTGAGATAAAAATGATTTCCATGCTCTCTCTCGTCATCATTAATCACCTGCAAAAGCACTGGGAGAAGGAACAGGTCTGTTGGGTACTGGGTTTTCCAGCCACAGGCTCTGCTTGCACGTGCCTGGAGCACAACACTGCAGCAGCAATGCTGCAGGCTGCTTGGGAGACAAGGACAGCCCTGACCTGCAGCCTGGCTGTTCCCACAGGAGCAATGTGCAACTCCCAGGCCTAGAATGCCACGTGTCCCTTTCCAGAGTGGTCACAGAGAAGGGGAAGAACATTGCACCAGGCAGGCAGGGAGATGGACTGACACCTTCCCCCATGGCTTTACACAGTGCTCATTCTGCAGAAGGGTGAATCCCAGGCAGTGTCTAGTAGTGATACCCACAGAGCACAGCTCCCCAGCCCCAGCCTCTCTGCTCTCCAGTGCCACACAGCTCTGCTTTGTAAGGCACTTCCACATCTGGAAGGAATACTCAGCATGAGGAATTGAATGACTTGGCTGGTAAGAAAGAAAACAATGTGACACTCTCACCAGCCACAAACCACCCGGTTCCCCGCAGCGAATGCACATCTGCAGGCACATCTGCACCCAGAGCCTGCCCACAGCAGCAGCCTCAGAGTCCCTCCCCTGCACCCAGAGCTTTCTGAGCACTTGTGAGGCAGCACAACATAAACTGAGTTTACATTTCAATAGCATTCTTGCCCAAACACATCTGGAAGCAGTTTCTTCCTCCAGATGATCCCCCTGCAGATACATACCTTCCAGTCCATGTCCCAGATCCAGATGTTTCCAAATAGCTTGAAACTGAGCAGCCATCCCAGGAACGCCATTGGTTTGTCCAGCATGGAAATAGTTAATGCTCCGAGGCATCATCCAGGACACCTGTGCCGGGTGGAAACTGGAGACAAAGTGGAGCCCAGCAATGGAAAAAGTCAAAGCCAAGAGCCTTGTCAGCTGCTGGGGAGTGGGAGGGGAGGGAAGTGGGGCACAGCTCCATGATCAAACCTCCCCCTGCTCTCAGATGTGTAGAGAGAAGCACTGCTCAAATTCAGGCAGTTTGTGTTTTCCAGGGCCCCAGTGATGCAAGGAAGATGGTTTAGGGGAAAGACTGCTCTGTTTCACTGCCTAGCTCCTGAAGATGTGAGCAACAGCTCCTCTTCCTCAGCCTGAAGCAGGACTCCTGCTGCAGAGACACATCCAAGGAAGCACCAAGCCCACTTTGTACTGGTGTGCGTCAGCTCCAGGGCACACCATCCCTCCAGCCCTGGCAGGGCCTCCCCATCCCACCAGAGGTGGATTTCCAGCAGTACCATAGCCCCTGGACACATGGCTGGAATGGGGGTTTCCCAGATATAACTCAGGCTGCAAAAGCATTTCACCTGAGGTTTGGATCAGCAGCCTCCTGTACTGCAGCTGGGGTTCAGGATCCAACTTCTCTGCCTCTTGCTTTGTCTGAGGGCCCTGTGTACAGAGGGGATCTTGACTGGCCCAGCCCCACATGACTGCACATTTCCTTGGAGCCAGTATTAACTCAGCCTGAGCCAGGCCTGGAATGCAGAGCCCCAGCACAGCCCAGCTGGTGCTCAAGCCCAGCAATTCCCCTTCCAGCTAAAAGGCTGGGACTACAGAGAAAAGAGCATCACTGCCAGCTCCCCTAAAGTGGAAACCACCCCTGCTCTGGGGCACTGGCAGGTGCAGGCTGGAGCAGATGGGCCGTGTGTAACAGCCGTGCTGCTCAGCCCGTGCGGATGGAGCGCCGGGGCTGAGTCACGCTGCTCACGCTGGTGTTACTGTGCCTCAGCAGAGCTGTTACACTGCTGTGCTTGGGAAGAGCCCACAGCTTTTCCAAAATATCACCCGGGCCACAACCCCACATTGAGGTTGCATCAGGAGCAAGATAACAAGCTGAGGGGGTTGTTTAAGGGCAAGCCCACAGCCCCCGCACCGTGAGAGGCATTAAACACATCAGATTCAGCTCTCAGCTTTCTCTCCAGCACGGGGAGGAGGCCTGAAGGGAAAGCCTGCTTTCCTGAGAAGCAGGGAGACACCTTCCTGTGCAGGGAGCTGCTGTACCAGCCCCTGGCTGCCTCAAGCTGTTAAGAAGTCAGCTCCCAGCCATTCAGATCCAGGTTACCTGGCACAGAGCATCTCATCGGGGTGCAGCAGGACACAATTCCCTCAATCCCTCCCCTCTGGCTCAGCCTTTGAGCTGAGCTGGAGGTCAGCACCAGCACACAGGCACCACCTAAGCTCCTCTGGTCATTTCTCCCTCCCGGACCTGCCTTCTTTAGGTCATCAGCACCTTCCTGGGCACAGAAATCACTGCTCAGCCTCTCTGGACAAGGACAGGCTTTGCTCAGGAAAGCTGGTAAGGAAGAAGAAACCAGAGGCTGTTTAAATGTGTCAATTCACCTTTAATGTTTGAAAAAAAAAATAAATGGTATTTGAGCAATTGCAGTTATGAAGGGAACAGATCTTGCTCCACGAGAGACCGTGAACAGATTCACATTAGACTCATGCTTGGAAAAAAACAAACCCAAAACATTCTCCTTTCAGACCCAGAGTGGAGTTCTGAAGAGACAAGACCACACGAGTGCCCCAGACAGTCCAAGGCACATTATCCCAGTGCAGACATTTCCATCGACATGAACTTATGACAGCTACATTCTTTCTAGTTACAACATTGTTCTACCCATAATACAAAATTAGGCATACTTTGGATTTTGCACAGAGACAAGAAGGACTTTTACTTCAGGAAGTCATCAACCTGGGTCACCAAATCATTTCACAAAGAGCTCCCTTCACTCTGCCCTTTGCCCCCAGCAATGATTTATTCCCAACAGCAAATTAATTGCAGAGACACAACCTGGGCTCACCAGCCCAGTGGTATTGCCAATGCATTAGTCAGCAAACCAATAATTAGAGCTTATAACAAGCACCAGGGATTTATTTGCCATCACACAGCATTTCTGCACACCCAGGTCAGAACTTCCTGCAGTGTAATCCCGAGTCAGTACGTACTAAGACAACATCACTGCTGCACCTATTGGAGACCAAGACATTTGTCTGCCTTTGAAGCAGATGTCACATGAGTTTCCTTCACACAAACAACACATGTAAATTTAAACTTCTTGGTACTGTGCTTTAAGAACAAAAGCAGATATCAGAACATAGAGGACAATCCTCCGGAAATAGCTTATTAGCTACAGAAAATAAAATAAAAGAAAAAAAGAAAAAAAGAGACAGTGGCCACTTACAAGTCTTCCACACGACTAGCTTGCTTTAAGGAGAGCATCAAGTTAAGGCAGTGTTGAGACAACTGGCTACAAACATGCCGAATAGAGCTGTTGTCAGTAGTCACCAATTTGATATCCTACTCCATTGCGGGGCCGGGCCACGTGGCTTTAGACTCAGTATCGGGGTCTAAAGACTTCAGCCACAGGATTGCTGCTTTCTGCAACAAGCAGGAACTCAGGGGCTGGATTTGAAGCCTTCTAGACCACGTTGAATTGCTTACTCAAGTCTAGGTCAATGTTTCAGCAGAGCCAAAAATACAGCGAAGGGCACTGAGCAAGAACACCGAGGGGTGCCAGCTGCAAGCCTGTATCACAGTCAAAGGTGGAGATCACCTTGGGTGTGGAAGCCACGTCACCCAGAGCCACCCCACCAGCTTTCAGAGAAGGTCTGAGACCTGCCCCGAGGGTACTGGGAGAGCCAGCTCTCTACAGTCTGCAGGGTGGGACAGAGGCTCACACTGGCTTTGCTCCTCTTTGCAAGATTAACAGTCTAACAGGACTCAGTAAGGAAGTCTGGGGCTTTTGGCCTGCCCAAAAAAGTTTTCCCAGCCTCAAAGAAGGAGTTACCAGTGAGGGAGCTGTTGTGGAATAGTTTTATTTCTTCCCACGTAAAGGCCATTGTTTAAGCATTTACAGGTTTCCTAGTGCAATACAACCAAAAAAAGCAGTAACAAAAAAATGCCGCCTTCTTCCCAGGCAACTAAACAGAAGTAGATTTTTACTGCAACATATACACATTAAATATAGTATACAGTCCATGCAGCGGCATAGCCATGTTAGAGGGAGTCGTGGCTTCAGCCATCAGTGCATTACAGTCCAAATTTCAATCGCTCCTACTTCCTATCCAGACTTGAAGAGAAGAATTGCAACCTGACCCAAGTAAAAATAGATGAAGTGCTTTGTCTCGTGTGTTACATAGCTGCCAAAGTTTCTGCCAACAATGCAGTGCCAAGTTGGGTTGTATTTCTTGTCAAATTCCTGAAGAAAGAGAAGAGAGGCATTAAGGCCAAGAAAGCCCACATCAGAATAGTCCTAAGCACAAATTCTGAGCTGGTTCTGTTCACACACTATCACCTCTCCTCCCACCTGCAGCATCTTGAGATACCCCACTGCAAGACACTATTAAATCAAGCAACCAAACCTCTGCACTGGATTGTCTGAAGGATTCAACACAAGCAAAACATCTTCTAAGCCTTGGAGCACCATCACCCTGGGCAGGAAGAGCAGATGCAAGAGCTCTCCTTGGTACAGCCCTGCGTGTAGGCTAATCAGGGGAATAACTGTCTCCCATTCCAAACCCACTCACAAAAAATAAAAAGAGGTTTTGTCATGTCTGCTCCAGCAAGGCATCTGAGCTTAAAGGTCACCTAAAAAAAGGAAGGAAGGAAGAAAAGCCTGGCTTCTGCTATTTGGGACTCTTGTACACAAAGAGGAGAAAATCCGTGCTGAAAATGAGCAGGCAGAGTCACAGGCCACAGAGCAAAGACCCAAGAGGTCAGAGGTAAGCAAGCTGAATGCTGGTTCAACAGTCTTCTACTTAGCAGCCAGGATAGGGTTAAAGACCATTTTCCTCCCTCTAATTAACACACAACTCCCAAGAATACCCTTCCCTCCCCTGAGACAGAGCCAGAAGAACAGACTCAACATCCAAGATTAAAGCCAGTTCTAGTTCTCAGACAGCAGAAGAGTTTGAGCTGTTTGCAGGTAACCTTTGAAGTAAGGAAAAGGCTTTCTTGCCAGGGCACGAGGGTGCATCAAATTGCTTCCCTCCTCCCAACACACTCTCATGAAATAAAGGCCAAGTTCTTTTTGGATGCCTTCTGTTGCACTCCCTCACTTTACAGGCTGCATTGCCCCGAGCACTTAGAGCTAAGTCATGCCTCAAAGTGATCTGAGAAGTCAGGAGACACCTTTGAATCCTTTGCCTTCAAGCTTAGATTACAGGCAAGGCCCAAACACCAGCCCAGGTGCCAGGACTTCACTGCCTCTGAAGTAAGATTTCCCTCCTCCAAGAGCACTTTTCCTGACCATTCTGAGAAGCTGCTACAGGGGGAACCAACAGCTCCCCAGGTGCCATCATCAAGCATGAGACTCAATTAACAGACTGCTGCAAATGGGGAGAGAACCTCTTCACCAGCCAGGGCAGCTGCTTGCACTGTTTCTAACACAGCAGCTTCCACAGCTCCAGCAGCCAGCACGAGGCCCATCCCAGAGCCACACATGCACTGCTGCCCACCAAGTGAAACATCGGGGTGATCCCACCTGCACTGGGGCTGCAGGTCTGTGGAGCAAGTCCTAAGCAGAGGCAGCTGCCAGCCCTTTCCAGGCTGGCAAATCCTGAGGGACAGCACTTGCAGTTTGCTCAGAGCTTGCCAGAGCTCTGCCACAGCCCTCCCCTGACCTTGGAGAAGTCACTCCATCCTCTTGAAAACAGCAGTAAAGCAGCCAAGAAGCCAAGTATCTTCTCCCTCCCAGCACGCAAGCATGAAGCCTCAGCCACTCAGCTCCTGACAGACTCAGGAGCTTTGGGAAGTCGCAGCCAGCACAGCACCCTCATCCCGGAGTTACCTTCTTGATATATGCTGCAATGTCCTTTTCTATGTTGTACTTCTCCATGGCCTGTGTAGCACAGTCTACAGCATCCTGCTGCATGTCCTCGGACATGTCCGCATTCTTGATCACAGCCTTTCTGTCAGACATGGTGAACCTAAGGCAGAACATAGATTCCTTTAATCCCTTCCCAAACAGGAGACTTTGCTTCCTGTGCATCAGGGGCTGTCCCTTCTGTGCAGGCTGCGTCACAAGGCGATACCACACACCCTGCTATGGCCACAGTGAGTTTATCGGGGCTGCCTATGCAGCCCCAGGCCAAGGTGCCCCTTACAGCTGGAGCACTGGCTGGAGGTTAGAGCAGAGGTAGTCCAGCATCACCACATGCAGGAAAAGCTTATGTGTGGGAGGAGACGGGATCTGCAGAGAGCCACAGCCCTCCTGCACATCAATAGGCTACAGCCAAGTTTGCCATCCAGGTGTACCAGTGTTTTGGAACATCCCCTGCTCAGAGCCTTGCAAGCAACAGATCCCAGGCTGTCTGTCTGCACGGGCACAGAGCTCAGGAAGCACATTCAGAGCAGCAGTGCTTTTATTCTACCCCATCCCAGGTGTCACAGCTCCGGCTGCTAGTTTAGCCCTGGAAGGAGCATTGTTCCACATTCAGCCATCATCACACCTTCACTTCCCTGCTGCTGTGCCATGAAACCCAGCCTTCAGCTGCTCCCACGGGACAGAGCCAGTCTGATGAGCCAGAAGCAGGTTAACAGCACACTGCAGCCTGGAAACAGGGCAGGGGAAGCAGGTCCCACCACAGGGACAGAGCTTGGCAAAGCTCTCCTTTCCCGCCCCCTCCTCAACTGGGAACCACAACACAGATGCCAAAGCCAGCATGCTACTGCAGTCCCAGACTTGTTCAGGAGTGAGGTGCGCAACCCCTTTGCTCTCAAAATTAAACTGCCTTGTACCAGCCACTGCAGCCTCAGATGTGACATGCCCTTTCCAGGGAGGTGCCCAGCACAGTTCCTGTTATCCTAGAAAACTGGGATCTCATGATCCCAACACTGCAGTCTTTCTTCAAGCCCTGGAGAAGGCCCACCATGAAGGCCTGCTCTGGGCACCACAGCCCTCATTCCCATTCCTCACTGAAGGCCTGGAGAGGCACATGTTACCTGAGGATCCAGCTGCTCACCTTGCAGCAGCTCTTACCCCAGCACATTAAAACTTTGTGGGAATAAGCTTCTTAATGGCAAGGAGTGCCTCCAATTAAGCCTGCAGAGCACCATTAAGTTTCCTAAATCCTTTTACAGCACTCTTAAGTCTTGAGTGATACTACCAAGTGTGTTTTGAAACAGTGAAACTACACATTTTTAGCTCTGCTGTGGAGTGAAAAAAATCTGCTGCAATGATCACTTCCTGGAAGAGCCCCAGAAAACTGAAGGAGTAGCTTTGTTACAGCAATTAAGGGAGCTTGCTACCCAGAGAGAAAGAGAATCTGGTTACATAATTGCAGCCCTCTGATTACAATACTCCAATTCTTCCCTCTGCCTGCACTTGAAGACTCCTATTGCCACCTTAATTTATACAGTTTAGATATAGTGTTTAATAGAGCACTGCTATTAACACACACTAACAGCAGCGGGAGGAATGACAGGAACTGAGCTCCACTGCCAACAGAGAGCACATGCTCCTATCACAGCCCTGGAAAAGCCACTTCCCGGCTGTTTGCTCCTCTCCATGCCATGGTTTCAGCCAGTGGGGCTTTGCCTGCAGCACAAAAGCCAAGGGACGAAAAGACACAGCTCAGAACAGCCCACACTGCCTGTAGATCTGGATTCACCACCCAGGAATCTGACGATCCCCTGGAAAAGTCTTCTGGGTGTCCAGTCCACAGGAAGAAGGAAGCAACAGAAATCCACTTGTGGGTCATTCTTCCAGGAAAGCTTCTTTAGGTAAAGAGAGCAAGCAAGCCCTGACACACACCAGGCCTTCACACACCTGCACTGCTCACAAAGTTCAGAGGGCACCTGCCATTGCATAACCAGGCACAGTGACCTGCAAAAGGCACCTTCCCTCCTCATTGTCTAGGCGAGGAGCATCCCAGTGCAGGCCTGTGCTGCCGCGGGTGACAGCGCCAGAGGAAAAAAAAATCATCCTTCAGCAGGGCTGCACACGCTGGCCACGAGGCCTCCCCTGCACTGCTCCAGGGCACAGCATCCCCCACGGCCCACCACGGCAGGGGACGGCGGGGCGCGACCGGTGTCACACCCAGCACCCAGCTGAACACCAGAGTAGGGCCCCAGCCTCTGCTCACTCCCTGGGGGTTACAGCAGCACCACAGACATAGCACAACCCTAAACCACAAGATCACAGGTGGCTCTCGGGGTCTTGCCACCGCATCTGGCCCTCTTTGAGGAAAACCACAAAGCCCCAGCACTCATCTCAGGGCAAGATGGGCCTAGCAAGGGGTAACATTACAGTTCCAGCAGCCACCCCCTTCCCCCAAGGGCAGGATGTGGTCTGTGAGGAGGAAGACCACAGCCCCAGCTGCCGCTCCAGGGCAGAATGAGGCCTTGGGAGAGAAATTAGGCTCAAGGCAGCATCCAACCCTTTCCTTACCAGAGTAGGATAAGGTCTTAATTGTATGTTCAAGCCCAGTACTCCAGTAGGACAAGCTGGGGCTTTGGGAAGAGCAGGAGACATAAGCCCCCTGGCAACCATTCCTTCCCTCTCCAGGCAGGATAGAACCCTAGAAATGAGATGGGGCTTAAGCCCAGCATCCACCACCTCCCCCATGAGGACAGCATGGATCGCGAGCATGGGAGTACCCATCACTTCCCCACCAGGGCAGTACAGATCCCTCGGCTCGGAACGGGGCCCGAGCCCAGCACCCATCGCTCCACCATCCGGACAGCATGAATTTCGCGACTGAGGACGCGGCCCAACCCCTCCACGAACCGCATTCACCACCTTGGCCGAAAAGGGCCCTGGGAGGGAGTGCGGCACAGCCCCTTCCCCCGCAGGGCTCCCGGGAGCCGGAGCCCTGTGTGACCTTCACGGGGGGAGCTCCGGGGGCACCCGAGGCCGCGGTGACCTTGGCTGGAGCGGGACCGGCTCCGCAGCGGCGCGTCCCCCCAGGGAGGGGCGGGCACCGATCGCTCC
>NW_005054368.1:1112893-1114634 GCF_000277835.1 Geospiza fortis | reverse complement strand
GCCGGGGGGGCGGGGGCGCCGTGAGGGGCCGTGAGGGGCCCGGGCCGGTGTGAGGGGTCGGTGGTCGCCTCGGGGCTCCGCTCCCTCGGCCGCCATCCCCGGGGAAAAAGCCTGATCCCCTGGGGCGGCTGATCCCTAGAGGGACCTTTGTTGCCCTAGGGGGTCATGATTCTAATGCGGGGGTCCCTTCTGCCTTGAGGACCCCGATCCGCGGCGGGAGCCTGAACCCTTCTAAGAGGAACTCACTGCGTTGAGTCACACACCAGAGTGTTCTCGGTCAGAGGGCTCAGCTTGAGTCAAATATAGTCCTGTCTTGGTGATGAGTTGCAGCTTGGCACCTCAGTGGCACCTTTCACCTGAGATCTCCAACCTGTGATGCTCATGGATCTCCTGAGCCTTGAGATGTCCTCCCACAGTGGCACATACTTACAGCCGAAGGGCACTAACGGGAGAGAGGGACTTGAGAAAAGTCCCTGAGGCTATTCGCACCCCATTTGGGACAGATCCATGTTCCCTGGAGCTGCACCACATACCCCAAATGTCCAGGTTTTCAGGTCGCAGCAGGCCTGTGCTCCATGTCCCCCGCAGGACTCAGCATCTCCCCAGACACATTTGCCCCTCCTGAACACATCAAAAGTGTTCCCGTGTTTCTTGGGGTTTTCTTACAGGGAGCAAAGCGTGGGGAATGCCCAGCGACATCTGGGGAACGAGCAGCGCCAGCCCCACATCCTGTGGAAATCACCGCTTTTCCCCTGGAATGTCTCAGGGCATGCTGCCAGGCCCTTTTTCTGCCAGCCGTGTTTTGTGTGGGAAAGCTGATAAAATCCCAAACCTGGGCACTGTGCTGCTGAGAATTGTCTCCACACACCCAGAGGCTGAGGGGTGACATTGACATGGGGCTGTTTGAGCTGCTTCATTGTACCTTCACCCCGAAAATATGCGATGTTCCACAGACACACAAAGCTGAGAGGGCAGAATGAAACCTCTCTGTTCACACACCTGCTCATGAGCTCTCAGCATCCCGTGCCGGGCCGGCGGTGAGGGATCACAGCCCAGCTCGACCCTGGCACACAGACCCCGGTGCTTTGCACACCTGGCTGTCCTGCACAGGGGTCCTCAAGCACAGGTGTGACCCTGGCCCTTCAGACACTTGGTTGTCCCACACGGGGCTCCTGCCCTCGATAGCCGTGCTCCAGGCACACACCTGCCCCCCCGGCTGCCAGGCTGGCCGACAGCCAGCTCCTGTTTTGGTTGCTCCATTTCACTTGAGCAGCAGTGCCAAGAAGCCCTTTGCAGAAGCTACCTGAAGAAAAGCCCAGCAAAACAAAAAATCCTGATTCCTGTGCTGTCCCTGTTCCCACGCTGCAGTGCCTGAATAGCAGTGAGAGGGAGACAGCGCTGCCCAGTCTCAGCTGCCTCTTAATAAGACCAGTTTTAATTGCCCGCATAACCTTGAGAACCAAGAAAACCACTCCAGGTCCTGAAACCTCCCTGACTTGATTGCTGACTGAAGACAAGCTTACAGCTGGTGACAGCACCCAGGGGACAGGCTGGGTTCACTCCACGAGCCCCAGAAAGAGCCAATCCCGTTTGCTAATGAAATGGATATTTCCTACTGTGCCCTTTGTATACTGGTCAGAACTCCAGCAGCAAATAAAATATTTACTGTTCCTTAATGGGTCCAGACCTGAGCTCCGGCTTTAAGAGAGAAGTCAGCAACAGCAAATGAAGTGAGGATGAA
>NW_005054368.1:1103756-1112875 GCF_000277835.1 Geospiza fortis | reverse complement strand
AGCCCCTCAGGCCGTCCCCACATGGCTCCCGGAGCTCCTGCCCACGAGGGCAGCCGGCTCCGCTCAGGTTCGCTGCACCACGCTTGGCTGGGCTATTTATAGCTCTGCCGAGGCTCTGTTGAGGCAGCACATCTGAGCCCTGTGGATCTGCTTGATGAGCTTTCCAGAGCCTTGGAACGGAGCCGCCGCTCACACCGCGGAGGTTTGGGCTCTGCTCCCAGGGCAGCTGTGGGGCTCGGCAGGTTTGAAGGCCAGAGGCAGCTGCTGGGCAGTGCTCATCCTGTCTGTCCCACCCAGTGGGACCCCCCAGCTTTCCCAGGAGGGCTCCCATCACAGAATACTCTGAGCTGGAAGAGACCTACGAGGATCATTGAGTCCAGCTTTTAATGCTGCACAGCACATCCCCAGGCGTCACACCATGGTGTTTTCCCAGTGCAGAACCAGCACTTGTCTCCCTCCTGTCCTGGAGAAGCCTGTGGGTACCTTCAGCCCAGGGCAGGAGGCAGCTGCCTTTAGGAGCAAAAGGACAAGGTATTAAAGAGTGGCCCTGAGCCCAACTGGTGACAGTCTCCAGTCCCCAGAGCTGGCTCCAGAGCTGGTGGCTGCTGCTATAATCCCAGTGTAACCCTATCCCAGTTACATCCTGCCTCCTCCCAAAGCATCTGCAGCAAGAGGAAGCAGAGGAGCCCTGCTCCTGCCTGGCTCAGTCCTGCTCCTTCCAGTGCAAGGAGCGTGGCCTTGACAAAGAAAGTGCTTGGAGGATTGATGGAGGGAGATGCATTCCTGAAGAGTGACAAAAGGGTATTTGTTTATAAATTCCTCTGAGTGGACTATATAAAGCACTTCACAGAGATCCACAGGAAAAGGGCCTGGCGTGAGAAGCAGTTTGCCATCTAAGGCCACATGCTCCCCCTGGGATGTGTTTCCAATCCCAGGCGATTACAAGTAAAAAACCACACACTTTGTGCCCATCTGCCACAAGGAATGCAGAGGTCCGAGATCCAAATGCAGGGCTGACAGTGTGAGTGTGGCAGCATTTCTGCCACCAGCTCTACTTCCATGCTGTACATCTGTAGAAACATCCCCCACAGGAAATTGTTCTTGTTTAACCTAAACTCACTTTGATATGACTCAGCCCGTTATTTCTGCTCTGCCCTGTCATGGACATGGCACACTGACTTACTTTATAGCACAGATCCACAGCAGACAATGGCTGAAATGTCACCTTCATCTCCTGTCCTTGCAGGAATTCCTTCTCTCTCTCCTCCTCCCACATGTCTCCTGCACCTCTGCTCCCCTCCTTTCTCTAGACTCTGCCATCAGTCACTCTCTTTGCCAATAATCAATAAAAACAACAGCAGCAGTAAAGCACCTTCAATTAATTCCCCTCTGGAGCGGAATGAAGGGTGTGGGCACCCTGGAGCAAGACTGCTGCTCCATCCCAAGGGGGCTTTGGCCACTTCATCATATCCACAAGAGCCCTTGCTAGTGGCTGCAGCCCCCCACCAGCATTCTGGCGGCTGGGTCCCTCCCTGGCACAGCTCCCCAGGGCTGCCCAATGTGTTATTTTTCACCAGGTTTCAATTGTTTTGGCAAGTGTTTTGCAAAGCACATTCCGGAGGGTTTGCTCTCCATCCTGGCTGCTTTGATCAATCTTGTTTGCAAAGCAGTTTCCAGCCCCTGGTTAATGTACGTTATTATCTCCCTGAATCCCTGCTATTGAACCTGGATAAATCCGTGGAAAAAGAAAAAGCCCTATAAAAGGAAAGGCTCTAAAACCTCCCGTGGGAGCTGCCACCGCTGACGAGGAGGGTTTGGACACCATGAGTGGTCCTTTAACAGCAAGAGCAGCCCCAAGTCCCCTGGATTATTGCCTGATCTGCAAAGGCTTTCATCCCAGCATGAGACCAGAGTGCAGGAATACCAGAGCTGGGACTGTGCCCTGGGTTTCCCAGCGAGGTGTCCCTGCCCAAGGAGAAATGCTCCTCTGTGGGACCAGACCCCACACTTCCCAGCAGCATCACGCACCAGGCTCTGAAACCCCAGCACGGCCTTTCCCTGGCTCCAGCGTGCAGGGACCATGGCTCCTCATGTCCCCAGGTCTGTCCTGGAGCAGAGGCAGCGTGGCACCACGGCAGGGCAGCCTGGGCTTATCTCCCAGGCAAACTGGCTGAAAAATGTGGCAGCTATAGACGGCTTTTTGTGTAAACCCCGCGTGCCACAAGGCAGCGCGTTCCTGCAACCCACAGGCATGAGAGAAAACACTCCACGACTTGTGAGCCTTATTAATATGGATTCAGGTCAGCTGCTCCCTGCAAGTTTTTGTGAGTGACTCGCGGTGTGCAGTTCATGCAGGATCCATAAATAAGGACGTCTTTCTGGAATCCTGCCAGGCTTGTATGAGCACAGGGATGTGAGAACTGCCTCAGTGCATGCAGGGGGATGAGGAGTGAGAAGCCTCCCAGCCCTCTGCTCCCAGCTCCCACCACCCCAGCCCAGGCTCCAGGACCAGCTGGATGCACTGAGGGCTGGCAACTCCCTTTAATCTGATCTCTCCTGAACAGAAAAACGGGTTTGGAGACAACATAAACACTGAAGGAAAGGTCACATCCAAACCACGTGCCCTGTGACTGTTTCTTGTGGCTTCACTCCCACAGTGGGGTGTGCAGGGCTCCGAGCTGACCATGGTGCAGGGGCTGGGGACACAGACTTGATGTCTGCAGGGCCAGGGCCAGGATGATGGGTAATTTTACTTTGAGTTTCTCCATTTTTGTTTTTCTGTGCTCCCCCTCCTTGGGCTGGTGCTCCAGCACAAACCCTACACCACACATGGTTTATCTGCAAGGCATCCTGCCTGCACATCAAAGGCTTCCTACATTTTTAAGGCTGGAAGGGCTGTTGTGATCATTTACTCCACCCTCCTGTGAGCCACAGCACTTGCCAAAGCTGGGTTCCTGTGGTCACCCAGAGCACGGTGCTGCCGTCAGAGGAGCTGGGAGGCGCCAAGACGTGACAGTGGCTTTGGACTGACTGCAGGGTGGGGGTTCCTCCTGCCCCACCTCAGCACATCCACATCAGCCACGTCCCCGTGCTGCACTCCCTCCACTCTGCCATGCTCCTTGCTCCTTCTTCCAGCCACGGGCTGCAGTGCCCAGGGGAGTCCCTGCTCTGGGAACACACTGGGTGCTCACCAGTGAACCTACTGGGAATCCATGTGCAAACCACTTAGTGCTCATGCATGAAATGATTGAGCAGTCATGCACAGGCTAATTGGGCATTTGTATGCCAAATAATGGGCACTCATGCATGAACTGCCCGGGTGCTCATGCATGCCCTGATAGGGGCTCACGGGCACAGGATGAGCCACCAGGGATGTGCTGACCCCCCTTCCCTGCAGGAACAGCCCTGCACCTGTGCCAGCTCCAAGTGTGAACCTGTGTGTGCCCCTGCAGGGTCAGTCTGGACGCTGATGCACGACCTCCTCGGGTGCTCAAATGCAAATTATCCGGGCACTTGTGCATTCCCTGATCAGACACACATGTGTGGCTTCATTAGGCACTGGAACAAGTGGAGCCCAGCACAGTGACAGCCCCACACAGGGCAGGGAAACCTGCCAGCACCCAGCACAGGATGGTGTGGCACCAAAAATCCCTTCTGGCTCCCCCGGCGTGTGTGAGCTGGTGGCTCTGCCTCCCCAGCAGCCTTGCTGGCACACACCAGCCGATCTCACACCTTCCCCCAAGCTCCCCAGGGCGTAGGAAGGAGCTACTGCTGAACAGACAACTTAAACCCTGTTCTGGCACAGCTTAAATACAAGAATCTCCAAAAGCAGGAGACAAGGTCTCCACTGTGTAGAATAATTTAGGTCAGTCTCACTTCTGTAACGATTTATTTAAGCTTTAGCAGTTCCTGGCCCAAGTGAGGGAAAAATGAGGGAAAAAAAATAGATCCCCCGTATTTACACTATTTTTCTGTAATGTTTATCTTGTGGAAGCTACAGCCTCATCTGCCAGCACTGCTTTAATCCAGGCCTGCAGACATTTCCACCACACACTCACATTTCTTAGGATTCTGCTTCAAATTGGAGCAACTTGTTGAGCACAAAATCTCAGCCTGCAAAAGCTTTCAAGTGGTTGCTTCTCCCTGGAAAGTATGTCCCATCCTTCAATCACTCCCAGGCTTTACCAGAAATGCTTTTGCCTTCCTGCAATCAAAAACCAGCCATTTGAGTGGGGTCAGAAACAACCCCCCGTGGTACCACTCCACAAACCATACCCAGGGACCAGCCTGGGAAAGCAGGACCCGGATGGGTGTTAGAGGTGATGCCTAGCTGGGCAGCTGTGTATTTCAGTGCACATAAATGTACACAAATGTGTATAAATATATTCACAGCAGGCAGTACTCACAGGCTGGCCCTGGGCTGGCATCACTGAGAGCTCAGGTCAAACCCCCTCCTGCCCTCCTCACCAGCCTGCTCATGGGGATGCTCTCACTGAACTCTACAGAAGGAGCTGCAACAGCTGATCTGATCAATAAATACACATTTTATACAACCCTTAGGTCTGTAATATCTGTCTGTATATAAGAGGCCATGAGGGACTTTGTTTTAATTAGAGGAATGCTTAAGGCTACTCTGCCTCCTGCTTAATCAGCCTTGGAAATGCAGAGGGAAGGGCTGTCCTTGTGCAGGGCACTGCTCCTAGCAGCACAACCCAAAGGCTCAGTGAGGGCACCAGGGCAGGAGCAGGGAGAGAAGGGAGCCCAGCCCATATCCACCTCATCTGGCATCTCCAGAACGAGCCAGGGAAATTCCTATCTGGAGCTGCAAGTGTGCCCCATGCCCTGCTTGACAATTCCCAGGGTGGGAGTTACTGGGCAGGGTCCAGCCCCATCCCTGGTCTGAGGAGATGGTTATCGTGGATACACAGGGAGAGGTGTCAGGAATGCACTTCATGGCCAGCAAAGAGCAGAGGCTTCCAGCCAAACATTGCCAAAGCTTGCAAAGGTGCTGGTTTTATTACGGGAATGTTGCAACTGCTTAGGTCCCACGGCCCGGGAATATCCGTGGGAGGAGAGCACAGCTCTGCACAGACACGTGGCCTTGGGAACAGCCCTCGGTGCCCTGGGACAGCTCTGCCCCCGTGCTGGGATCCAGGTGAGCCCCGTGCTGGGATCCAGGCCAGCCTGTGGTCAGCCACCAGCACACACCCAAAGCTGTGCCCTCAGTGTAAATCACCAATGCAGGGGTCTGGAAGATGCATTTCCAGCTCATTCCAGTCCCACCAGTCCCCAGAGGCACTTCAGCCCCAGTCCACCATAGTGCTCAGCTCATGTTTAACTCCAAGCAGGCATGCAATCAGTTTGGGAGGATAAGGAGGAATGAAAAGGGGGATAATAAACAAAAATGAGCCCTAGAGGAGAAAAACTGCTCACTGGCAGATTGATGCTCTCGGAGCAAACACAAGGGGAGGCATTGCTTTGTGCTCACCCCTGGCCCCACAGCACAGGTATTGTTTGCTGCTAACAGCAAAAAACCCTCACGGGGATGCCACACCATGTGTGTGTGTGTGGTGAAACCCTCTGGAGCAGCAAGACAAATGAAGAAGAGGTAAAGTCCTCAGTATGCCAGGACATTATCCAAAGCCTTGGATTTATGGTTAACTGGTTCCCTTTCACTGGTGCTGCAGCTCCCTGCCCTTGCCAGCCCAGCTGTCCCAGGCTCCTCATCCCAAGCAGCTTCTGCTCCATGGATCCTTTCTGTCTCATGTGTATTTCAGAGGATAAAAATATTCATATGCTTCTTGGGAAATGATCAAATCAGTATCCATCTTTCATGCTCTAAATGACACAGCTGACAAAGGCCTGATATTCCTATTGACTGCCCTCAAGAAACTGCACCTAAAAGGCCTATTAGGAAAAGGAAAAAAATAGGTTATGTTTCATGTTTTAGTTGGGATACAGTGGTACAGCAAGTCTAGTATTATACATAAATCAAATTGTCTTGTTTTTTCTTTGCATTGCAGAGCAGAGCATGGAACAGCCGCTGCTGGGGCTCCCCTCCTGATTTCTGACACATCTTTTAACCTGCTCATTTAAAAGCACTTACTTTGCATCCTTCTCCTTAAGAATTAGTGGGATATGAACCATGAGGTTTCTAGATTAGGGATGTCTGGTCAATAAAATGCTGTGGAACAGGATTTCCAGTGGGAGCAGAATCCTTTTAGCAGTACCTGGGCACTGGGATCAGCAAACTGCTCCGGACCTTGGCAGCTGCTCCCTTTTGTAAACGTTGAGTTTATTTTTCCTCGTTTATTTGCCTTTCATTGAGCTCCGACAGGAAAAATATATGGCCCAGTGTCCCTCCCGCCCTGGTCTCTGTGAGTTTTTGTTTCACATGGTTATCAGAGTCCCTCGCCTCTTCCAGTGTTTACATAAAGTTACAGCGCCCACAAAACAGCTCCGAAAACTTTATTTGTATTTTAAAATATTCTGCTTGAAACCAATCTTAATGCATTTCGCTCTCGTTGTAGTTCCCTGTGTTAAATAGAATCAGCAAGCCCACACTGATGCCACAGGGGCCGTGTGGTGCTGAAAGCCGGGGAGGGAGCGGGGACGTCGGCAGCGCTGCCAGCGGCTCTCCACGGAGAGCTAATGGAAAACCTCCTTTTAAAAACCACTCAGGCCTGGCAAATCTGGGTTATTTTTGGAGAACAAAGAGATCCAGCTCAATCCACACTCCCAAGGCTTGGCTGGGTGGCATGGCCCGCACAGAGACATCCCGGGGATGTGTAAGTGCAGAGCTCCCACTGGCCGTGGCCGTGGCCCTGCGGTGTCTGGCAGGGACGGTGACAGATGCCACACGCCAGATAAGAAGTGATCAATATCTCTAATGGACAAACACCATTTCAGTTCCCTGTGTCAGGATGGCACTGCTCACTCCCAGCTGGAACACAGGTGGTGGGAAGGGAAGTGCCAGGAGGGGCCGGTGAGCCCGGAGCTGTGCCACCCCTGCACTGTGGCAGTGGCTCCTCAGCGGATCCCGGTGTGGATGGCTCAGCCGGCTGTGTGCCACACCCCTGGAGTGTGGGAATGCATCGAGGGGAAAGGAGGCAACTCCAGGAAAATGCACAGGGAAATAAAAACAGCAAAAGGAAAAGGAGCAGCTGCAGGAAAACCCTCGCTGCCCAGTCCCTGCCAAACCGCGAGGTTCCCTCTGAAATGAGCGACCCAAATGGATTCGCTCCTTTCCACTTATTTATTCCTTAGCAGGAATAAATGTTGGCAGGTTTATTTACATTGACAGTTTGCATTCATTTTCCTCCCTCTGCTCGTCAGGCCTTGGAGCATCCCACCAGGCAGGGAGAGGGAAGAGCAATGCAAGCAGCTGCCACGATATTCGGTGACAGCGGGAGGCAGGGAGCGATGGCAGAGCTCAGGATGAACAGAAATGCCTTCCCAGGGAAATAAATCCATGAAAGTGGATTGGGGGGGCTCATTGAAACTTTCTGGTCTGGGCTAGCTGCTATCCCTTTCCCTTCCAGCCCCAGCCATGGTGTGCTGGCATGTGGGAATTGCTGCAAATCCAAGTAATGTGAAAACAAGACAGCAGAAATCTCAGCAAACCCATGATTTTTATTATTTTTGATTTTTTTAAATTAACCTTTTATTGCTACCAGCCCAACAAATAACCACACACAATCTAACTGATTCTGCTTCCCTGTGCCCCATCACTCTGCTCTGGGGACCTTGGACCTGAGCACAACGTGGGGACACCTGTATGGTGTGGATGCTCTCACAAAGGAAAACAGCAGGCTTTGGAAATTTCAAAAATGAGCATTCCCAATCCACCTGGGACAATTTGAATTCTGGTGGTGTTACCTCTGCTCGTCTGGCTTTTCTCCTTTAAGTCTCCACCCATGTGTGTCCTTTTGGGCTGGCTTCCAGGAAAAACTCCCACTGGCAGTGTGCTGTGTTTTCTGTTTGCATCCAGACATGCCCCAGCATGTGCAGAGGAAATCTCTCTGCTTACAGTTAAATCTGCATAAACAAAACGAGCTCTGTCACCATCCGCTGCTATGGGAATTATTTTCAAGCTTGCACACACTTTCCTTGTCTTATCTTAAGCTCAGAGTTTCTCTGAAAAAGTCAGACTGGTATTTTTGCATCCTTTTCCTACATGCAAAACAGTAAGTTTGATCACTTTCAAGCACTATTTAAAATGTTCACACACACACACAAAATATCAGCTTTGTATTTCACCTCCAAAGACACAACCTGTGTGGTTTCAAGTTACTGGTGAAATGCCAAGGAAAGCCCTCCAGCAGCAGATTCCAAAGGACAGGTACAGGAGGGAAATGGCAACTTTGGACAGTTCATCCCTCAGTTCTCAAAAAAAAAAAAAAAAAAACTTCAGATGCCTCTTAAAAAAACGACCCTTTTCTCCCAGACAATCTGGGCTTTGATGAACTGTTATTTTGCAACACAGTAAGATTAGTCAGGACCAATCCAGCTGGATTAGGACAAACAGGTTCTCTGTGACAGAGCTGGGCGATGACAGCCGTGGGCCACAGCCCCAGCCCTGCAGCTCTGCTTGGGAAACCTCCTGCTTCCCAAGCTCCATCAGGAAAAACAACAAGCAATAAGCAATGATGTTATGTGGGCAATATTTGCATTATTCTCCCTTGGAAAGCCCTGGTTTCCATTGCTCCCATTTTGAGGACAAAAACTTTCATTTTACAGTAGTTGGCTTCTTTTTTTAGCAAGATTATTTGCCTTTGCCTTCCCACTAATTTATGTCCTACATAACTTATTAATTCCCCACATATGTGTTTTGCTAGAAAGGCAAAAATGACTCTGAGAAATAAGTGTTGTGCAGCATATCCAACTAAACACTCCAGTGATAACACAGACCTGAGGAAGGTAATGAGGAAGAAAAAAAAATCTAATACTTCTATAAAGAGACACTTCATTAAGGTAATTAAGAGAATCATTTAAAGCAGTTATGAGGATTATTAAGACACAAAAGAAATTATGCAACAGGGTTTTCACCAAGCAGGCAGACTTGCCATTGGTTTATTATGCCTTTAAGAATAACTTTCAGTGGTTTTAATGAGTTTTTG
>NW_005054368.1:1102462-1103714 GCF_000277835.1 Geospiza fortis | reverse complement strand
CCCTACACCTGGGAAAAGCATAAGCAGGATCTTCGTGGGGTTTTTTTGTGGGAAAGGGACTTGTGGAGTTTTTTTTAATATCACAGAAGGGTTTGGGTTGGAAGGGGCCTTAAAGCCCACCCAGTGCCACCCCCTGCCATGGGCAGGGACACCTCCCACTGTCCCAGGCTGCTCCAAGGCCTGCCCAGCCTGGCCTGGGATCACAGAATCCCTGAATCAGAGGTTGGAAAAGATCTCCAAGATCACTGAGCGCAGTCCTTGACCCATCACCACCCTGTCACCACTGAGCGCCACATCCTGACATTCCTCGGACACTTCCAGGGATGGGAACTCCAAAAGTGTTTCTGCTGAGCTGGCAGACAACTGAACAGCTTGTTAATTTGTGAGTAGCTTGTTAAATAATCTGAAAAGCCCATGATTTCCCCAGATCACCCCCTGGGGTTACACAGATCCACGCTGGGGCTGTGGTTGCTGCTCCCCACCTTGTGTCCCACTGCAAAGAGAACTGTGAAACCCCAAAACTCTGTCTCAGGTGCAGAACATGCCCAGGCAGCTGGGAATTTACCCTCTGCCTCTTGTGAGGATGGGCCCTCTCACCCCTCTGTGCTGCTGTTTAACCCCTTGGTGACCCAACAGGGACATTCCTCCTGAAAAACCCTGGGGCAGAAAAACTTGTGACAGCCACAGAGTCCTGATGTCACCCTGCACACCCTTCCTGCCAGCCACCCCTCTGCTGCTTTTCCAGAGGAATATGCATTTGTCATTAACAGATGTGACAAATGAGGGCAGCACAATGGGCTCCAAGGAAGAGGCAGGAGGCATTTTTCACAATCCCTTAATGAACTCATCAGCCTAAAAGGTTTCTCTCCACACTCTTGACACTTTTAACCCCTCATGGTGGTTTCAGTGGCTGAACCTCTCCAGCACCACATGGGTCTTGTGCTCATACAAACAGCCAGGGATCCATCAATGACAGACACCTAGACTGCACAAGATCAATTATTTCAATAATTTTCAGCAAAAGTTCACCCACAGTTTTGTATTGTCTCGTGGGCAGGGGCACACGGAAGTGGTTTCTCACTCTGAAGGTGCTTTAATGCATCTCTGAGGGCTTTGTGACAATGCAGAGTACTCCAGTTATTTTAAAATGTCTTTATTCAAATTACAATTTTATGAACATAACATGTTTGGGTATTTTTGTCCTGCTTCTTCCCCAGGATATCTGTTTTTGTGTTGAGTCTGTTTTTCATGT
>NW_005054368.1:1101908-1102421 GCF_000277835.1 Geospiza fortis | reverse complement strand
AGGAGCATGCAGTTCTCAGCAGTGCTCCCAAATGCATCCACTTGGAATACGACTTTGCCTCAATTTTTAACGCTTTTTGTTCCTCCACTTCCAGTAACTGAGACACCAAGTCAAGCCCATCCCTGAAGTTTATTTTGCCCAGGCGCATCCTGTTGGATGCAAGAGCCATCCCATGGGTTCAGCAATGGGAGACACCCCTCGAGCGGGGCAAAGTCCCAAAGCCAGGAGATGTGAACCCTGCAGGAGCTGAGGGAGCTCGGTGTCCCCCCGAGCCCCCAGGGCGGCCATTTTGGGTCCTGCCCCCCGGGGAGCGGGACCAGCGCCTTTCTCCTGTCCCGAGGCGCGGCACACCGGGACAGCGCATTGAACGAGCCCTTCAGCCCACGGCAGGGACATGGCGGGGACAGAGTGCGGGGACACAGCGGGGACACCGGGGCCAGCGGCGGCAGGGCCATGGCGGCCCGCCCGCGGTGCATTGTGGGAGGCGCCCCGCGCTTGGCGCCAAGCGCGCCC
>NW_005054368.1:1093224-1100967 GCF_000277835.1 Geospiza fortis | reverse complement strand
GGTACGGCCCCCCGTCCCGGCGCTCGGAGTACAGAGTGATCGTCTCGGGTGAGTCATTGCTCTCTCTCAGCCTCAGTGCTCCCCCGGGGTCCTGCGGGCGCGGTGCTGCTGCGAGCTACTCCTTAAAAAAACGTGGCCCTGTGTGCTTTGGGAGGGGAGCGGTGCTGTCCCTGCGATGCTGAGCGCTCCTCTCCTTCGCCGCGCTTTTGCTGCCGTAATACGGGAGGTGAGGCTGTAATCCGGTTTTAAAGTCACGTTTTGGTTTTTCTCTAGGGCTGCCTCCAAGTGGAAGTTGGCAGGATTTAAAGGATCACATGCGTGAAGCAGGTGATGTATGTTATGCTGATGTTTTCCGAGATGGCACTGGTGTCGTGGAGTTTGTGCGGAAGGAAGACATGACCTACGCTGTGCGAAAGCTGGATAACACTAAGTTTAGATCTCACGAGGTAGGTATCACACTTACTTTCTTTGGCCAGAATTGGATACAAGGGGCTTAACAGTAGGATGTGAAGGTAAGGAACGCGTGGTGGTCATTGTTTGGTTACGGAGCAGCTAACTAAGTGTGTGGTCAGGCTGGACATAGACGTGTAAGCTCTGCTGTCTGTCCCGGCCGTAGTAACGCTGTCTGCAGTCTGTCAGCATGCCTGAAACATGGCCCTGAAGCCTCGACGTTTCAATCGAAAGTTCTGTCTATCCAATAGGGAGAAACTGCCTACATCCGTGTTAAAGTTGATGGCCCAAGAAGCCCAAGCTATGGAAGATCTCGGTCCCGCAGCCGTAGTCGTAGCAGGAGCCGTAGTCGCAGCAACAGCAGAAGCCGCAGTTATTCCCCAAGAAGAAGCAGAGGATCTCCACGCTACTCTCCCCGCCACAGCAGATCCCGATCTCGTACATAAACATCACTTTAGCTCTGATCTTTTTGTAGAACCCCATGTTGTACACAGTTTTCCTTTACTTAGTACAGTCTTTCATTTATTTTTTTTTAAATTCCAACTGTTTTACTCGAATTGGCTGAAGTGTTGAATTGCATTCTTGTGTAAAATCCCTAGTGAGTATTTGCTCCTCGACACCAACATTCCCCTCCTGTCTTTGGTAAATTGTATTTTAATTGCTGTCAGTCAGGATTGTTCTGGTTTAGTTCTAGTTCAATACCAACATTCTTGGAGCTGTGGTATTGCTGTGTAAATGTCTCAGTGTTCCGCTGTGGTCGAGACGAGCTGGGGATGTTGGGATGTTTGTGGCTAACTTGTCTCTTCTGGGGGATCTTACATTTTATCTTGCCTTTTCGTGTGTCTTTCTGTAGACATATCTGAAGAGATGGATTAAGAATGCTTTGGATTAAAGGATTGTGGAGCACATGTCAATCATTTTAGGATTGTCAAAAGGAGGATTGAGGAGGATCAGATCAATAATGGAGGCAATGGTATGACTCCAAGTGCTATTGTCACAGATGAACTTGGCAGTATTGACCTTATACTGAGAGACAGGGGAATTGAGGCCGAGCACCTACGTGTCCCCACGTGTGGCTTCAGGCATGTCCTCGTGACCGCAGGCTGCCATTGCTCTTCTCTTCTAAAACTTCCTTCTCTGGGGGGGCAATTGTGGCCAGATCCCTGCTTTTGTAATTCTCTATTCCATTCTAGTTTTCTAAAGGAATAAGGGGCCGGGGGGGAGCATTGGTTTATTTGTCCCGCAGCGTTTGGTTACAAGTGTCCATGTCTGTAGTATCCGTACACTTGTAGTAGAACTTGCAATCAGAGTATAATATCAATACTGCTAAAATCTGCATGTCCTCTGTGTGACTGATACAGCGTGGCTGTTGCATTTTTATAAGTACCAGAATGAAAGCAAAATAAAAATAGCAAACCTAGTGGGGAATAATTTAAGTCTCAGCCCTGCCCCCTCAGACTAATTCACGATTGACTCACGATCCGTGTGAAAACACCGATTGTTAACGTTCCCTCCAGCTGGGAGTGCAGCTGTAGTCCAGCCATTCCATAGTAGGTGGATAGACCGAGCAGTTAAAGCTTTTCCAGTTTAGTAAAACCATTTTTTACAACCACAAAACCTCGTACCCACCAATGCGCTGAGTATGTTGGCATTTCCAGTTGACATATTGTAAATATTTACAATGTTTCCTCCAAATAGTAATTAACATTTCTAAAGAAATTATCTGAGCATCACCATTGGAAAGTTTGTTTTGGGGAATTGATAGTTATTACTGTACATCTGAATTTATTGATGGCAAACATAACTGATCATTCCCCAGAATCCTATTTTTTCATTACAGTATCTAACTTTTTGCCTCCTCTTTTTTGGTTTTGCTGGTTATAAAGGTTTGGATTGGAGAGGGCTCACTGGATCCCAATCCTTGGAGCTGGATCATTGGATTCAAATCATAATGTGGATAGGATAGGGAGGCTGAATTACAAGGATTCATGGAGCGGGATCAAATTACCAGGAACATAGGAGTGGATTCCTGCCCCAACCAAACCGCATTCGTGTGGATTTTTTATTCAACTTAATTGGCTATTCCAAAGATATTTTTTTTCCTATTTTTGACGATTGGAGCCCTTAAGATGCACGATGGAGTTTTGCATTTTTTTGGTAAAAGGAGCAAAGCGAGGACCTGGAGAGGTACGCTGGAGCAATCTCCTTGGAAGGATTCAGCACGAGTAGATGGTAAACCTTAAAGGGGAAAAAGGGGGGTTTCTTTAAAAAAAAAAAGTAAAAAAGTCATTTGTCTAAATTTAAAGACCAAAATTGGAGTTAAAGATGACGTAGGTTTCAATTGGCCATTGCTTTTTTTCTTTGACAAATAAAATTTTTACAAAAACACGCCCCGTGTCATCGTTGGTCGCAGTCTCGCCCTCGTGTTGGGACCCGGACAAAAGCCTTTTGTGTGGAACAGAGCTGGAGTGTTCCACAGGAAACATCCATGTTTGAGCTTCTCCTCAATAAAGGATCAGTTCCCTGGGAAATGGGTGGAATCCAGCGCTGGGGAGGGGAAAAGAATGAATTATCCGTGCTTGAAGGAGGGATTGTTGATAGGAGATCTCAGGGGGGAAATGGGAGATTTATGGGCTTGTCCTGGGGATGAATGGGGCAGAACTGGTCTGTGTGACCATTGCTGTGGGTGGAGGAAGGAGGGAGGAGGAGTTGGGGTCTGGTGTAACCCTGGGCTGTGGGCAGGGCCCATTGCCCCCCTGGGGCCAGGCTGGACCTTCCTTCCCCCTTAGGCTCCCTGCGATGCCCAGAGCAGGCTGTGGCCCCGGGCATGGTGTGGTTACCAGAGCAGTCTGTGAGGCTGTGGGAACAGGGCCGTGGGGGCTCCATGGCACACGGGTGTGAGCTGGGACAGCAAAGGTGAGTTTCAGCCCAAAAACCCCAAACTCCACTGGGAATGGATCTGTTCCACCACTGGTGAAGGAAAGTGAAAGTGGTTTTAAAGGGCACAGGTGTACTCAGGGTGCTTCCCAAAGAAAAACCTGAGAGTTTGGTGTGCCAGGACTGGAGTTTGGAGAGAATCCCTCTCAAAGGACCCACGGGCATGAGGAGTGAAGGACCCTGGCACTCCTGAGGGATCACTTTGGAATACAGCTGTGAGTTCTGAACCAGGGAGTGCAGGCAGAGCTGCTGCCTCTAAGCAGGGTCACCAGGAGCTCATCGACATTGGAGAAACAATTTCAGGGGCAGTTCAGCCAACTGGGACATGGAATTCCCCGTGCAAGGTGTGTGCTGGAGCTGCAGGAAGGCTGGAACTCAGAATTCCCCGTGCAAGGTGTGTGCTGGAGCTGCAGGAAGGCTGTAATTTGTCAAGCCTGCTTCTGGTGGGTGCAGGATGTGCTCCAAGTCTCACCTGTGTGTGGATCAGCTACTGGAGCAAGAGCTCTGTGAGGAATGTTTGCTCCTGAGATTCTCTCTGTGGTTTGGATCACCCCGTGGATGCTCCAGGAGTGCACTGACACCCAGGAAGAGGAGATGGCAACAGTGTTCTCTGCTTGGGATTTGTGGAGTGTCACCTTCCTGGAAAGCTTCTGACTGGAGTCTCTCAGAGCTGGTGGGGACCACACCTCTGCCAGAAGGCTGCAATCCTCCCCTGGAGAGGAGAGGATCCTTTCCATCTCACCTGGAGAATGGGAGGGAACAGAGCCCTCCTGGGCTCTCCCTGGTTTTGGCTTTCCCCCTCCAAGGGGAGAGCTGGGGTTGCTCCAGGAGGAGCTGCTGGTCTGTTGCTGCCCCAGCATCACCCACTCACTTTATTCTCCGTGTCCCAGCTGTGGTGTCTGTGAGATCCTGTAATAAACCTGCCCCCAGTGTGGAGCTTTCATGTATTCCCTTTTTTCCCGTAAAATTGTTTCCATCACCGTGCTGTGAACAGCCAGGCAGTGCTGGAGCAGGGAAACCACAGGGTGAGGCAAGGCTTTCCCCAAGTGCCCCATGTTTTAATTTCAGATTCTGATCCAGCGTGTTCCACCATCCTCGGGGGGAACATCATGTTCTCTGATTGACATAAAATAGAGGAATTAAATTAATATCTCAGAAATGTGCTATGAACCAGGTTTGACAGCATCAGGAGAAGTTAACTGGAGGAGGCTGTGCCTCCTGACACACTCTCAGTTTTTAATTATACCACGTTATGAGTTCATTAACATTGTGACAGGGCTGATGAGGAGTCGGTGAGTTTTGGGAGCAACACTCGTGCCTGGCACAGCCCCGGGAGCCTGCTGCCATCTCCTTTGCCCTTCAGCTTCTCCGAGGGTGAAAGTGAATCTGGTAAGTGCCTGTTTGACTTCCCCCGTGGGGAATCTGCTTCCTGGGAGCCATCCACCGACCTGGCTGGGGGGCAAAGCTGGTTTTAATATCCTCGTGCATTAGTGGGAACAGGCTGTTCCACCAGCACCTCTTCCAGGAAGGTGTTTGCTAGGTTTTCAACAGATGCCAACCAAGGCAAGGTGTCTTCTTTCATCAATATGTGTTCTTCCTGAAACTAAATATTTGGAGAGGCCATTCTCTCTGAAGAAGGTGGAAAAGGGGAAATGGAATTGCAGGGGACATCCAAGCGTAGCCTCTCTCCTGAATCATTTTTCCCCCCAGAGCAGGTGAGTTCCTGCTGCCCAGCGAGCAGGGAGCATTCCCTGCCCGGCAGCGCTGGGTGAGCTGCGCCATTCCTGCGAGGAATGTGCTGCGACGCTCCTGCCGCGCCGATAGTGCCGCTTTGTTGGTACAACTGAGGCCGATTGTGCGCCCGGGGCCGGGCGGCCCCTCCGTGCCCGCCTGGGCCCGCAGCTGCCCGAGCCCGGCCCGATACTGCCTCCTTTGTGCGAGCGGCGAGCGCTCCGGCAGCGCCCGCGGACCGAGGGAATCCCTGCTCCTCGATCGCACAGCGTCCTGATAGCCCCGTGCTTCACAAAGCCAGCGCTAGCTCCGAAATAGAAACGGTTAGAAAACTTGTGGTTTCTCCCAGAAACCACAGTTTGGGTTTTTTTTTCTGTTGTTTGTTTGGGTTTTTTTTTCTAACACAGAAACTTCTGCTTTAGAACAGGAGATTCTTTCATTGATCTGTGTGTGTTGGTTGTGCTGTGAGGTTTCTTGCTCCTGATAACAGCAGAGGTTTTAGCTGTGCAGCAAAATTAGAGTAATTTCTAGACTGGCTTAGAACAGCCCCAGCTCTGGTGAGTCCCCCATGCCGAGTGCAGAATGATCCTGGCTGCACCTGCACGGGAAGAGCAGTTTGTCTGGAATTGCACTTGGAGCCGTTTCAAACAGAAAGCTGAATTATTAGGAAAAATGAAGATTCCAGGCAGTTCCCTGGGTAATAAGCGTTCCCTAAAATCCCTCTCTGAAGGTGAGCCGGCGATGTACCCACCTGCACTGCGTGGTCCCTGCAGTGCCTTGTGCTGCCCTGGCAGAGCTGCAGGATGGGATGGGATGGGCACAGAGCCTGGCAGAGTCATGGGACAGCACGGGCACAGAGCCTGGCAGAGCTGCAGGATGGAATGGGCATAGAGCCTTGCAGAGCTGCAGGACAGGATAGGCATGGAGCAGGGCAGAGCTGCAGGATGGAAACAGAGCCTGGCAGAGCTGCGGGATGGTCCTGGAGCCGGGCACAGCCGCAGGACAGGCACAGAGCCTGGCAGTGCTGTGAGATGGCCACAGGACCTGGCAGAGCCATGGGACGGGCACGGAGCCCGGCAGAGCCGCAGGATGGGCTGCAGCCTCTCCCGGCCCTCCCTCGCCCTGCCCTGGGGGCTCTGGGGGTCCCTCACCTCTGCGGCCCCTCCCGCCGGGCCGGCTGGGTGGATGTGCCACTTGCAGAGCCATTAACATAATTTTATGCGCTAATTTGTGTAATCATTAAAGAGTGGAGCAGGGCATTGTTCGCATGAGTAATTACCTCTATATTCTAATAGCTCTAATTCATCCCTTTAGTGAGTTTCGTGTTTCAGTGACTCAGCCGCGATTCACGCTTCGGGTCCTGTGTTTTTTGAAGAAATGCCCGTTTCTCGCATGGCTTGGTCGCCCTCTGCGCGGCTGCTGACGTGACAGATCCTGAGGAGCTCAGAGCACGCGGATGCCGGCCGGGGAAGGTTTGCCAGCGTGGATCCGGGGCTCTGGGGCTGCCTGCATCCCACGGGGCTTTGACTGGCTGGGATGCTGCGGAGAGCAGCTGCCAGCAGAAATTTCAACATGGAAAACTTGGCAGTTTGCTGAACTCTGGGTATTTTCCTTCTGACAAAAGGCAGGGCTGTGTTTTTGTCGTGATTTTTGATACAAGATGAAACACGGGGATAGAATCCCGCTGCGCAGGCTCTGGCTGCATTGATTCTCCATCCTCACACGTGCGTGTCTGTACAGCACACAGGCAGGAGGGAAGGCATGGGGAGCATCATTTTCTGCCTGATTTACAGCATGACACAGGATATTTTCCCGAAGGCACCGAAATTAATTTGAGGCAGAGCTGCCTGCTACCACCAAAGGTTTTGTTTCCCCCTCGGAAACATGGAGCAAAGTTGGTTCCTTGGCCAGTGAGAGCAGGGATGCTCTGCCCGAGGCTCCCGCCAGCGCTGGATGCTCGTCCCTGTGGGATCAGCTGAGCGATGCAGATGAATGCACAGACATTGATTGTTTTGGAGGCAATCCATAACTGCCAAATGAGATTAAACACCACCCAGGTCCCAGCAAAAAATAAAAGTAAAGAGCAAAGAATAAAGAAAATGGGGCACGGCATTGGCAAATGGTCCTGGGGGAGCATCTAGCCGAGTATTAATCCCTGCCATCCCCATCCCTGGAGGATTTCGGAGCTCTCTGCCGCTGTTAATCGCTGCAGCCCTGCAGGGAAGGTAATGCAGCATTATCCGTGCTCTCCAGCTGTGGCTGGGGAGGAGGGAGCAGCCGGCTCGGCCGAGCTTTGCCGTGTGCCAGTGAAAGATCAGGGATTAGCGTCAGGATTTCCTCGCTGCCTGGGCTGCTCTAATTCAGTGGTGGTGCTTTTCCCCAAACGCACTGACCTCGTGTGCCTGCTGCTGTACACGCCGTGCCCGGAGGAGCCGGGGCAGATGGTGGGAAGGGGAGCGAGGCAGGAGCGGATGTTTCCCTGCAGTCCTCGGCCCCGCAGGAATTATTACTAAAAATGGTCACTGGTGATTAACGGAGCAGTGCGCTGCTGAGGAATTGGTACGGGCTCTGGCTCGGGAAGTTTTTAAATCAAACTGGAAACAGTTTTCCTGGAGAGCAGCAGAG
>NW_005054368.1:1088548-1092442 GCF_000277835.1 Geospiza fortis | reverse complement strand
GGGGCGCCCCGGGGCCCGGCCCCAGCCGGGGCTGCGGGCACGGCGGCAATCCTCCCGTGCCGAGCCCCGGGGACAGCACACAGCCGTGGATGGATTCACCGGGTGGCAGCGATTGGGGAAATCGCAGGGAGGCACGAAGGGTTTCCCATGGCAGCCGGCCTGAGGGGGGGCAGGGCTGCAGGAGGGGCAGCGGGGAAGGAAGAGCTCGGGAGCGCTGCAGGGAAGGGAGGGACCGGGGCAGGGCAGTTTGCCATGGGAATGCTTTCACCAGGGAATGCCTAAAGCATGGAGTAACCGCGAGGCTTTTCCTGCCTGGCGCTGGGGCAGCCCTGGCATGGTCAGAGCGGTGGGAGCTGGCACCCAGCGGAGCCGGGGGTGTCCCCCTGCCACAGCAGCGTGTGGCCCTGGCACCACAGCCCCTCTGCCCTGGGCATCCCCCGGCTTCCCTCCCTCCTCCTCCTCCTTACACATCACCGCAGCAGCGCACCTCGGGGCTGGGGGCTACAGCCTGGAAAGCGGAGCAGAGAGCAGGGACTGACTGGGCCATCCCTGCTGAGTCCCGGGGACAGCGCTCCTTCCCCCGGAGCAGCTCCCCGCTGCTTCCCCGCCCACAGCCGTCCTTCCTTTTCCTTTTCCTTTTCCTTTTCCTTTTCCTTTTCCTTTTCCTTTTCCTTTTCCTTTTCCTTTTCCTTTTCCTTTTCCTTTTCCTTTTCCTTTTCCTTTTCCTTTTCCTTTTCCTTTTCCTTTTCCTTTTCCTTTTCCTTTTCCTTTTCCTTTTCCTTTTCCTTTTCCTTTTCCTTTTCCTTTTCCTTTTCCTTTTCCTTTTCCTTTTCCTTTTCCTTTTCCTTTTCCTTTTCCTTTTCCTTTTCCTTTTCCTTTCCCTTTCCCTTTCCCTTTCCCTTTCCCTTTCCCTTTCCCTTTCCCTTTCCCTTTCCCTTTTCCCATTCATTTTTCCTTTCCCTTTCTGTTCCCATTTCCATTTCACTCTGCCTAGTAAATGGCTTGTTGTCCCTGCAGCACCTTCCACCCTGGTTTTGCTGCGGGTCAGGGATGCTGGTCCAGCAGGAGCTGGGCAGTGGGAGACCGTGGGATGCTCTGGGTCAGGGGTGCTGGTCCAGCAGGAGCTGGGCAGTGGGAGACTGTGAGATGGTCTCCTGAGGATGCTGGACCACCCCACGGTTCCTCCCAGCAGGCAGACTCTGCTTCCAGCCCTGATTCCCAGAGATGTAATTCACTGTCTCTGTTTAGTGTCCCTGATCTCTTTGAGAGGGAAGGCTGCAAAGAGAGAAACCAGAGAAGACAGAAGTCGGGAAGCAGCTGAAGGGAAATTGCCTGCGGGGAGCACATTCTCAGCACCATCAGCGCAGCTTATTTACACTCTCGAGGGCTCTCCAGCCCCACCGAGCTGCGAAATTCAAAGCCTGCTGTGGCACTCTGAGCATGAACAGAAAGGGGCTCCTGCAAAGCTGAAATATTTGGCCACAGTTTCCATTGTAAGTGGTGCAAGCACACGCTGGCCCAGCAGAACCGGAGCAGGGCTGTCAGCAGGAGCTGACAGAGGGATCCGTGGTGCTGGCACTGGGCACAGCGTGGCTGTGGCACCGAGGGGCAGCTCCAGTGCTGGCCTGGCCCTGGGAGGCTTCCCACAACCATCACCAGAGCTGGCACGGGAGGCAGGAGACATTGCCTTCCTTCCTAACAATGTGGGAAGTGCCGCGGGAGCAGGAGGGAAGGCTTGAGTTTGAAAGGCAGAGAAGCACAGCCTCGGGAGGGTGGTAAATGGGCCACGGGCTCCCAGTGCCCTAGAAATTCCCTGCGCCTGCACAGCGGGGTGGCTGCTGATGCTATCGCTGTCCCAGCTCCATGACTAAGGGAGCTGCAAGGTATAAATTAAATAACACAACACTTCAAGCCGCCTGTTATGTGGGTTTGTCCTAAGCAGTGCCGCTTTAATTAAGACGGAGAGTTTACAAATCTAACCTTTGTTTATTCTGCTTTGGGGCATATATAATGTAAATATGTGTTTTCAAACACTGCGGCTTTTTAGACTTCCAGTTATAATTCTGGGTAAAGGAAAGTTCGTCAGGTTTGGCACGGGCTTGCCCTTTCTAAACAGAGCTGCTGCGAGTCCTTCCCCGGGGGCTCTGCAGCTCCCAGCGCCGGGCTGCCCGAGGTGTCGGGGCACAGGAGGGGCCGGCAGGGCCCAGCCCAGAGCTGCCCAGAGGGAAGTGGGCTCCAGCTCCGTTTCCCTCTCGTCTGACTTCGCTGCGAGTCTTGCGGGTTTTGTTCCTGTGTCTCCTCTCGGCGCTCTAGCTGTGAAAACAAGAGCAGAGTTTAGGCGGCTACGTGCTGGTCGGGATTTCTGCGATGAGTCAGTGATACGCTTGGGTAGTTTTCTTAGCCTTTAATTGAAGTGAGTGTGAGCCCTTAACAAAGAGCTCTCCCAAGTCTTCCTTAATAAGCGTTAACAAAAATAACCGAGCGCCCGGCCGGGAGGGAAACAACCAGGGGCGGCAGCGGTGTCCCCTGTCCCCGAACAAGGGGTTCCTGCGGCTCTCCTGGGGCAGCCCTGGGGTCACCACAGGGCAGGAGCGGGCACGGGGGGCGCTGATCCAGCCGATCCCGCACCACGGCTGGGAAAAACGTCTGGGATGAGCAGAGACCATCTCCAGGCGAGCCAGGGTGCTGCACCGGCAAACCCCTTTGGCTCCTTTCTTTGGGTGCTTTTCTCCAAAAAAAACCCCACCAAGAAACTCCAAAAAGGTGTGCGGGGCTGCGCAGTTAGGAGCTTCTGCGGAGCAAGGGCAATATTCTACAATTTCCAGCGCTGTGCATCAGCACGGAGCTCTACTGTGGTGCAGACGGGGGGGACAAACCCAAGCAGGCTCCAGACTCCCTGAGGCAGACGGACCCTTGGAGCTGCAGGTGCTCCCAAGCAGGCTGGGCCACTCCAGGCAGCCAAGCCCACACGTAGTCACAAACTTCCCTCTGGGGTCACACGGCTGAGAAACTCCTTTTTGTTTCAAATGCAAACACATTTTGACATAACCACTTGACTCTGGCGCTGGAGTTTCAAGGAAAAAAAGCATGAGAGGCGTGAAAGAACCGCAGGCATCTCTCGGAACAGAACAAGGACTGTTTTGCAATGCTCTGGGCAGGTGAAGAACCGTGCTGCAGGAGCCAGGTGCCCTGCCCAGCACTGAGCCAACACAGCCAGGGCTGAGCCGGTGGGCTGGGACCCTGCTGTGTGTCCCCTGCTCTGTCCCCATTGTCCCTCCGTGCTGAGCTGCTGCTTCAGGACCGGCCTCTGCATTATCTGTAACAGGAGACAAGAAAAACCACCCGGGTGTCCCGCACGGGAGGAAGTCACAGGGGCCAAATTTAGCCCTGCACGCTGCAGCCAGGGCGCCTCGGCCGCTCCTTCCCGCCGAGGCCTCGATGCTCAGCAGGGATCCAGGCCTGAGCAAAGAGGATTGACCAGAGCTGGGGGAAAATAAATAATAAAGTGCTGTAAGCCTGCTCTCATCTCCCCAGTGGCAGGGAGGGCGAAGAGAGGTCAGGATTAAAACCCCCCTCCTGTGACAATGTTAAACCTGCCACACTCAGGTGTGGGAGAAATGCTGGGTGTCCCCCAGGTGCCACCTGAGGCAGGGCACAGATGTGCCCCGCATCCTTCCCTGTCCTGGCAGCACCAGGGAGGTGCAAGGAGCCGTCCCTGGGCCCCGTCGTGCCGCCTGTCAGGGACGTGCTTGGTGTATGTAAACACGTAATTAACGGTACGTATGTACTTAATTGCTCGTGGCTACGATTTGCATGCATGTGCTGCGCCGAGGATGCCTCAGGTACGGGCGCAACCACTCCGCTGGCCCGGGGGAGGCGGCGGGGCTGCGCACG
>NW_005054368.1:1076749-1087615 GCF_000277835.1 Geospiza fortis | reverse complement strand
AGCGCCTCACCGGCCCCGCGGCTCCGCTTCTCCCTCCTTCCCTCCTGCACTTTCTCCCTCCGCCGCCGCCCCGCAGCGCGCTCCCTTCCCGCTTTCATTACAAACCACCGATATTCATATTTGTATTTTATTTTTGGTTTTTCCCCCGCAAAACATGAGATCGCGCTTTTTTTTTTTTTTTGGTGTTTGCTTGTTTTTCTCTCCCCCCTCGTCTAAAGAGACAAACAACAACAGAAAAAAAAAAACCCCACGAACAAAAAAAACAAAAAACAAAAAACAAAAAAACAACCCCAAGCTTCCACCGGGCTCCAACAAAACCCCGATGGAACAAACGCCGTGTCTGGGAGAATAAATTAATCCCTCTTTAAACAGCCTGACTCAGGGCCGGCTGACGAGGGAGCTTGTTTTCTTTTAAAATAGGACGCGAGCGGGCCGGATTTCTGTAAAAACTGGCGAAATCCTAACGGGAATGGGGAGGAATAGGGACGGTGGAGCGTGCAACCCCTCCCTTTGCCAACTGAGTCACAATTTTCCCCCTTTCTGTCGGTGAAAGACTGACTTAAAAACACCGCTGTTTATGTAATTCCGGAGAAAATCCAATGTACCAGAAAAAAAAAAATCTAAAAAAAAAGAAATCTTTGCCTGGCTTTTGTGAGCCTCGCGAGCCCTTTCTCACCAGATTGTTTTCTTCTGGATATTTTTTTTTTTTTTTGCGCTGGAAAACATAAAATGTGTGATTGCAGCAGCAGCAGCGGAGGGAAAAAAAAAAAAAGCGCCCAGCACATCACCTTTCTCAAGGTAAAATAATCCTCTTTGCACGTTCCCGGTGGCGGCCGCTCGCTTCCTCACTGTCCTCCTCGGAATTAAACCCAGACCCAACCCGTGACACGAGTTTGAAAACCTGAGTTGAATGAATAAATCCGCCAAGAGCGAGCACCGTTCCTTTAGGGAGGAAAAATTCGTCCCTTGCAAGTAGCAAGGGATGAGTCACTCGCTCGGGTTCTCTGCCTCGGAAAACACGCCGGGAATGTTCCGGGGAGCTGGTACCGGGAGCTGGGCGCTGGGTTTTCCGCCTTTTCCTGGGGGATGCGGGCGATGCCATTGGGTTTGGCTGAGGTCTGGTGAATTATTTCTCACTCTAGTGGGCAGTTGTGATTCGCACGTAGGAAACTTCACGCTAAGAAGTTAATCTCCTTAGTTTAGGGCCATCTCCCTGCGAGCCGGGGCTGCTTTAGTGCCTTGCTGCCTCCCAGCTGAGCGTTTTCCAGGGGAAATTTTTCCTAGGCTGGCAGGACTGTATTGCAGCAGGCTGAGAAATGCCAAGTAATGCTTCAAGTACGTGTCCAGCTCCTTGCTGCTCGTCCGTGCTTTTCTGAAGGTGCTGAGTTTTGAAGTAGTGATGTCACACGCTGATTTAGGAGTCAGCTTTGCTGCTTTTAATTAAGGAGTCAGCAGTTCGCTTTCTGAACGTGCGACTCGGAAGCATCTTCATGAAACTGTGACGTGGAAATTTTCCTCTGATTTTTTTTCCCCCTCTCTAAATAATAAAGCTTTCAGAGCTCATAATAAATGCTGGTTATTGTTTCTTGAGTGGTTTTGTTAGAATCAATGATTTGGGGTGCGAGCGTGCCAATGCACCCAGCAGAAAGCAGCACTGAGGTAGTCCTGATGTGACTTTCATTTTTCTTCTTCCCATTCTCACAGCAACCCATCAGCTCCGATCCAGCTGATTAGTTAAAACTAGTTAAAAAGCGTGGATTTAAAAGCCTGTCCCCAGTGTCAGTTAAATAACAAATGGAAGTGACTGAATATTCACACTCGTTCTTCCTGGGGGGAGTGTTAAACCAAGTGTGCGTTCCAGCTGGGACAGGATTCCTAAGGGACAGCTTAATACGTGGAATATAAAGTTGTAATTTTTAGCCAAATGTTTTTAGAGGAGGTTTCGATGTCTTAATTTTAGTCCTGTGGCAGTGGGCTGTGGGACTGTAAACCGTTCTTCCAAATAAAGTTGTTTGATTGTTTTTAGATGGCATTTTGATGAATTGTATCCCTTTCTAAAGAAACAATCGTGCTACTGAATAAGCAGTTCTTGTTTGGATCTTCTTAGTCCCCAAAATGCATAGTTGGAAAACCGCTTTTAGGATGTGCTCGGGAAGTGAAAGTTGTATCTGTTAATGTGAGGAGGACTCATCCATCAGATGGAGTGTTCAAGATATGACTCATGCTAATTTGTTGCTCTCACATTAAGGCTGAAGCACAAAAATATTTTAGCCTCTGGCATTGGAAGTTCACAATGCCACATCCTACACTCTGGGTCATGAATTGCAGGGTTTTTTTGTTTACTGCCCCCCCAGGAGAGAAGGAATTAGTGACAGAACAAGGGGATTTTGCAGGAGAGCCCGTCCCAGGCCATCAAAATATCTCCAAATTGTTGACTTGATGTTAATGCTGGGTGAAGTAAAACCGTGGTTGGAGCCTGCATAACTGCGCCTGCCAGAGGCGTGCAGCAGGTGCTGGCTTCCCTTCTCCAACAGGGAGTTAAAAAAAATGCTGCCTGATCCTTTTTTAAAAGGCTTTAACAGCCCTTGGAAACTGAGGAACACAGCTCGGGGCAGAGGGGCTGTGAGGAGCACGGTGCTGTGAATAATGCTGGCTTCCTCGGAACCAAGATAAGCAGACTTACATAAGCAGCAGCTCCATAGCCTGTCACTTGATGAATATACATTGTTTTATGTCCACTGTCTCCATCAGATCTGTAGGAATAAGTGCATCATTACCTTGAAGTGCTGACGATTCTTTGAGGCTTAAAAATATCCATAAACTGCCTAAGTTTGAACCTTGTCCAAAGGATTTGGGCTCTCCATTATCCGATCTGCTAGCTCTGCCTTTGAAATTGTATCTCTGGAGCTATCATTAGGTGCTCTGCAGTGTCTTCTGGTGCAGTTTAACAACGTTGTTTAATGCCTATTTGAAGTTGTAAAACATTTCAGAATTTTTTAAAGTTAAAATTGTGTTGAAGCGCACAACTTGCTCAGTATTGTGCTATTGGTGTGTATTGTGCAAACTCTTATTTTCATGCAATGTAGAAGTGTCAAAACCTTTTTAAAAACATGTAAAATAAATGGGTGAAAATGCACAATTGTCACTGAAGTGAGGGAAAAGTTTAATGGAGCTGCTGGGGCTTGTGCCATGCCCTGATTTAGCAGCGTCGCCTCCAGGAGAGTTCTGGATGCAGCTCTTCAGCAGTTGCTCCCTGGAATAAACCAGCCCCTGGGGCTGTTGTTTGAGGTGGCTGCTGTGGCCAGGCAGGTGTGCTAATATCCAGCCTACCTGTTGCATCCCGAGCTTCAGCACAGAGGGATCTGAAAAGCAGATACAGATGGACAGCCTGGCCTGGCTCCTAATGGTTCCCACAAGTTTTGTCTCCTGTCAGTGTCCGGAGTCCAGGCTTTCTGCTGTGAACTGTTTTCCTGTCAGATAGGCTTGGAGTGTTTGGGAGCTTGTATTCCTTCCCACGTGGGTTAGTGTTGGTATTCACCCATGGCTTTTATCCAAAGATCACCAGCATCACGCTCCCAAAAAGTGAGATTGGAATGGTGCAGGAGCTGCCCCACAGCAAGGGAGAGATGCTCTGGGGGGGCTGTAGTCCCTGCTGCGCTTCAGGCAGGCAAAGCACCCAGGATACAACTAGGAAAAAAGCCCAAAGTGAGCTTCTAGAAATACTGGCTTGTCCAAAGGACGTGTTGAAATGGATTCCCATGGGAAGAGCATTAGCCTGAGTGTGCTTCCCAGTACTGTCCACCCCAGCTGATGTAAAAGTAGACAGGTCAGGGTCGTGCACTGGCACAGTGTTTATTCAGCTCTCACAGCTTTGAGTCATGTTACTTGGTGAGGAAAACTATAGGAAAGGAGTCCTGGAGGGCTGCAGTACTGATCTGATGGGAATGCAAGTTTCCCCAAACTCAGCTTCAGGCCTGGCACGCTGCGTTAATAACGAGCCTGATTTAAAACTGGTCTGATGAGACCGAGGCACATCTTGAATACAGATGCACTTAAACTGGCTTAAGGTGCTGGAGTGATTTATTTTAATGCTCCATTAGGCTGAATTGGTCTGTGTGGTTTCTAAACCACATTAAAATTGTATCTGCCAGGGTTTTGTCCCAGTCTGACTGGATGAGTTTTAATAACAGTGTTTCTGCCTTAGAATAACCGCACGTGGTGCAGCACAGCCCGTGGCAGGCGGGCTGCAGCTCAGCGGAGCGCTGCTGCCTGTGGGCCCCCCCCTTCCCTTCCCTTCCCTTCCCTGTAGCTTCTGCCACACATTCTGTAGTTCAAAGTTAGTTGGTATTGGCTGCTTTCAGACAGCTTTCAGGGTTTATTCCCGACACCCTGAACCGTGTTCTCCAGCAGCATCTCTAGATGTCTCCCAGTGTGTATCGATCAGCTTCTCTTCCCAGCACAAAGTAGCTGCTGACGAAGAGAAAAAGGCCCTGCCGCTATTCTTGTTAGTTCCAGACGCAGAGAACACAGTGGTCAGTGGATAAATGCATCAGGAACCTGCTAAATATAGAGATGTGGCTTTAGACAGCTCCCGATTCCAGTTGCTTTGGTTTCAGTGCTGGCACAGGGGTATGAACATGCTGTTTAAATAAGACGCCTTATCGCATCCTGGCTCTCTGTGCCTGCCGTTCAATTCTTAGTGTGCACTAAGCTCAGCTTAAAGGTGGGGCCTTATTTTGCAACTCCTGTCAGTACCTTCATCCTCTCCAGAGATAGTCCTGATGTGCCATCTGATACGATCATTAGCAAAATGAGTTACCTGTTATGTAAAGATGAAATGCTGTTATTAAAAGATCTGACAAGCACCTAGTTGTCTTCCGTAAAAAGTTGCCCTCCAGAAACTTAATAATTCCTACACTTACCACAGGGTCTGCACAGCCAGGGCATTTACAGCGCGAGCGGTTTATCTTGTCCAAAACCAGCATTATGTAACCTTCCCCTGTTGTTCCTTCCGTGGCTTTTGGTCCAGAATGTGCTTCCCTGTCGTTTGTAAATGTTCTCACCGTGCCAGAGTGAGCACCCATCCAGAGAATTTAAGTGTGAATGTTTGGTTTTAGGCACACGAAGCCTCCCATCACCAACAGCAGGCAGCACAGAACAGTTTGTTGCCTCTCCTGAGCTCTGCTGTTGAGCCGCCCGATCAGAAGCCGATTCTGCCCTTACCAATAACGCAGAAACCTCAGCCTGCACCAGAAACATTAAAGGATGCTATTGTTGGGATTAAAAAGGAAAAACCTAAAACCTCCTTTGTGTGCACTTACTGCAGCAAAGCTTTCAGGGACAGCTACCATTTGAGGCGTCACGAGTCCTGCCACACAGGGATAAAGTTAGTGTCACGGCCAAAGAAAACTCCCACCACAATGGTGCCCCTTATCTCGACCATCGCTGGTGACAACAGCCGGAGTTCGCTGGTTTCGACTATCGCAGGCATCCTGTCCACTGTCACTACGTCTTCCTCTGCCACCAACCCCAGCAGCAGCGCCGGCGCCACGGCCATGGCGGTGACGCAGACGGTGAAGAAGCCCAGCAAGCCCGTGAAGAAGAACCACGCCTGCGAGATGTGTGGGAAGGCCTTCAGGGACGTCTACCACCTCAACCGGCACAAGCTGTCCCACTCGGACGAGAAACCCTTCGAATGTCCCATTTGCAATCAGCGCTTCAAGAGAAAGGATCGCATGACCTACCACGTGAGGTCTCACGAAGGTGGCATCACGAAACCCTACACCTGCGGTGTTTGTGGAAAAGGCTTCTCAAGGTACCACCCAGCAAACCCCAGGCGTGCTCTGCTGTTGGCTTTTCGTGAGCAAGAAGGGTTAAGCTATAGTAGTGAGCTGGGAGAGCCAAACTTCTGAGGGGATTGGTGAGGGGATAAAGAGCCTTGTCTGCAGTTAGGGTGGGGGAGTCTCCACCTGAGCAAGGTTAGCAGTGGCCAGAAGTGGTCACTTTTTTAGGAGAGTGGTTTGAAATGGTTTCTCATCCTCATCCAGGGCCCATAAGATGTGTGTCTGTGTCACTGGGGGTGGGCACAGAGCCCCTTCACCAGCCTTTGCCATGGTCTGTGAGTGGGGCAGGGCAAAGGAACTGTCACCTGGTCTTACAGCAGGGTGGAGGGACAGCACAGGGGGAGCTTGCACTGCTGCCGGCTCTGTTTGTACCTGTGCTTGCAACAGAGAAAACTTCAACCTTCAGAGCTGTTGCGCTCTCACCTTTACACAAGGTGTGACCAAACGTGCCATTGCCAGGTGTGTGAGGAGAACTGAGTTAAGCTTTAAACCGCAGGCTGGTTTTAAGCTGTGAGGTGTTGCAGGTGAAGCCCGTGGTAGGTGAGGGGAAGGGATTTATCCTGGCTGTCAGAGGGACGGGGGCTGCAGGGAGTGACCAGCTCGGTGTCAGCTCTGCTAGCCAGGGTGTCCTGGCTCTGTGTTTGTAACGGTGTGCACTTTTCTCCTGTTCCTCTCTTTCTTGCAGGCCTGATCATTTAAGCTGTCACGTTAAACATGTTCACTCAACAGAGAGACCCTTCAAATGCCAAGTAAGGGCTAAAATGGTTTATTAAGAGCAATACCTTATTGTGTCAGTGGTACTCAGGTGAATCTTTTCAGAGCTGTATTTACTCCTGGACTTTTGAAAAGGAAGTTTAGGAGTAAAGCCACATTTGCCACCACACCATGATGCTGGAGTTCTGGTGGAACTTTAAAAAGATACCATGGTTGCTTTTTTAGGAAGATTAGAGGCTTTTTGCTTTCTTGGAGAACAGCATAGTTGCTCTGTTTTACCATATGCTTAACTTAGTAGTAGGATTGTAGCAGCATCCTCAGCTTAGTGCTCATTTCTGGGGTAATGTGTGCAGTGTCTTTCTCAGCATGTTCAAATGAAATGTCTTTCTCAGCACTTCTATTTAAAATGGGTGGGAATGGTTGATTCTGGATCTCTTATTTTGCTGGAAGGGGAAAGCAAGTTGTCCTAAATTGATGACTGAGACTAGGAGAAATAATTTGATTGCCCTTGAACAATTAACTGTTTTGCTTGGAATATCCATGCTTATTCCAACCTGTTTTAGTGACTCGTCTTATTAAATAAAAGCCTTGGATAAAAAGAATAGTGTTAGGAAAAGGTTTTGTTTCCTTCTGGGTGGGAACAGAAGTAATTGAGCAGTGTAAGGTACCAAGTTCATATTTGTACAGTAAAATTACATTAGAAACCAACTTTGCCTATTGTAGCCGTTTTTTACAAGCTCCCTCTTGCATTGGTGGTGGGTAAGGCAACCCACTGTTTTCAGAAAGTTCAAGCAGTGTAGAATATGATTTTTGTCCTGATTGTCTCAGAAGCAAATTCCATTCTCAGTCTCTGCTGAGTAGTTTGATTTTGGTTTCTGTATAAATGCAGGTAAAAGTTAAAGTTGTCAATGCACTTAGGATACTGTTAGGACCTGCCAGGTAACGTGGGCTCCCAGAGGGCCTGTGGGTGATGCTGTGCTGCTCTGTGTGCCCCTCAAGTGTAACTTTGTCCTCCATCTAGACGTGCACTGCTGCCTTTGCCACCAAAGACAGACTGCGGACACACATGGTGCGCCATGAAGGAAAGGTATCGTGTAATATCTGTGGTAAACTTCTGAGTGCAGCATATATCACCAGCCACTTAAAGACACACGGGCAGAGCCAAAGTATCAACTGTAATACCTGTAAACAAGGCATCAATAAAAGTAGGTGAACGTTTTACAAACATTTCTAATAACAATGTGTGTGTGAAGGGAATTGCCTTTGATGATGTTAAACTTGGCTACGTGTCTGTCAATCTGGGTGGTCACACCTCTTAAAAGTAGATCTTTAGTAAGAAAATGTGCTTCAGCTCAAGAATTGGCATGTGTGGAGTTGGTTTGCTGCAACACTGTGCTCTCATCCCTTGGGAATGCCCTGCAGTTCATGACAGTGACCCATCTCTTGAAGAAAAGAGTTCCCAGGTTTTCAGTGCTACTTCCTGAACTGTGCAGGTCTAAAAGTCCAACAGATAGTCTGGAGATTTTAGACTATTTAAGAACTGCTAAGATTTGCCAGGTTTCAGGTTTGAAGCCTCATCCAAAGCTCATCAAAATCAGGAGAAAGATTTCTCTGCTTTCTCTGAGCTTTGACCCTGGGGCTCTGTGTTTTCCTCCCTCAGGCAGTAGCTGACAAGAAAATGATTTAAATCCAGCCCTGATAGGTTTTGGGCATTAATGGCATCTGACTGGTGTTGTGCAGGAGGTCAGATGAGATGTTTGTAATAGCTCCTTCTAGACTTAAACTCTGGACCTGGGAATGCCTAGCAAGTAAATGAAGACTTGACTTTCAAATTTTCCCTATTAAAATACCTGTAACTTAAGTTAACCCCACATGGTTAGTAATATAAAATGGGTTTTCAGAGGAATAAAGAGGCAGAAGTAAGGAATGTCTTTGGAAACTTTGTCCTTAAAGCCTTTAAACTGCATTAATTTACAACATCTTTGCAGTTCCTGTTACTCCTGGATAATTTGAAGGTACTGGGAATGTCTGAAATGCCTGATTGTTGAGTTTAGTAGGAAATTTGGATGTGAAATATTTTTCAAGGGTAGGCTTACAACTCTGGCTTCCCAAGCCAGTTTGGTGGTGCTAAGCCAGTTCACATGAGGCATTTTGAGCAGTTGTTAGAGGTGGAAATGATGAGCTGTACTGGGGCCAGAGAGTAGTGACAGGCTGTTCTCTGACGTAAACTGAAAATTTCAAGTTATACTTGCAATAAAATTTAAAAAGGCTTTTTTTATTTTTCATTCTTAAGCTGGAGCTAAAGTTTAGAAAAAGTGGATTCCGTTTGAGTTCTAGAGACTAATTGGAATCTTTAATTTCATTCTTCCTAAATACAAAATAAATAATGACAAGAGAAGTCTGGTTTTGGCACTTAAAGTAGATGTTCTTGACTTATGTTTTGGTTTTTAGCTCTTGGAAAAATAGTTTTATGAAGCACAGAATTAATGGTACTGTTTTAAACAGCTCTGTGATTTTGTTCTTGGAATCCTGTGAGATTCCACATGCTCTTTGTAGAAGTTGCCTTTGTGATCTCAGCAGAAAACGGAGTAACTTTTCAAGGTGAATTTGTGTTCTTACTTGATTGGCATAGCATGCATGAGTGAAGAGACCAGCAACCAGAAACAGCAACAGCAGCAGCAGCAGCAGCAACAACAACAACAGCAGCAGCAGCAGCAACAACAACAACAACAACAACAGCAACAGCAGCAGCAGCAGCAACAGCAGCAGCAGCAGCAGCACGTAACAAGTTGGCCTGGAAAGCAGGTAGAGACCCTGAGATTGTGGGAAGAGGCCGTCAAAGCCAGGAAGAAAGGTAAAACAAACCAATATTGACGTGGCTGGGTTTGTGAGATGGGAGTTCACAGTCATACAGGGAGTTTGAGGTGTCAGGAAGGATGTCTTACGTGACAGTTTCATTCTTAGAAGTCATAGCTAAGAGAGAACAGGAGGAAACAGCCCCAGAGAAGGGTGTGTTAAATGACCTGCTCATGATTTACTCCCTTGGTCTGTGTGCTTGCCTGTGTCCCTAGAGCCATCAGGTACAGAGGGGAGCTTGTGTCTGCTCCAGCAGGAGTGGGGGCTTGGACTTGCATGTGGCTTTTGGCTGTGCTTGTGCTTATTTACCCTGTTCACCTGTCTGCGCACACACACACCCACCCACCCCCTCTGCCCTGCATCAGCGCCAGGGTGCCTGTGGGTGCTTTCTGTGTCCTGCTCATCTTGTCTCCCCCAGTTTATTCCACCTGCTCTATCATCATGTAGCTGTCTTTGCATGAAGTTTTCTAGACCTCAGAGAGCTTTCTCTCTCTCTCTTTCTGTCTGTTGCTTTGTTTCATTACAAAATGAGGTAATCACTGATCCTGTTTCTCATCAGTGCTGGCTCACAGCTTAGCTCTACCTGTGCTGCTGTAATTGCAGTGGGATTGCTGTTGTTGGTCATTGTGGCAGTTTGTAGGGAACAGATTGCTTCAGTTTAGTGGGTTTAGGATACAGTAGTTTAAATTCTCCCATTACTGCTGCTTATTTGGTTCACAACAGTTTGATTATTAATGCCCATCATGTGACTTCATGGGTTACATGTTTTAGAGGTTCTTAATGACCACTGCTTGCTGCTTTTTCACTGGCTGTTTTTAGGAATGTTTTCGACTCACCTTATTGTTTCCTTTTCTCTCAACCTTCCTTTCAGTTCTTCAATCTGTTTTTGTTTTCTAGGTTCTTGTTTGTGTTTTAGGCTGCTTATTCCTTTCCCCTTGTTATGCCAGTAATTGAATTCTGTGATCAGACAGTGCAGAAACAGCTTATTCATGTTAAAATGCAGTGATAACAGAAACATTACATATCATCAGGCCACTAAATAGATAAAGCAAATGATGTTTGATTTAGAAAATCACTGAGAATTATTTTCTACTTGTTCTTTCCTATGTCTTGTTTCCTTTTCCTTTCTTATGGAGAATGTTGAATATGCTTTAACAGAACAGTGGTTTGGGGCAGGAGGGGGGTGAGGGAGGTGGGTGGGTGACAGTGGTGTCACACTGGTGCTTTTAGCTTAACTTAACTGGGGAAGGGCATGGGTGGGATGTGTCTTTGGGTATGACTGCTTGAAGGTGAAGTTAGACCAGTCTATGCCATGCTTGAGCTGCTCTTTCCATGCTGGTTCTCCTGTGCTAGTTCCACTTGTGGTGGCTTTACAACACTAGATGGGATTTTCTTTTTTTTTGTCTAGTACAATTTATTTTCAAAATTTTTATTTTATTTTTTTTTACTCTTT
>NW_005054368.1:1069083-1076727 GCF_000277835.1 Geospiza fortis | reverse complement strand
CCCCTCCTAGCTATGGACTTTGAAGAACCAACAGTAACCCTTGAATGGGGCTAATGTTGCTTTCAAAGTTATATTTGTATTGCCCCAGAGGCAAAGTGGACTCTTTGCTCCTGGCTTACCTCTGACACGTGGGTGTAACTGAGCTTGGGGTCCTGCCCTACAAATGTGGAAGCAGACACGGCTTAGTAACGTTGGTGCAGAGCGCATTTTCCCTGTTTCTCTAGCAGCCAGCCCTTCCTTTCCTGGCTGTCCCTTGCTCTGCACTTCAGTCCTGCTTGCTGCAAACCCCCCAAAACCCCCCAGCCAACGTGGTGTGGAGCTGGAGCTTGTGTGAAAGCTGAGGAGCTGATGGGGGTTGAGGGATGTGCTGCTGGGGTAGCCTTGAAGTAGAGGTACTGTGAGCAGTGGAGTGGTTTAGAAGCAATAATTAAGACTGAAATAAGCAGGTAAATATTGAAACGAGCTTTGCTTATCAGTCCCTAATAATGACTTTTTAAAACCTTCACAGAATGTCAGTTCACCTTTGAGAAGGCTATAGAGTACGTACCATTCGGTATGTACACTCTCTCTATTTCTACTGTTCCTCTTGGGAGGATTTTTTTGATTGTACAATACTGTTTTTATGAACATGGAAAAACCCTCTTGCTAAGACAACCTCACTTGACTTCTCAGGGAAAAAAAAAATACTCAATTGAAATGACCTGCATGAGAGTTTGTATTTCCTGTAGGCTATAGAACGTTAACAGTTTTAACTTACTAATAATACCTAAAGAAAATTATTCCAGAATTTGTACCTGTTCTTGTTCGGTTTTTGGGTTTTTTGTTTTGTTTTGTTTTGTTTAAACCTTGTCCATGGTTTTTTTATGTGTTAAAAACTTTTTGTCTTTTTTATGTCTCATTTTTAGAAGCTGCTAACTTGTGCCAAACCTCCACTGCTGCTACTACGCCTGTGACTCTTACTACTCCATTCAATATAACGTCCTCTGTGGCTTCTGGGACTATCACAAACCCAGTCACAGTGGCAGCTGCAATGAGCATGAGAAGTCCAGTAAATGTATCAAGTGCAGTTAATATATCCAGTCCGATGAACTTAGGGCATCCTGTAACCATAACCAGTCCTCTGTCCATGACCTCTCCATTAACGCTCACCACCCCGGTGAACCTGCCCACCCCGGTGACCGCTCCAGTGAACATAGCGCACCCCGTCACCATCACGTCCCCCATGAACCTGCCCACCCCCATGACGCTGGCTGGCCCCCTCAACATAGCCATGAGACCAGTGGAGAGCATGCCTTTCCTGCCCCAGGCCTTGCCCACCTCTCCTCCCTGGTAAACAAGTTCTAAACAGTATTAAAAAGGATTAAAATGGAATCCTTACCAGCAGTTCTTTTTTGGGTTTTGTTTGGTTGGGTTTTTTTTTTTGTTTTGTTTTGTTTTGTTTTTGTTCTGTTGGGTTTTTTGTTTTGTTTTGTTTTAGTTAATAATAAATTCAGACTAAGACACTGGGGCAACACCATCAGAGACCACAGTAGCATCTTCCCCTTGATTTGGCTCACATGGTTCAGGCTTGAGTTTCACTGGAGCACTTCATTTAAAGTAAGTTTTACATTGTAGCTGACTGATGCTGAATTAGAGCAGATACTTATTTGCCAGAGTTTAAAAAAAAAGAAAAAAAATACCAAAAAAAAAGGTAATTAAAAAATCCAGTTTTATGTTTTATCCCCTCAAATTATAACTTAGAAAATTATTTTAATCTAAACACTAGCGAAGACCCCTCTGTATCTGTGACAGGGTGGATGGCTCATTTTAACCTGCCAGGCAAGTCCACTGTTTCTGAGCTAGTGTAGAACCTTTGTCTGTGTTGATGTTTTTTTTTTATTTTTAATGAGTAAATGCATTACAATGTTGTCATTTAAAAAAAATGCATTTTTGGAGAAAATATGCATTTTACCTTTGGGAATATGGTAATTTCAGGCAGCATTCCCTATGGGAAAGGTGATACCAGCTCTGATATGCAAAGCATATGATAACTTATCATTCTAACTTCAACATATAATAGGGATTGTGACCTGATATTTGGAGATGTAAATATTACCCAACATATTACCCTAAGGGAGTAGAGCATTGTAGTCAACATTTTTTAAAAAAAAAACCTGTTATTGTTTGGTGAGAAACAGCCATGGCTGACAGAAGAGGAGTCGAAATGTAAACATGGTCTCTGAACAGTCAGACCCCCATGGGACTCTTATCTAGGAGCAAAAGGAGTGCTTGGAAACTTAAGGAAAATTGCTTTAAGCTGGAAGATTCTGGAGGCCCTGGGTGTGATTTTTACGCCCTCTGCCTCCCAGTCAGAGCCTGCTGATGTTTCAGCAGGGGACAGACATGTTAGTTGTTCACTAGAAGTTTTGTCTTATATTAAATTGTATACAGTTTTTATTCTAACCACTAACTAGGTAGGATGCCCCTCCAGGACAAGCAGAGAGCGTCTTTTAATTTCTCCCCTATTTCTTAATCAAGTGTTGTGCAAATCTGTTCAACTTTGTAAATATTTGCAAACATCATCATTTTTACGTTATTCTTCTATTGTGTTAACACATTTCTATCAATTTGTGGGAGTTCTGGGGTGCTGAGCTGTCCAGCCCAGAACTGCTCATAAATGGTCACACATGTTTAAGCTACATGTGCTTTTTTTTCTTAACCTGTTTATCTGTACATAAAGTAGAAAGCAAAGTCTAGGGAAACAGATATACTTTTTAGACTATCATGTCACATATTCACATTTTTAAAACTTTGTTAAAAAAAAAAACCACCCTAAACCCAACCTCTACATTAAATAATAAAAAAAAAAAGAGGAAAAAAAAAGAAATTACAGTTGAGATGTTTTTATCTTAATGAAGTTGAGAGCTCTGGAGATTAGCGTGTGCATTTTCACAGAGTGCTAGCAGGACTGCCCAGTCACACTGGACTGCTTCCGTTCCTCCCCGGCCGTGTCCGTGCGAGCAGTGATTGCCAGGCTGCTGGCTCAGGTGACAGGTATCTGTATCCTTACGTGGAACTGTTCTAGGGGCTTGGACTACATAGTAAAACAAAAACAAACAAAAAAAAATAATAGAGCTTAGTGTAAAATAATTTTATAAATGATCTTTTGTACTTTAGGACATCAAATTGTACAACTTTTGTATATATAAAAGCTTAGGAACTTTCTGTTTAGCAGAAAGGAAACACATTCCTACACTTTTAATGTATATGTTTGTTATAATGTCCATGTAAACATATGCCCTATGTTTGTGCCTTTTAATTAGTTTGTCTCAATAAACAAAAATGTAGAGAAGAATATGTAGCTATGACTTTGTTACCACTGTTCTTACTCCAGGTGTGTAGAGGTCTTTGTTTTGGCCCTGTGTAGAGCCCGGCGTGCACGGCCAGCATGTCCCCAGCCCCGCTGCCCCGGCCCCGCTGCCACCTCCACACCGTCCTGCATGTTGGGACCTGTAGTTCCCCAGCCATCTCTGCCATCCCTGGCCACCACACCACCTCGCACCAGTCTCCCAAAGTAGGTAGAGCCTTCTGGGTCTGGGTAACCACAGCGATGACCCTTAGGTGAAATTTGGGTAAACAAACGCTTAAAAAAAAAAAAAAAAGAGAACAAAAGCATTAAAAAGCATTAAAAGCCAATATGAAAATGTGTACTAGAAGTGGTTATCTATGAATTACTTACAATAAACAGGTGTGAGACTTAATTGTATGTTGTCAATTACTGCAGTATTGACAGTGGGTCCCTTGTACAGCCAGCTGTTATTTTTATCCCAGCAGTGTAGCAGTAGAATAAACACATTAAACACCGGCAAGGAAATTTTTCACCGTGACAGAGGCTTCCCAAACCACTAGCCACGGTGCTCTTAGCGTGGCATAGGAAAAGGGCTGTTTCCTTTTTATTTTATGTTGGTTCTGCTCAACTGTACCTGGTTTATGTCCACAAAGCTGCATTAGCTAATTGTCGACCTGTTTCATTTGTACTTGGGTAAACATTTGCTTTGTACTGTGTATTAATGGGTCCGAGGTGTGCTCCTCTGCTGTCTCAGTGCGGACATTGACTTCGCTCTGTAATGCCATCCTTGCAAATACATTAAGCTGTTTTTCTGACAAACAAAAGCTACCTGGTGCAGTAGTTTGTACGACGTGCATGCTCCCTGCTAACCCGTGTCCGTGCCCGGCCGGGGATCTGCTGGCACTTGGCAGCGCCGCCGGGTTCAGGCTCTGAGAAAATGGTGGACGTGAAGAACAGATGCTCCTGTTACACCGAGTTAGTTCCTATGCAGCTGATGCGCTTAGCCTAGTTTATTTCATGGAAACTTTTAAGCTGGATGGAATCCAACATCCAGGGAAGCCTATTGCCGCCGCTGGTTCGAGTGGGGTTTATATCGAGCCCATTCAGGTCTCCGATTGCAAGGAGTTCAATAGGGGGTTTATTTTTTCCTTCTGAAGTTTCCGTAAGCATTCAGCGTGAGGTGAATGGCTTAGACCGGCCGGCAGCTCGAGAGCTGAATTTTGCCTTGGAAGGATGTGTGCTGTGGAAAGTCAGAGCAGGCAGATGGAGGGCACGGGAAGGCATCCTCCGGGCAAGGAGAGCGCGGGGAGGTGGCCACAGGACGTAAGTATTGCAGCACAGCCAGCCATGCTGCCAGAAATGGGGTACAGGCTATAAAGGGGCTGGTTTGCTCTTTATTTGAAACACCTCAACACCTCCACAGAGTGTTCGAGGTGAAGAGAAATTTGGGATTCAACCTTCTTTTCAAGTGTTACACCTGAGTATTGTAAATTGGGAAAGTTCTGTTCAGTCATGATCATGATGGATCAGAGAGAAACACGTTTTAGTCTCAGCATACGAGTTTAATTCTCTCAGTCATTGATACAAATAAAACATTTTTTTTTCCTTCTTACAACAATTTTTTCCTTAGAGAGGCAAAAGAAAGAAGTATTTAATATGTTTGCATTTGTCCACAAGAGGTTTAAAGAAAACCACGCAGACCCCAGTAAGCTGTTGAGCTGCAGCAATCCCAGGTTACATAAAGGGGCCGGGGCTGTTGAGGATTAGCCGGGGCATTCCGGGTGCTGATAAGCCTCCAAGTTCTGCTTGCTTGCTTTTCCCTCACTTTTATTTTAGAAACAGCCACTCTGAGCCCTATCCTGAAAACTGCCCGGGGTTCATTTTCAAGGCTGTCGGGGTTAGATTCCCACCAAAGAGAGAAAATTGGAATTTAAAGAACGCTCAGGTTGTTAAAGCATCGAGCACTGTGGTAGTTTTTATCTCAGGGTCCCTGTACAGGAGCTGACTTGTTGAGAAATGAATGACAGTTTCTCACTGCTGGGCCCTTCCAAAAACTCCTGCCCTGCTTCATTGGTAGCTTAGTTTATCCATCTCAAAAATAGATTTAACAGTAATTTCAAAAGGCAGCTATTAAAAGCTCTTCAAGTTTTTTAATGCCATTGGGGTTTCAGTGCTTAAGTGGACCTTTTAACCAGTGCTTTTTAGGGGAAAAAGTGTAAGAATAAATCTCCTTGTCTCCTAACTGTCCTAGAATAAAATAAATGAAACCTGATCCCCTTCTACGTATTTGTATAATTCAGCATGTTTATACTTCTTGCTTATCTTTGGATTGTTCACTCACAGCTCCCAGCGCAGCAGCCGAGGGATGACAGAGGAACTACGTGCTAATTTTTATGTCAAAAATAGCTTTCACCTTTAAAGGCACACGCCTCAGTGGCTGTTTTCTAATTACAAAAGGAATGCCAAAGCTTCTCCCGCGAATCCATTTTACAGCTGTGTTCAGATTGATCTGTCAGCCCCTGGTTAAAATTGAGTGCCGAGGTCCTGACCTAGAAACAAACCTTTTTTGGTATTGCTTTGGAAAGAGCGTTTCAGTGCCGAGGAGCTGAGCCAGGCTGTCCAGCCAGCTCCCTCCACACGCCTGGCGACAGCCGCAGCCTCGCGCCCTTCATCGCACTCTGCATCGCCCTGGAGCCCAGAGCAGGGCCAGTGGGCAAGCCAGGCTTAGGATTCTGAAAAATAATACATGGTTTCTTGTTGTTCTTCGGGTTTCTGGGCTAGTCTAGTGGAATGTGTCCCTGCTCTTGGTGGGGGCTTAGAGTGAGATGAGCTTTGAGTTTCCCTTCCAGCCCAAACTGTTCCAGGTTTCTGTGATTTTTAGAAGTCCCAGCTTTTCCTTTAGGGAAGTATCAGTGCTTTCTGAAAACCAGACATTTGGCATCTGCAGTTCAGAGCACAAACCTGTGCTTTCCTTGCGGAACATTTACAATCACTGACTCACAAACCGACCCATTTAGTAAAAAATAGGGCATTTTCAGGATGTGTGAAACCTTGTGTTTTCCAGAGAAGTCAGAAATATTCCATTCACCTTTTCACCCAGTTGTTTTCACCAGCTGTCAAGATGAAACCATTTCTGTTCTGTGTTTTCTGTGCAAGGTTTGTTTTTCAGGGAATTACCAATTTTGTTGGAATTGGCTGAATTAAATTCACTATTTTAACTCTTCATAGTTGTGTATTTCTATGCCCATTTCTTTTTACTTCCTAGCATCATTAGCAGCTAAGACCCATATCAAAGGGATATCAAATTGCCTGTTTTCCCTGAAACAAGCCTGGATTAGGAGGATATTGCAGCCACCAAAGCTCACTGCAAGGCGCTGTGCCTTGAAGAGTCTGATCTGTGCTAACTTGGGGAAGAGAATGATGAGGCACATGTTCAGTGGGCGCTGAGAACCGAAGGTTTGCCTCCAGTATTTCCACTCCTACTCTGTGTTCCCTGTCAGAGCCTTCCACATCTTTACCCAGGACTGCTCATCTCCCAGACACAGATGAAACGATGGAGCAGGACAACTCTCAGCCCGAAGAGCTGTCCTGTGAGAGCTCTGGACCGTCCCACACCTGTGCTCGGGCTCCAGCAGCCACAGCCGTGCACCCGAGCAGTCTCTGGCTGTGGCAGGGTGCTGCGGGAGGCTGTGGTGCTCAGCAGTGTGGAGTTCTTCCCGCAGCATGTCTGGAAGGCTTGGAGAGCCGGGAGGGAAGTGGAGGCTCTGAGCTGCTGCTGTTCACAGTCTCACTCTGGTCTCTGTGGAACGGGAAGTGTCTGCTCTGTGTAAACGGGCTCCTGTAATTTGTAAGAGGAGATTGCTTCCCGTCCCGAGCTGTCAGCCACAGCGTGCGATACAGGGACGGCTGTTTTCTGTCTGCTCCCAGTGATGCTGGCTTATAACCCAGCTGGGATGTTCAGCTGCGGGCAGCAGGGCTGTCTCCCCTTCCTTACCACGAGACTGGAGCTCCAGGCTCTAGAAGCTTGGGACACTCCAAAAGTGTGGAAGAGGCTGAGGGCCAGCCTGGAAATCTGGGATGGATCCATCCATCCATCCATCCATCCATCCTCGGGATGCTGTTCCCTGCACACACTGGTCCCCAGGCCACTCAGGGCCGGAGGTGCTGACCCCATGGCTGGAGACGCTGAGGAAGCCTGGGGACAGCGGGGGGACCCCGAGATCCCCAGGACCCCGTCAGGGCTCTCTCACCTCGGGGAGCGGCGGGGGCCGGGCGGTGCCGCCCCTCGCTGCCCCCGGCCCGGCCGAATCGAGCTC
>NW_005054368.1:1066308-1068310 GCF_000277835.1 Geospiza fortis | reverse complement strand
CCAGGGGCCATCCCCCGTGGGCCCGGGCGCGGGCAGGCTGGCTCGGCCTGGGGCAGCACCCGCGTCCCGCTCAGCCCCGGAGCATCGCCGGTCCCCCCCCGAGGGCGACCCCTCCGTGCCACTGGGGCTTTGGGTTTGGTGCCTTCCTGCTGCTGGACGTTGCCCCCGTGCCCCGTGCCGCGTTCATGGAGCAGCACACCTCACACCCACCGTCCCTGCCGGGTGGGCATCACTTGGTGCAGGAATTGGCCGGGCCCTGGTGTGCCACAGCCGTGGTGGTCGCCTCCTGGTGACCAGGGACATTTGTGAGCCCCTGACCGGGTGCCCAGCTCAGCCACATCTGTTGTCCTCCATAAGGATGGAGGGCACCATCCCACCAGGCTGATCCTCACCTGGGGTTCCTGTCCAGCGCTGAAATTGCTGCCAGGGCGCTGTGGGCAGACAGCGATGGAGAAGGAGTCAAGTGCAAGTCACGGCTCAAAGCAGTGCTCTCCTGCTCCGTCTGTCTCTCAGTCGGGTTGGAAAGGCTCTTTTTTATTATTTTCTTAAAAAGCAGTGGAGTCGCACCTCCTCCTCACACCTCCTCCTGCTGCTGCCACTGACAACAAACACGGGGGCTGGAGCCGTAAGGATTTCCAGGGGAGAACCACCATCCCGGGCTGACCCCTGAGGCTGCCGCTGGGGCTTGGCTGGCGGGGCTGCCCTGCGGCTGGGGAAGCTGTGGTTTTCCTCACATCCTCCTCCTCCTCCTCCATCTCTAAGAACACAGGCTGGAGCGGCATCTGCTGCGCTGAGAAGCTTTTTGTGGTTTTCACAGAGGTTTTCCTGTGGAAGTGCTCGGCGGGAGTGCAGCACCGGGGCAGTGAGACCCCGGGGAGCCCTGTGGGAGCGCAGATTGCCTGGTGCTGGTGCTGGGGTGGTGGGAAGCTTTTGGTGGTCGTCGTGGCAGAGGAGACCCTGCCATCAGCTCCTGGTAGCCGTGCACCTGTGGTCTTTCTCCCTGTGTTGTCCAGCCACGCCGTAGTGAGACTGTGCCTGATGCTGGCAGAGCTTTGTGCACCAACACCTGGCTCTCCACAGCCCTGGTGTCAGAGCCTCTGACAGCCAAAACTATTTCTGTCAAAGGTGCCCATCCTCTTGCCAGCCACAGGGTTCCTGGGAAAGTTTGAACTTTTCCAGCATTTTATTAAAAAAGAGCTTTCAAATGAGAAGGAAATGAACAAAACCTGCTGACACCTGATGGCGTTGGTGGTGTGGCTGAGGGGCTTTGCCGTGGCACCAGAGCCGAGGTGCCCTGAGCCCCGGGGAGCAGCACAGCCTGACAGGGGTGCTGGAGCTTATCTGCCTGGGGCACGGATAATGGGGCATGCTGGGGATGCTGGCAGTAGGAGAGCCAGGAGGGGGTCAGAGGGTCATTCATGGTCAGGGTCTGTGCCCTGAGGGTGAAATCCCAGGTGGGATGTGTGGGAAGGGGGCTCTGCCCTAACCCTGTGGGTGGGCTCGCCTGTGGGGTGCTCGTGGTCAGAACTGGGAGGCTTTGGGGCAGCACAAGGTGATGGTGATGATAATTGATAACTATAAAATAAGAAAAAACCTTGAAATAATAGCACAGAGATGGGTCCCTCTCTTGTTTGTGGTGGCAGCATCTCTGTCACCATGGCCAGGGTGGTGGAGGGACATTGGCCGGAGCCTGTCCCCTGCTCGGTGGCACTGGACTTGCAGCTGTGGTGTGGGGACCGGGTTTTCCCGGGTCTGTTTTGCCTGTTCTGCCGGGTCCCAGGGCCAGCACGGGAGCTGGATGGGCACAGCAGCGACCCGGGCGGTCCCTGGATGGAGTGGGAAGCTGGAAGGAGAAAGCAGCCCTCCCAGCTGGGTGGAAAGCTGGCTGAAAACAACAGGAAATGAGAACAGGGGGAACATCTGGGTCCAGCTCTTGCACCACTTCTGATGAGCAGCTGCTGCCTCCGGGCCACAGCGGCCGTGGCTCCGCTGCTCCGGGATG
>NW_005054368.1:1063463-1066081 GCF_000277835.1 Geospiza fortis | reverse complement strand
GATGTCCCCAGGCCACTGATGTGCCCGGGCCACTCGAGTGCCCACCTGTGGGGATGGGGAAGGTGTCAGAGCGGGGCCAGGCAGGCAGAGAGCTGCAGTGAGCTGCTCTTGGGGTGCCTCAGGCCCTTTTCCTGTCTCCCCACTCGTGGTGGCAGGACCGGGGCATCTCGCCCGTGCTGAGCGGTGACTCATAGGTGACAATGTGACATTGACATTTTTTCCATCCTCTCTGTTGCCCAGCAACAAACAAACAAACAAGTGTGTCTTCAAAGCCACAGTAGCTGCCTTGCAGGGACCATCCCCTGGCTGGGCCCAGGCCTGTCCCAGTCCCTGGGCTCTGCCTGGGTCTCGGGGGGTTGTTTTGGGGAGGTAGAAGTGTCCCACACCCCTGCTCGGAGGGTGTGAGCCTGGCAGAGACAAGGCAGGCTGCTCAGCAGTGAGGACCCTGCATCAAGGCACACCGAGAATAGATGGGAAAGGAGATAAAATCCACCCACAAAGAGCTCCAGGAAGCACAGACTCTCCAGGTCTTCCTTTCTAGGTGGCATTTGTGAGCACTGGAGGTGCTGGCTCTGCCTTGGTCCCCAGAGCAGTGTGTGTGGATGGAGTGGGGATAGTGGGGCTGGGGAGGATGGACAGTGCAGCAGTTAAGGGTGATGCTGATCTGAGCCATTCTCCTCCCTGGAAGGAAGCAGTAAGGTTTTCTTTTCCATCTGCTGGAGGATCCATAACTCAGAACCAGGAGCCGAGGTTGGCATGCAGAGGGCATCATCCACAGCAGTAATCTGTGTGAGGAATGGCAGATCCTTCCTGCCCTGATCTGGGCCTAATCTACAGCTGTGCCACTTAAAACCAGGCCTTGCTGATGGCTTTTAGTTTTCCAAGCTACAGCCCCTGGGTACTTTCCTGTTGGCAGCTGGAGTGGTGTGGGATGTGCATCCCCATTAGTGGTACGTTTTTCCAGCCCCAGCCTGCTTTTATTGCTGGGAAATGAGCTCTGACTCCTGGAAGTGGTATTTCTTCCTTCTGCCTGACAGCTGGTCGATCCCTGGCCTTGCTCTCGCTTCCCCAGGGAAGGCACAGCCGATGGGCACACAGACACTGCAGAGGGAGCCTGGCCCTGTCCTTGGCTCAGGAAGGCAGGGCTGAGCAAGGGAACAGGGAGATCATCTCCAGCAAATGCAGAGAACGGTCCTGGAGCTCTGCTGGTGGAGGTGGGTCACTGGGAGATGTGCTGGGGCTGTAAGTGAGCAGTGGGGATGGGGGACAATCTCTGGGGAGGATTCCCAGCTCCTGGAGCCCAAACTGTTCCTTCTAAAATCCTTGTGCCTTTTACCCTCCCTGGCTGGTGATTGCCACAATCAGTGCAAATGAGCTGGGTTGGGGTGTACCTGAGTTAGTCATGCAAACTTAAAATTAGTGAAACAGGAGCAAGATGGGTTTTAAAGAAGAATGTGACCCGTTGTGGTGGCTGGGCCCAGCACGTGGCTGTTGGCAAAGGGGGCAACGAGCAGAGCCACTGCTGGGGGGGCCTGGGTCCCTTTGCCACCCAGAACTGGGCTGGCACAGGAATGACTCTGCTGCTGAGGAGACTGAGAGTTTCTCTGAGCCTTGGCCTGGCCTCAAATCCAGGTTAGTGTCCCGTGTAATTTCTGTGATGTGCTGTGATGGAGCAAACCCAGCGTTCCTCCTGCCAGGGCTTTTCTCCGCCCCACAATCCGGGCTGTGCCGGGATGGAGCAGCCTGTGCTGGCTGGCAGGAGGGGGCTGACGTAGGGCCTTAATTAAATACCTGTCCCTGGTGAGGTGTAGCCTTTCAAGCAGGTTCTCCTCTGCCGAGCAATGTCACCCAGCAGGAGGGAGGACAAAAGCCCGGTGCAATTACAGTGTGACACTGTGTCCCAGGACAGCGAGGGGACGCAGCGCTGGATTGTTGGCTCGGCACTTTCCTGCGATAGCTTGCATCCACCATATGGCTCAGTAGCTCATGAAAAAACCCTCTGTGTTTCATTAGTCCCCTTGTCCCCTGGCTCTCAGCGTGGTGCTGAGAGGCTCTGTGGGATGAGCTGGGCTGTGGCTGGTCCTGCCCTCAGGCTCATCCTGGGTGTCAGGGATGGCTGGATGACCACAGGGTGGCTGGTGCATGGCAGGTGGACATCAGGCAGTGACACTTTGTGCCCTCTATTACTGCTGTGGTGCAAGGGGCTGAGATGGGAGAAGTGAGGGGGGAATCCCTCCTCTCCCTGGAGACCCCTGAGGCTGTGGATGTGGTGAGGAAGGTGCAGGACCTTCCCACCACACACATGGCATGGAAACCCAGGGCCTTTGGTCCTCCCTGGCTGTGGTTTGGTCCCCGAGGGAAGGGGGATCACAGCAGCTGCTCTGTGATCACCTTTAAATCTTCTCAGCAGCCCCTCTGGCCAGGGGCCTGTCCTGGTGAATAATTCACCGTGTGCTGGCAGGGAGAGTTTTACTCCACTAATTTTGTTTCCATAGAAACTCGTGCGGTCTGTGCTCCAGAGCTCCGGGTGAATCAATACGGGATTTTTCCTTTGCGCACTGAGCGACGGCCCTTAAACCCTGATGGCAGGAGAGCAGCCCCCAGAGAGGCTGGAGGCT
>NW_005054368.1:1057254-1063435 GCF_000277835.1 Geospiza fortis | reverse complement strand
CTGCCTGCCCCTGCCTGTCCCTGCCTTTGTGGGATGCCCAGGGCCCAGTCCCAGAGACGCTCTGCACCAGCCTGGGGCAGGGTCAGCCCAGTCTCATCCCAGTTCATTCCAGTATGTTCCTGATAGAGAGATGGAGGGGAAGGGACTGCACCTACTCTTTCTCCCTTTTTCCCTCCTATCCCTTAATTTCTGTGACCCTTGACCTATAATGGCAAATTAGCAATTGGAATCAGCCGCGCTAATTAGCCAGGGAGCGGGGCTGGCCCTGCCCCCAGCCTGGTTCATGTTCCCCCCCCTCCCCTTTATTACTCACTGCCCAAACCGAACCCAAAAATTGCCCTGCAGTGAGTCCTCCACAGGCCCTGAGCCCAATCCCCAGGGAATGCCACACACCTTTGTGTCCACAGGAATTTTTATTTTCTTTCACTCCCAGCTGCTTCCCAGCTTTTGTGCCGAGCTGGGAGCACAAAGGGAGGAGAGGGATAAGCAGTTACAGACGGGTTTGTGTGACATATGGCGCGAGGGCTTTGTGCAGTGGCTGTGGAGGGACAACAGCAGGCACAGGGGTGCCTGAGCTTCCCTCCTGCCAGCCTTGGCATGGGTAAACTGAGGCAGAAAGCTGGGGATGGGCACAGGGCTGTCCCATGGGATGGAGGCAGTGCTGGATCCCGCTCGTGTGTGCTGTTCCAGAGCTCTGAGCTGATGGTTCAGCTGGGCCCTGTGTGTTTGATGTCGGTGGTGAAAGCCCGGGGAGGAAAGGTCACCGACACCAGCCACCTCCTGCAATAATCTTATATCAGCCTCTCTGCTTTGGGCAGCCTCGTGGATCTAATTTATTACACGTTGATGCAAGGTGGAGTTGAAGAGAGTCGCAGTTAAACCGTACAAAGGGATGCCGGGTCACTTTAATCGCTCACACTTGCTTGACCTATTTTTTTTTTAATCCCTTCCTGGAAACCTTATTTCATGTTTGAATTCCCTCAACTATTTTAGGAATGTCGTCCTACCAAGATCAAATTACCTTCAATGAAACCAGTGCAAGGCGGCCTCGCAAGGCAGGCGACTTTCGGATGAGGATCTAGTGCTGCCTCATTAATGTGGGCTTAGTTAGACCGGGGGCTGCAGCCCTGCTGCAGAAAACGTGTGAAAGCCAAGCCGGGGATTAGCCTGCACAATGCCGAGGGGCAGGGGGTGGCTCTGCCTGGCTTGGCTCGGAGGGCTGGGGGCACTGGGATCCCCCTGCACCCCGGCACTGGCAGGGGAAGGTGGGTGCAGCGGTGCAGCCCTGCCTGGCTCTCGGCTCAGAGTGTTGTAGCGGGCTGTTGGTGATTTAGGAGCCAGCTGGGTGCTGTGGAGTGCCACATCACAAAGGGCTCCCATAAATCTGTCTGGAGGGAGGGCACCCGGCTCTGCTGGGAGAGCAGTGGGTGCCCCGAGGCAGCAGCTGCATCCCTTACAGGTGGATCCTGAGTGTTCAGGGTGCTGCAGTGTCCAGGGCTCCCAGGAAAGCAGGAGATCACCTGGGCAGGATTGGGATCACTCCGTGGCTCTCTGCACTTGCCCTGGGAGCCAAGAGGGGAATTTCCTGTTGTAGAGAGGTTCGTGCTGCACAGGTTCCCAAGCAGGGCTTACTTGTGCTCGCCTCCCTGATTGCTTTTGCTTTTGAAAAGGGCTTAAACCCGGCCATTTTAATACTCAGTGGAACAAGTATTAAAGGAGATCCTCAGGTGCTTATTTGTTTCCATGAAAAAGGATTTGCTCAGAGCAATTTTCCCAGGCTGTGGGCCCAGGAGGGGTGCACAGCATCCCCTGAGGCAGAGAGGAAGGTGACAAGGGGATTTAGGAGAGACTGGTAGGCGCCTATCCTGCACATCCTTGGCATGTTTGGTGGTAGAGAATAGCATAATTTCTGTTCCTGATCATATACTTTTCATCCCAATTTCAGTCCTGTTACAGTCACACCTGCAGCTGCTGAGCAGTCACGTTGCCAGACTTCTCGTTCCCACACTGAGCAGTCCCCTTGCAGGGGCCTGGCTGCAGCAGAACTCAGCACATCTGCTCTGGACAGAGCCACTGCTTCCACTTTAACATCCTTCAGTTTTGAGACTTCTCCCAAGAGTCTTTCCTCCAGGAACCGGGGGAGCTGTCAGCCCTTTTCTCCAAGTAATCCTGTGATGGAAATGCTTCTGCACGTCTGTTGTGCATCCCCAGCTGAGGCACCACAGGCCTGGGCTTGCAGCCACCACGGGATGAGTGCCCTGAGGGCTGGGGGTCCCTGCCCTCGGCGGTATCAGCCCATCCTGGCTGCAGAGGGGGTCCAGGCTCCAGTGTTTTCAGGGGGATCCATGAGCACAGCGTGGCAAGAGCAGGGGAGAAGGAGCTGGGCAGTGTTTGAGCAATCCCATCTGCTGTCTGAGCCGCAGCAGACACTGGGGAAGGGAATATTCTGGTCTGCACTCGGTGCCAAGGCTGTTCCCTGAGCAGGGAGGGCTGGGAGCCATCAGTCCCAGTGCTTTTCCAGCTGCTGGCTCTCCGGTGGGGCTGTGCTGAGCCGAGCAACTGCTGCTCCCAGCGCCACATTCCCGGTCTGACCCACCCCCGGGATTATCCAGCTGCTCTTCCCGGGCAGCTGAGGCCAGCAGCCTCTCCAGAGCTTCCCCTGGGGCCGTCCCTCCGTGGAAAAGCCCATTTTTGGGAGGTACAGAGTGCCTGCTGCCGGGGCTGCTCTGCGCCAGGCAGGATGCCGGGGCACAGGAGGATGTTCTGCCAGGCTGCGAGCATTATCCCTCCCCAGGAGCCTGACTGAGGCTTTCTCCTGGCTCTGCTCTCGTCCTTGGCTCTGGCAAGGGTGGCTCTGAATTGTGCAAGTCACTGGTAGCCTGGGTGGCAGAGGGTGAACCCCTGGGCTGGCAGGGGGGAGCTGCCCCCCAAGGCCAGCTCCTGTTTGGTTGTATTTTATGGGTTTGAGTGGTGAGCCAAGGGCAGGGGCTGCAGCCAAAGGTGTGCCAGTGCCTGAGCACAGTGTGCAGTGAGACAGCAGTCGTGTGGAACAGTGTCCTGTGCTGTCCTGGCTGTGCAGTGACACCAAACACAGCATTTTCAGTGCCTGCCCTGTCCCTGTCCCAGCATGTGGAGGCACTTGGGTAAAAGCTGGTGTGGATGTGGCATTGTGGCAGCCCTTCCTACCCCAGTGCTGGCTCTGTGCCTGGCCCCAGCCTGGCACGGGATGTCACCTGTCACCTTCTCTGTGGCACAGATCAGTGCCAGGACAGCCACTACTGCTGGGTGCTGAGGTGGCACAGCTGGGGTGAGCCAGGATGGGGCCCTGCTGGGACAGGAGGATTTATCTTGTGCTGCCAGGGCTGGTGGGGCACAGGGGCAGTGCCAGCCACAGCAGTGTCCCTGCTCCCTGTGACCTGTGGGACGGGGACACGCAGACCGGGAGCTTGCAAAGCTTTTAAGCTCCTCCTGTGATGGGTGCAGCAGAAGGGCGAAGGATTATGCCTGTGCCTGGGTTTGGAGGATGAATAACAGCATTCAAGGTCCTTCTGCAGACAGCAGGGCAGGAGCTGTTGTCAGGCAGCAGCCAAGGAGTCATCCCAGGCTGGTTCTGCACGTGGGGCAGAGGGGCCCAGCCCGTGCCCCGAGCGCCTGTGCCCGCGTGGGCTGCAGGCACAGCCAAATTCTTCTTTCCTTTTTGGGAAATCCAAAGGATTTTGCTTTTCCTGGCATCTCCCCAGCCCCTCGCTGACATCACAGAAATAAGGGCCAGGAACATGTTGAGCCCCTTCCCCAGGTGCCCCCGGGGTCCTGCTGCCCTCCCCGCTGCTCACCTGAGCACTGCTGCAGCCAGCAGGGGCTCGGGAGGAGCTCAGCATCCACATACCTGTTGGTCTTTGAAATCAGCTCCTGCCGACAGCGCCACTGGCTTTTCCCTGGATTTTAACTCATGCTGATGGAGTGATTTGCATTTCTTTGGATTAGCAGCAGGACTTTGAAAAATGGGTTTAAAAGCCTTCGGGGCATGTGAACTGCCCTGGTCTGTGTGGCCCCTGCCAGCCCCGAATTCCTGGGGTGTATCTCGGGGCAGGGAAGGTCCCAACACATTCCCCTGGGACTCTTTGAAGCCAGATGTGCAGCGGAGCCTTTCTGGTGTAAAATATCTTGTCCCCATCCCTAATTGTGTTCATCTTCTGACCAGAAGATTTCCGTGGCTCAGCACGTTGCTGTGCTCAGTGCCACTATCCAGCACTTCCAGGGAGCTGTCCCAGACTCCCGTGCAGTGTTGAGTAACCCTCCCCTGAGCTGGTGTTGGCAACAGGGGGATTGCCAGTGCCTGGCACAGCCCTCATGGTTACAGGGAAGCCTTTAAATACACACTCAAAGGTCAAACGCTGGGAGACAAAGATTCCCCAGCCCAGGTACTTTGGTTACTTTATGGAGATCTGGAGAATTCCAGCCTGATTTGGGGGGCTTATTGTGCTGTTTGAGGTTTATGGGCTGGCACAGCATTGCTGAGCCAATGGTTCTGCACAGAAACTCTCATCTCCATCCATGGATCCTGTGTGTATCCAGCATGAGCTGTGTTCCCGTGGGTGCCCAGGCTCTTGGAGTAGCCAAATCTTGTAAGGAGGTGTGTACCCTGTGAATGTGTTACAACTCAATTTAATACGTGACTAAACCAGCCATGCAATATTGCAATTAAAGTATAATTCCAGAGGTGTGAACAATGCTGGCTCTTGGCTGGAGTGAGTCAGGGGAGCGGAGGAGGAAGCGAGCAGCAGTGTTTTATTAATTGACTCCAGCGGATTTATTTGTCCTCAGTGAATAGAGCCGGGCAGAGCTGTCGGAATTGTTCCTGCTCTGCTCCACGCCTGCCTCCTGGCAAGCTGATCCTGGGGACTGACAATTACTGGGATGGAGACAGTTCCTGGCTGAGTGACCACTTAAATAGATATTACTGGTGAGCAGGAGTGAGCTGGGGGCTCCTGGTGCTGTTTGGAAATGGCCCCTTGTGCCTGACAATGATTCTGCTGCTGCTTTTCCCTGTGTCCTGTCCTGCCTGGGAGCAAATGCCACGGGAGGTGGCACTGGATGGCCCCTGGCACCTGCTCAGCCCAGGGATAGAGGTGCAGCAACTGGTGTATCCAAATGGAAATGCTTCCAGGATTACAGAAAAGCCAGGGAAGGAGAGCAGAGTGCCTGGAGCAGGAATCATCCCTGTGATTCCTCTGGTACCACAGCAGCGCTGTCCCTGGGGATGAAGGTGGGGGTAAATTAGCAGTGGGGCAAAAAGTGAGCTTCTCCCCAAGCTCCTGCTGAGTTTGCCATGTATTGCAGGTGTATTTTGTTCTCAGCAGCCTCTGGAAGCCCCTTGGAGCAGCTCGGGGCTGTGGCTGTCATACATGGTCTTGCTGGGCAGGGGAGAGGCCAGGTGACCTTCAGAGGTGACTGCTCCTCTTAATGGCTTGGAATCTGATTACACCATTTCGCTAAGAAATGTGCTTGGCACGTTCTTCTGCATTAAATACCATTTAGGGACAGTTATCCTGAACTCTCTGCCTGCCGCTTAGGAAAAAGCCTTTGAAAATGATATTATGGATCAAAAGTGTTCCTGGGGTAATTCTGTTTCAAACAGTGGAGTTAATCCAGAACTGAATTTGGCCCTGCATTTTCAAACGAGGAGCAGTAGCTGTATAATCTGTTTATGGTTTTAAAGTGAATGTTAATCTTGGATTTGGTAGCTTTTCCAAAAGGTCGATTTGCCGTGCTGCAGAGCATTGCAGCCCCCTGCCCTGACACTCTCTGAGCCGACTCCATGTTTTATTTTAAAGAGTGATTTTACTGTGTTTATAAATACATGTCAAACCTGGAAACGTTAAATCTGGGCGCTGGAAGTAACGCCATTTTTCTTGCCTTGCATTTTGCTGGTACAGCTCCTGGCACGGCACGTCCAGGCTCCGGCGTGCGGGGCCCGCTGCGGGGATGGCTCAGTCCCACGAGGATGCAGTGGGATGGGTGGAACTGAACAGAATGTGCCCTGCTGAGAGAGGGGAGCCTCTGGGTGCTGTCCCCGTGTGACTGTGTGCCCTGGTGACTGTGTGCCCTGGTGACTGTGTCCGTGTCCCCTCCGCAGGTGGGAGGATGCAGCCGTGCGCCGGGGGCTGACGCGCGGACCCGC
>NW_005054368.1:1054137-1057176 GCF_000277835.1 Geospiza fortis | reverse complement strand
CCCCCCGCGGCGGCTCCTCCGCCCAGGAGCTCAACAACAGCCGCCCCGCCAGGCAGGTGCGGCGCCTGGAGTTCAACCAGGCCATGGAGGACTTCAAGACCATGTTCCCCAACATGGACTACGACATCATCGAGTGCGTCTTGAGGGCCAACAACGGCGCCGTGGACGCCACCATCGACCAGCTCCTGCAGATGAACCTGGACGGCAGCGGCTGCGACGACAGCTCGGACTCGGAGGACAGCATCCCCCCCGAGGTAACTGCCTGGGCTCCCCTCTGTGGGCTCTGCCTTCCACAGCTGGGGCACATCAGTCTCATCCTGTCTCCTCCTGCCTGGGCACGGTGCTGCTCAACTGCTGCAGGCAGGCAGAGGTTGGAGTGCCCGGATCAGCTGGGCTGCTGCACCAAAGGTTGGCTTGGGCAGTGCTTCAGGCTCAAGCCAAGTGCTCTCTCACTCGCCCAAAACCCAACAGAGACCCTTCTGCTGCTGTCAAAGAGACTCCCTGGGGCTGTGTGCACCCAAGGATAGGCTCAGCCACCCTCTTCCCTTGAAAGCAGTACCTCCAAGCTCCACCAAAACCCCCCTGGGTGCAGGAAGCCCAGTGCCAGCAGGTTGCCCCATCCTCTGCAGCACCATTCAGCCTGTGCCATCCCTGTTTTGCTGCTGCACGTGGGGCTCTGGCCCGCTGGGGAGCATTTCCCTGTCCTGCCCTCACCCCATCCTCTCACCCTGCAGATCTTGGAGCGGACCCTGGAGCCGGACAGCTCGGACGAGGAGCCCCCTCCTGTGTACTCCCCTCCTGCCTACGAGAGCCAGGCCTTGGCCAGCCGCTACCCCCGCGCCCCACCCACGCCCCCGCCCAGGTGAGCCCCAGCCCCACACAGCTCCCGCTCCTGGGGCACCCTGTGCGGGTCAGGCTGTATCAGCTGGCCCTGGCACAGCTGCCTGGCCCTGCTCCTTATAGGGTCCAGTGAGACAAAGCCAAGGGAGATGAATGAAGCTCACAGCTGGCTCAAAAATCCCTGTGAGGGTCTAAACCACCAACAGCTGAGGGGCTGGAAAGCCGCTCCGGCAGCGTGTGGAATGGCAAAAATCAGCTCCGGGGGCGGGGAGCACTCACTGCTGCTGGAAAACACCAGGTGCTGGGCCAGCCCCACCCCAGCTGCTCACCACACACCTCGGCTGGCTCACTTGGCCCCTGGCAGCACCGCTCTGGCTGTGGCTGTGGCACAGCAAGTGTGAGCCCTGGGCACCTCTGTGCCAGCCCTGCCCTCTGTGCAGGCTGCGTGTGACACTGGGACAGAGACATTTGTCAGCTTCGTGGGCAAATCCCTGCAGTGCTGGGGCTCCACCGGGCTGGTTTTTGGGAGTCTGAGGGAAACAGGGAGGAGAAGGAAAACCCAGCGTGCAAAGTTGCAGGGCAGGACTTGAAATACAGCTCCCAAATATCCAAATGCTCTGGGAGAGCTTTCACTCTCCAGAGCTGATGCTAACACTGCAGGTTTGGGGATGTGCTGGGGTTTCGTGGTTTCCAGGACTGCTGGTGGAGCCGGGCAGGCCCTGCTGTGCCAGGCCCCGCTGTGCCAGGCCCTGTGCCACTCTGCCATGGCAGGTGTTGGTGGGTTTCTCCTCAGCAGAGGTGCTGCTGTGCTTGCCCCACAGGACGGACGTGCCCAGCAGCACTGTGCACTACAGGAACTGGAACCCGCCACTGCTGGGCAACCTCCCCGAGGACTTCCTGCGCATCCTGCCCCAGCAGACTGCCCCAGCTGGCACACAGGTGAGCTTGGCCACCCCTCCCAGCCTGCTCCCTGGGGTGGCACGGACACCATCCCGGTCCTCAGCCTCCCTGAGCTTGCAGCATCAGCACACTGGGTACCAGGTGTGGACTAACCTGAAAGTTTTGCAGTGTGTCCTGTTCAAGAGACTGAAGTGGGCAAGGGGTGAAAGAGCTCTCAGCAAAGCTTTGATATTTTTTCCTGCATTATCTCAGTGATTAGTGCCAGAAATGCCACTTGCCATAAGCACCTAATGTTTTCAATTATTTTAAAATCTTGCCCACTGCTCTGGTGAGGAGCAGCAGGACCAGTAATGCTCCTAAGGAGGGCAGCACTTCCAGGGCACTTGAGGGCTGCTGCAGTGGAATTTGGGTGGGAAACCTAGTGCAAGCCAGAGGGTTTCCCCCTGGGAAATCAGAGTCCACATGTGCTCCATTGGTTGTTTTAAGCCACAAGGTTTGGGTGCCAGCAGCAGGGCAGGCAATGGGCAGCATCCCTTGGGGAACAAGCAGCCCCAACACATGCTGGGCATGCTGCTCAACTCCAGGCACACTTTGGGGCATCCCTCAGCCCTTTGCTAACTCAGGAACCCCTAAATGGATCCAGCACCCTCCTGGCATGGAGAGGGCTGGGGGATCTGCAGGCACCCTGCTCCTCACTCTTGTTTTGTCTCCAAAGGCAGCCTGCCACGTTTTCATGAATGATTGCCCTGCAAGTTGAGCTGCACGGGCTCTATTACCTTTCTGGGAATAGGAGCGTGCCAATTCATTTGGGCTCAGGGGGAGGAGAGGAGCAGCTGCCCTTTTCTTTCCCCAGTAATTGTGTGCTTTTGCTTTTCATGGCTCTCTGGGAGCAGCTACAAATCAGATAAATATTGTAGGCAGGGATGAGGCTGTGCTGCTCCCCAGGTGTGAGGCGTGACGTGCCTCGTGCAGGGATGTTTGTCAGCAGGGCACTGCAGGCTCTGCTCTTCGGCGATGGGAGATAAAGCAGCGATGCTGCTGACACCCTTCTCGTACCGCCACACCAGGTTCTGCTATGGCACAACCCCATGGCTTGGAGTTAAAAATCCCTGCCAGCCTGTGCTCTGCTAAAGGAGCTCCCACGTGGGGTGTCTGTCCCCTCTGCCCTGTCCCCCTTCCCAAGGGGCAGAGGCAGTGCTGCCCTGTCCCCGTTTGTCCCTTTTGCCCCAGAGGAGGGAGGGCCCCTCTGGGAGCAGCAGTCGGTGCCATCGGGGCTGGGGGAGGCGCGGGGGCCCCCAC
>NW_005054368.1:1050957-1054100 GCF_000277835.1 Geospiza fortis | reverse complement strand
GAGGCCCCCCCGGGCGGCGGGCAGCCCGTGCCCCGGGGCCAGGGCTCCCTGGAGCAGGAGCGGCGCTGGAAGCAGTACCTGGAGGACGAGCGGATCGCGCTCTTCCTGCAGAACGAAGAGTTCATGAAGGAGCTCCAGAGGAACCGGGACTTCCTGCTCGCCCTGGAGAGAGGTGAAAGGCCCTTCAGAAACTTCTGCTTTTTGGGTGTGTGCCCTGCTGTGGCTCTGGCTGCTGGCAGCAGTGCCCTGCCCGTGGGATCAGGGCTGGTGCCAAAGCAGAGCCAGCACAAGATGTGGCCAGGCTGGGGGCTGTGGTCTGAGCTGCCCACACTGCTGGGCTGCTCCCTGGACTCCTGCTCTCCCCCCGCTGCCCAGCCCTCTGCAGCATCTCTGAGCCAGCAGGGTCCATAGCAAGGAGCTTTGGAAATGGCCTCTGAGCCCTGCCCAGCCCTGTCAATGCTGCTTTGCAGGGTCCTGGCAGCGCTGTCCCTGCAGGTGGCAGGGACCCACGGGTGTGCTGTGGTGTGCTTGTGGTGGGTGGGCAGTTCCTCTGCTGCTGCGGGCTCCCACCCACAGCTTGTGGTCGCTGTGCTGAAGCAAAGCCCCAGCTCCCTCGCTTGCCAGCAGCCACGGGGCTGTGAGGGGAGCGGGGAGCAGAGCCACGTGCTCTGCCTCCAGGGCCTGATCGAGCGGGCGCTGCGCTTTTTGTGTTTCAGATCGATTGAAATATGAGTCAAAAAAATCCAAGTCGACTGGTGTTGCTGTCAGCAACGACTTTGGTTTCTCCTCCGTATTATCAGGTAACTTCCAAGACATATGTGAGCATTGTCTCTCCACAGCAGGATCCCCCACAGCCCTGCATTCCCACCCCTCTGCCCAGCTGCCTCCAGAGTGGCTGTGGAGGCAGGAAACTGGCTGATCCCTCCCTGCTGCCCTCCCAGCACGGGAGAGGACCTGGTGGGTCTTGGGGGTGGGTGCTCCTGCCCTCCCCATGTGGAGGTGCTCCTGCATCCTGCCTCCATCCATCCCTGCCCTCCCTGCCTGGGCTGGAGCAGAGGATTGTGCCTGGAGGCATAATGACTGTTCTGGGTAATCCTGATTAACCTCGGAGCACAGCAGCTGCCCAGAGTCAGAATTAGAGCTGCTGTCTGTCGATGGCCCCATGTGGGGCAGCCTGGCAGGGCTCCAGCTGGGCTCCCAAACCTGGGGAACAGGGACGTGGCTCTGGGGTCTCTGCTTCCCTGACCCAGCTGGGCTTGCTCCTGATCCACTGGGCAGCATCATCCAATACCCAGAGCACAGCCAGAGCCCGGGGGAATTTGGAGCTGCTGGCCCTGGAGGGAGCTGTGGGGCTGGGGCTGAGCCCCTGTAAGGGTGTGCTGCCAGCCCATGGCTCTGCAGTCCTGGTCCCGGGGGTTGTGTCCCCACAGGGTCCCCATCCACAGCCCCACCCTCATCCCACCTGCTCTCCCCACGCTGCCCGTGGCTGCTGCTGGAACTGAAGTGGTTTGTCACAGCCCCCTCTCCAGGCAGGCAGGCAGGCAGTGCCTGTGAGCAGCTGTTTGAGTGCTTGCCTTGCAGGTGAGGCAGCTCCCTGTGGAGCCAGCGAGGCCGGCGGGGCCGTGTCCGACGATGCCTTATTCCGAGACAAGCTCAAGCACATGGGGAAATGTGAGTGTGTGCAGGGCCCGTGCTGGCAGCCCGGCGGGCTGGAGGGGAGCTGGGAGTGGGCTGGGCAGGGGGAATGGCAGCAGTACCTGGCACTCTCCCAAACTCAGTCACAGCCTGCTTTTCCCACCACAAACTAGAGCAAGGCCCTTGGTGGCCCCAGCTGGGCTGCAGGCACTGGGGACACTGGGAGGAGTGGGTAAGGAAGGTCGTGAAAATCCCAGAAAAAGGGGAAAACATGAGCAGCTCCCACCAGGAACCAAGGTGCCCCTATCTCACTCCCCGAGTCTGGGCATCACCACAGGGTTTTGGGTATGGGTGGCTCTCACAGCCCTGGCCCTGCCCCTCTCCTTTCCCCTGCCCGTGGCAGCTTTGGGAAGGGTTTTTGGTTTTGGGTGAGACCCTCAGGCAGCTGCTTCCTTCCAGCCACGCGCAAGAAGCTGTTTGAACTCGCCAGAGCCTTCTCCGAGAAGACAAAGATGAGGAAATCAAAAAGAAAACACTTGTTGAAGCACCAGGTGTATCCTGAAAGGGGCTGTGGGGCAGGGGGCCTCACTCGGGGGGCTCCCCAAGGGCTCCTCTGTGGCTGGAGCGTGGGCTGGGAAGGGTGGCTGTGGTCCCTGGCCACATCCTGGCCCCAAAGTGGTTTTCCTTAGCAGAGGGCACAGGATGGGGACAGCAGCTTCCACAGCAAATCTTCTGGATGATGTGGAAGGACATGCATATGGTAAGGAGTGCTGTGCCAGGCTGTGCTGGGTGTGCTGGGCTTGGCAGGCTGGGTCCGTGGTGCCACATCAGCCCGGGGCTGGCTCAGGTGCGAACGGCTGGCAGAAATACCCCTGTGGGCCAAAAGCCTCCATCCGTGTTCTGGGAGCAACTCCCCGAGTCCCACGGGGAATTCTCTCTCTGAGCAAGGAAACCCTGCCTGGGGAAGCTGGGCTGCCTCCCCCGGGCTGGGGCCGTGGGCAGCAGCTGCGGGAGGAGGAGGAGACGCCGAAGGAAGGGCAGTAAACGGTGAGAGGCACCTGGGGAGGGGGGATCGCTTGGGTGTGGATGGCCCAGCCTGGCTGGGGGAAGAGCCACGTGCTTTAGGCTGGCTCCAGGTGGGGACAAGCCCCAGCCTGGGGTGCCAGGGCTGGGACAGCCCCCGGCGCTGTCGCTGTGTGGCTGAGGCTGAGCACGTGCTGTTCTCTTCCCCTCCCTGCAGGTCCCAGCTCTGGGGTTCCTTGCTGGCACAGGACGTGCACGAGGCTTCATCAGGAGACGGCTGAAAAAGGAAAAACTCACCCAACACACCACCCGGATTTTGGCTGTTCCCCCTCTGCTGCTGTACTCCTCTGAAGTACAAGTATCGAAGTGAGGCACAATGTTTTCTTACCGATGGTTTGAAAACAACTTTTCCTGTCGAGAAAATCAGCCAAAAAGGAAAAAAAAAAAAAAGGAAAAAAAAAAAAAGGGGGACGCGGCTGCGAGGG
>NW_005054368.1:1049195-1050915 GCF_000277835.1 Geospiza fortis | reverse complement strand
CTGCTCCCTGCAGTGGAATCAGCGCTGCTAACGAGGATCCAGCCCCGCGCGGGGTCTGCCCGGCCGGAGCACTCCTGAACATATCTGTAGTGGTCTGATGTGACTTCACTCTGCGCACAGCGGAACAAAAACCACGTGAGGAAGGGAAGCTAACAGCCGTTGTCTATTATTGCTAGGAGTAACGAGCAGAGATTCAGATCAGGTAGTAGTCAAATAATATAAATTGTTTATAAAGGAAAGGCCTTCTTTTCCTAGGCGTTTCACTTTGAATTAAACCTTTGCCTTCGGCATTGCTACAACTGCCTTGAAGTTGGGGAGCTTTGTGGGGCAGCACCAAGGGCTGGATTTCTCACCAGTTTAACCCTCACTGGTGGAACAGGACGTGTCCCACGGGGTGTGGGGTGCTGGGGGTGCCTGCTGTGGTCCCTGGGAGCTCCAGGCATGCCCTGCTGCAGGTGAGAGGCAGAGCCCAAGCCAGGGGCTGGCAGGGCTGGTGGAGGTGTGTCCAGCACAGAGTTGGTGCCAGGGCCTGGGGGCACTGCTGGGTTTGGTGCGGGGCAGGAGCAGAGCCCCTTCCTCGTGCCCGCAGCGCCGGGATCCTGCAGCTCTGGGAGATGCTGTCAGGCTAAAAATAATTACATAAACAAATTCCTTTGCTGTGTAAGTAATGAGTGACGAGCGTAAAGTCAGAATCCGCTCCCGCCAGCACATTTTCTTCTCCTTTATCGGCACAACGCTCCCTGCCAAATGCAGGAGGTGGCTCTAGACGTGCCTGTTTCACTCCCTGCCTCCTGCCAACCAGCACAAATGTTGCAGGATTGGAGCTGTGAAGGCGGCAGACGCAGGAGCCCCAGCCATCAAACACTCACGCAACTGTTTTCCCTGCCTCTCGGCAGGGTAACAAAGCCCCCTTGCAGGCGCTGGCTCCCTCAGGCTCCTCTTCAGTCCCCAGGAGCCCGCGTGCCTTTGAAGTGGACGCCAAGATCTGCTGCCCCGGCAGCGCTGCAGCTGCTGCACCTGTTGAGCGCTGCTGCTTCCCCTCCAGCCCTGCTGGGGATCGGGGCATCCCCTGAGCTTCACTTCCCTGCTTCCTGGCCAGGGCCAGGGCTGCTTCCAGGTGTCTGGGGCTGCAGGGTCTGGGTGGTGCCTCTGTAGCACAAAACTCTCCCGCAGCACCGGCGCTCAGACAAGTTCTGGGGTGCCGAGGGCCAGGGCAGGTGCCATGGGCTGGGAGCACCCTGGGATGCCAGCAAGCTTTGGGTTCCTCAAATCAAAGCGGCAGAATTCCCACCCCACCCAGCCCATACCAGTTCTGGTGTCCTCCCCTTTGCTTTTGAAGGATGGAAGAGCAATCCTGGGTTGTGGCGGCACCGTGGCACGTTACCCAAGCCATGCTGGCTGTCCCACGCCGTGGGCAGCAGCCCTGCTCCTGGTGGGGTGCACAACTGCCTGGGTGCTGCAAGGGCACAGGATGCCCCAGCCTGCCCTGCTCTGCCCTGCCCTGCCCAGGGTAGGATGTGGGTCTGGAGGGGTGCAAGGGGCTAAGGGGGAATCAGGGAATGGAAAATCCTTTAGTCCCTGGGTGGGATTTCCATTCTGAGAGAGCTGAGGAGAAGGAGGGGCTCCTTCCCTGCCCTCGCTGGCCCTGGGGGCCCTGAGGCTGCCGTTAATCCCTCCCAGTCCAAAGCAGCTCTGCATATTTGGAAGAAAAACAAAACTG
>NW_005054368.1:1047483-1049020 GCF_000277835.1 Geospiza fortis | reverse complement strand
CCGAAACAAAGAGGGGGACACTGTCCCTCCTGCCAGGCTGCTCCATAAGGGACACCGGGGTCACCTCTGCCAGCCAGCCCAGCTGTGCTGGCGGAGCATCCCCAGGCCGGCAGCTGCCTCTGCTTTCTGCCTGAGCTCGTCCCCTCTGCTCCCCCTGAGAGAGGCACAGCGAGGAAGGGTGGCTGGGAGCAGGGGAGGGGACAGCACAGGTGGCTCAGTGCCCAGCCCTGCTGGCTCTGACCCTGCTGGCGTCCTGCACCAAAGCTCCATGGCCACCCAGGCCTGGCACAGGGCTCTGGGCACGGCTCTGCCACCACCACCCCCAACAAGCTGCCCTTACACACCCCAGGCCAGGCTGGGGAGGGACAGGACAGGTGGGTGGCACTGCCCAGGCCTGGCACAGGGCGCTGGGGGATGTCACTCTGCGGCCGTGTCAAAATATCCTGGAGGCACAAAGCATCGTTTTAATGCAGGTGGAGAGGGGTTTTTGTGTCCTGTAAAAAGCAAAAATCAGGTCTACGCAGTGGAAAGGCCACAAACCCAGCTTGGGAGCCAAAATGCGTTTCTTACATAAAAATGTACAATTCTCAGTGATGTTTGTATCATTTCTCTACAGAAGGGTTTCGAAAGAACAAAACAAACTGATCTGTGACATTTGTGAGTGTGGCTATTTTAGAATTTTATTTACATAAGTGATTTTTTTCTTAAAGATGTTTAATAGTAATTCCTATAATAAAGTCCTGTTGTACTCTTCACACTGTACATATTTTTTAAACACTGTTTATTTTTCTACTCTTTACAGGGAGGAAGAAGAAACAAAGGGGGCTGGGGAGGGAAGGGGCAGCTCTAGCCCAGCTCCAGGAGATGCAAACACCCAAAATCTGCCCTGGTTTGCTGTTCCTGATGGGGCTGAATGTGTGTCCAGTGGTTTCCTCAATAACCCAGGAGCCATCCCTGGGGAAGCACACGGAGCATCCCCCTGCCTTGCAGGGACAGCACAGAACCCCCCTGTGCTGTGCCACCTCTCATTTCCCGGCAGGATCGGAGCTTTCCAGCTCGGGAACCTTCCCTGTGAAAGAAAAGCCTGGATAAAGTCAGGGCATTCTTGCCTTAAATGTCAAAAGCAGCGAAAGGCTGGAGGCAGCCCGGGTGCCCTGGGGAGCGCAGGGCCTGCCCGGGCAGCTCCCTCGGGAATTGCCGCTCTCCCTGCAGGGACCGGGGCTCTGCTCCCTCTGGAACTGCTGCTCTCCCTGCAGGGACCGGGGCTCTGCTCCCTCGGGAATTGCCGCTCTCCCTGCAGGGACCGGGGCTCTGCTCCCTCGGGAATTGCCGCTCTCCCTGGGCTCTGATCCCGGCCGGGGTTGCTGCCGGCCCTCGGTGTGCCGTGGAAGTGTGCTGCCCTCTTCCTTCGGCAGCCTGGGAGCGGGGATGGGACGGGATGTGCTTTCCTTCCTTGCCCTCGGTTCCCCAGCTGCACCCGGTGCCCGGGAAGGGCTGCCTGCAGGGAGGATGGAGCTGCTGGAGCGGCTGGGGCTGC
>NW_005054368.1:1046585-1047049 GCF_000277835.1 Geospiza fortis | reverse complement strand
TGTGGTTTCCGGCCGCTTTTGCGACAGTCACGCTTTACGACAGTCGCGCTTTACGGCCGCTTTTGCCACAGCTGTGCTTTACGTCACCTTTTACAACAGTCGCGCTTTACGGCAGGTTTACGACAGTCGCGCTCTACGGCAGCTTTTACGACAGTCGCGCTTTACGTCACCTTTTGCGACAGACGCAATTTACGTCAGTTTTGCGACAGCCACACTTTACGGTACCTTTTACGATAGTCGCGCTTTACGGCACCATTTGCGACAGTCGGGCTTTACGGCACCTTTTTTTGTGACAGTCGGGCTTTACGGCACCTTTTTGCGACAGTCGCGCTTCACGACACCTTTTGCGACAGTCGTGTTTTACGGCACCCTTTGAGACAGTCGCATTTTACGGTAGGCTTCACGACAGTCGCGCTTTACGACAGGCTTTACGACAGTGTTGCCTTACGGCATCTTTTACGGCG
>NW_005054368.1:1042216-1045948 GCF_000277835.1 Geospiza fortis | reverse complement strand
GGAGCCGTGCTCTACCGGGAGGACACCGTGCGGGCGTGCGTGCGGGGAACCGGGGGTGCGGGGAACCGGGGCCGGGTAAATCGGGGGCCTTGGGTAAATCGGGGTTGTTTGTTTTTATAATAAATGGGGGGGGTTGGGTTACATCAGGGTGGGGTTTTAAAAAATAAATGGGGGTGGTTTGGGGATAAATCGGGGTGGGTTTTGGCATAAATCGGGGTGGGTTTTTTTAAATAAATCGGGGTGGTTTTTATAATCAGTCGGGATGGTTTTTGGGATAAATCGGGGTGGATTTTTTTAAATAAATCAGTGGGTTTTGGGATAAGTCAGGGTGGTTTTGGGGATAAATCGGGGTGGGTTTTGGGATAAATTGGGGTGGGTTTTTTTTTATAAATTGGGGGGTTTTTTTAATAAATCAGGGTGGGTTTTTTTTAATAAATCAGGGTGGTTTTTGGGATAAATTTGGGTTTTTTTTAATAAATCAGGGTGGAGTTTTTTTAATAAATCAAGGTGGTTTTGAGGATAAATGGAGGTGATTTTGGGGATAAATGGGGGTGGTTTTGGGGATAAATGGGGGTGGTTTTTCTGCCCTGCCCTGTGTTTCTAAGGGAGGTGGAGGCTCCTCAGAGCTGCTCTGAGCCACGGCTGCTGTGATTAACCTGAGTTCATTAACACAGTTTAAAAGGAAGCTCTGTGGAGTCCCAGGCAGGTCTGGGCTCCCAGGGTCCCTGAAGGGCACCCAGTGCCACCCCTGCCATGGCAGGGACACCTCCCCCTGTCCCTCCAAGCCCCAGTGTCCAGCCTGGGACCCTGCCAGGTGTTCATACAGGCTCCTGAGAACAGGAGGAACAATTCTGTGCATGCTCTTACTGCATCCTCTGTGTGCTCTGACTCTGCTCTGTTCACTCCTGGTTTAACTGCAAAATCTGAACAGTTTCCTTTTCTGAGCAGGAGGTTTTACAAAGTTTATGGCAATGGCCCCAAACCTTTCGACCTGACACAGTTGAACTTCAAATCCACGTGCCAGAGGTGAGGTGGTAATGAACCCAGAGGTGTTCCTGAGGCTGCCTCCTTCTCCCCTTCAGTCAGGGAACCAGAGCATCTCCTGGGAGTGTAAAACAGCAACTTTGCTACCCAGGTTTGTTGAGAAATACAATGAACTGAAGGAAGAGGGGAAAATTGAAGAGGAGAAGTTGTTTGAAGAAACAGGAAAAGCCCTTTTAGCCAGCGGGATCCTTTTACAGAGAAGAGGAGTAGACAAAGTGAGTATGAAACATCCACAGAGTTCCTTGGCTGGTGGGGTTGAGAAAACCCCAGTGCCAGGCCCCTAGTGCTGAGTTGGTGGGAAGGAAACCCTCAGCACAGCACTCACACACCTCATGGTCTCCAAGAAAACTTTCCTCCTGGCCATGAACAGCTCTGGCCGAGGCTGAGGCACTTGGGGGCCACAAAAGATATTTTCCTGGAGGTGAAACTGAATAACCATTCAAATAATCCCTGGTGCATCTGCATAAAGCACTTGGAACTTGGTGTGTTTGCTGTTGTATCTTGAACTTTTCCATGTTTTAGCTGGAGCTCAGCAGCCTCTCTGGCAATGTGCTGACACTGTGCTGTGCCTCCACAACAATCTCAGCATGAATTAAGCTCCTTTTGGACACACAGAGGGCTGCTGCTCCCCTCAGTCACCCTTCAGAGGGGCTTCCCCCCCGTTTCATGGGATCTTTGCTGTCCTTCCCTGCAGGGTGCTGCAGCCAGGGATGCTGCCTCGCAGCCCCAGCTGCAGGACAAGAGGAAGGACGGGCAGGAGCAGCCACCAGAGCTGGCAGGGACACAGAAGGAGAATCCCTGTCCCTCCTGACAGCCCTGTCACCTGCCAGCAGCCACCTCCAGCCCTCCCTGGGGACATTTCCCTGAGGAACAGGGTCCTGGTGCCCTCCAGGCTGGTCCATGGCACACATGCTCCCCTCTGTCCAGCTCCACATTGATAAAGTCACAGATAATCTTATTTTGTTTAATGTGCACAACTGTTTTCTGAACTCAAGTTGGAAAATACCGAGTGTAAAAGTGGAAAATTAAACCATTCTCTTTAAAAACTGGAATCCTGCCTGTTCAGGTGTCTGGTGTGCAGCAGTGAAGATGTTTCCTGCTGGGGGAATGCAGATCCTGTTTGATGTGTTCCAGCAGCTGTCTCGAGTGTCATCTTTTTATAGCTGATTGAGGAAAGCTGCTATTTATAGAAGTGCTGTACTGTGCTCTTCCCATCCCATCATTTCCTTGAGTTCAGAGCGGGATGAGGGGTGGCACTGCCAGAGAACCAGGAGCTTTGCAGTTTGTAGTGGCTCCTGATGGAATTGGCCACCTTGGAAGAGTGAAAATGGGATGTTCCAGCTGTTTGCTCAGGGAAAGGTGATGCTGCTTGGGAACAGTCACTGGAGACCTGGCAGGGACAAAAATAACAACCAGCCCTGCTGGGACTGGCAGGGAGTTCTGCCCGGGCTGCACACCCAGTGGCTGGCTCATCTCTCATTAAACATTTGGCTCGGGCTGTATTAAAAACAAAGTTTGTTTGGTGTCTTTTTCTTTGAGATTTTGGTGATTTTTCTTTTGTTTGTGATTCTTTACCATCCCAGACTGGCACCACCTCACTCCCAGGTGTGACTGATGTCCAGCCCTTCCCTCCCTGCCCAGTTCGGTGCTGCTGCTGCTGGGTGGGAGGCAGGAGAGCTCGGTGGCAGTGAAAAGCAAAGTGTGAAATGCCCCTGGTTTGGTTCCTGTGCCTTGCTTCACTCCTGGCAGCAATGTGAGTGCAGCAGAATTGCTCAGAGTTATCCTTGGAAGGTCAAGCTTTAAACCCTCTCAGGGTTTGTTACAAAGAGCAAGCATCCCCGTGTTTTAGCACTGATCCGTTTCCACATCCAGCAATAACATCGAGTTCAGAGCCCTCCCAGGGTGTGCCCTGACCGAGCTGCTGTGCAGAGCACCTGAGGAGAAAGTTGGAATTGGTTTTATTTCTGTTGCAAAAAGTCAATCCCCTTGGGTTTGCCCTCGGGGGCAGCTGGGGGAGCGAAGTGAGGAGCTTTCCCTGCCCGCGACCACCTGGGATGGTGATGGGGACCAGCTGCAGGTGGTTAATTACCATGGCCACGCTGATGGTTCCAGGTGAGGGCGTTTGCGTGTGATTGCCTCGTGCCCGGGGAGCCAAACCCCGGCAGGGCAGGGCAGGGGCCGTGGCTGTGAGGGGCAGCAGGGTGCGGGTGAGCTCCGTGCCCCGTCCCGTTCCTGCCCCAGCGGTTCGTGCTGTGCTGCGCTGCCGAGTTCTGCCCGGGCTTCCGAGACAGGTACGTGGCCAAACGTGCGGGAGAACCTGGAAATCTGTGCGGGACTCTGTGTTTCAGTGCGGGGGAGAGCAGGACTCGTGCCGTGGTGTGGATGTGGGAATTCTCTGCTGGAAGCTGCCAGGGCAGAGCCTGGGCAGGGGCAGGGCAGGCTGTGGGTGATGAAGAAATGGTTGGAACGTTCAGCGCCGTGGATTTGCTGTGTCTGGTGGGTGCCGGGGATCCCGCGGGGCCGGGGCATTTGGTGCAATTCGGATAGAAGCGGTTAAACCAGCGAGTCTGAATGGGCGCGTTTGCCGGGCTGGAGGGCGATGCTGATGCTCGGGACCGGCTGTAGCTGCGCCAATTTAATTTAGAAGCTGTGGGCAGCAGCCGGGGGGCGATTTGTCGCTGTCGGGGC
>NW_005054368.1:1038082-1042013 GCF_000277835.1 Geospiza fortis | reverse complement strand
GGCGACCGGCGCGCCCGTTCGTGCCCGGCCGTGCCCAGCCCGGCCCGGTGACCTCTCCTGTGCCGTTCCTGACCCGCGGGCCGGGGCAGCTCTCGCTGCGTGCCCGGCTGTTTGCAGTGGCAGTGAATGCCGGAGCATCGCTTACACCGAGCCCGGGCTCCCGCGGCCCCAAAGGCAGCGGGCAGGGACACCTCGCACAGCCAGGCTGAAGGTTCTCCGGGGCCAGGTCCCAAAAACGCGGGCTGAGTTTCGGGGTGCAGAGCTGCCTGCCCCCTGGCAGAATGCCGGGGTGACTGCGGGGATGCCCCAGGGATGCTGCAGCATTCCTGACACCGATGTTTCCCCAGGCAGGGCAGACGTGTCCTGCTGGAGCAAACAGCTCCAGTCCCACAGATCAGGGCTGCAGAGCCGGGCTCTGAGCTTGGGCTCTCTTTTAACCCTCAGGCAGCTGCTCCCAGAGCCCTGCTCAGCCCCTTCACGTGTTCCTGGGCCGTGGATTATCCGCTGGTATGTGTTGAGGGCAGGGGAACGAAGGATTTAATAGGATCAGGTCTACTGTCTGGAGCAGCCAAAACAATTCATCAGCTTTGCTGGAAAAACAGGTGATCTGACCTTGCCAATGCCAAGCTTCAGCGAGGCAGATAATAAAGGGTTTAGTGTTTAAGGAACATGGCTCCAAATAAGACGTAAAATTGTTGGCATTGCTACTCTGTGGAATCCTCTGGGACTTGCCTCTGCCCAACCTTGCTGAAAACACACATTTGCTCTTCAAACCTGCCCTGTTTTGAGCTTTGGAATATTCCAGAAATCTGTATCTGTTAGGAAGATGGCTGTGGGATCAGAGCAGGGTGCTGGCTCTGCTGTGCTGTGTTTCCACACTGGACAGGGGGTGGCACAGAAGTGGCTCCGGCTTTGCAGGACCTGGGCAGTGTCAGCTCTGCCACCTGCCTGGTTCTGGCTCTAAACTGGGGCTTTTTAACGAATTGGGTTTGGTGTTTCTTGTAGTGTTTTGCTTCTGCACGGAGCAGCAATGTCCATGGTACAGAAGTTCCTGGCCCGAGAGCTCTGGGCTGTGTCAGGGGCAGGACAAAGCCCCTGGGCAGGGCAGGAGGGTCAGAGCAGCAGGCGGAGCTCAGCAGTGCCTGACAGAGCTGCTGCTGCTGCTGTTTCACCAGCAGATGTTGAGTCTTGGCAGGGCCTGACCCCTCGATGGTCAGTTCTGACCCAGGGATGCAGCCAGGCCCCTTTGGCCGGGTCACTGGTGGGGCTGAGTCCCAGGGACCCCGGCTCTGGGGGGAGCTCCCTCTGGGCACAGCAGTGAGTTCAATGGATGTTTTAACAACCGTTCCAGGAGGGCCAGGCTGCGTGTGTGCCACAGCCCAGCCTGGCTGCCAGGGGCTGCTTTGCTGCCTGAAAGGAAAGTGCTGCCCCAAGAAACCCCTGTGACCCCGTCCCAGTGAGCTGTGGCCTTGGTGGCAATGTCCCCATCCCCAGCAGTGATTTTGGGCTGTCCCTGTGCTCGGGGGTCCCACAGCAGCCCTGGTTTGCAATGTCCCCGTCCCCAGCAGTGATTTTGGGCTGTCCCTGTGCTCGGGGGTCCCACAGCAGCCCGGTGCCTCAGCTGCCCTTGGCTCTGCGTGTCCCCCGTGCTGCTGCTGCTGCCTCTGTGCATATTGCAAGCTCATTCTGATGTGCGCTAATGCTATTATCCTCCAGAAATTGAAATCAAGTCTGAACCTATAATGTTTCACTGGGAGGGAATTGGGGTTATATATTCCTGTGTACAGCAGCATTCTATTTCAGTCATAGCATTTAATTATGATTGGTGTGTTAGTGCCCACCAGAGCATAACAAATTGTCATTATGTTATTCTGCTGAGTCTAATTTAATTGGCAAGTTGTCACAAAAGCAATTATCCATCATTTATTTTGTTGCCATAACCACATCTTGGAGAGCACCTGCTGTCTGAAGTGGAAAGGCTCTGCAGTCTCTTGGTCCTGGATTTCTTCCACTTGCCTGACACAAAGACACCATTTCCTCCTCTTATTTAAAAACATGTCCCTGGTTTCCCAGCGTGGGCTGGGAATGCTGGAGGGGATGCTCTGCGCAGGGGGAGCCCTGCTGGGACATCCCGGGGCTGCTGTGGCCCACAGAGACCTCGGGGACAGCCCAGGGCAGTGTCTGGGGGTGGTGCTCAGGTGTGGGAGCCTCCCCTCGCTTCTGCAGAGCTGGGATGAGCTAAGCAGAGAAAGGAGAGCTCTAAACCAGACATCGCCTGCCTGGAGTAAATACAACTCTTGGCTTCCTGCAAATAATTTTGGGTGAAAACAGGGAGGGGGAGAAAAGCCCCTGAGCTGCTGGTGGTTTATTTCGGTGTCTAAACACACAGAGGTGTGTGGGGGAGCAGGAGGGCTGCAGGCCCTCGGAGCCTGGCTGGTTCTGGAGCTGCTCAGCTCAGGAACAACCGCCCAGGTTTGGGGCTGGAGCTGTCCATCCCCAGCCTGGGCACCTGGGCTCCCCTGGCTGCCCTGCCCTGGCTCCAGGGCTGCTGGGATCCATCCCAGAGCCTGCCAGCCCGGCTGCCCTCCCCGGAGCCACTCTCAGATAAGGCATCTGGGCTCCCGGGGACATTGGGAGCCGGCAGGGAAGATTAGCGCCTCCTTATAATCCAGCAGGAAAAGCAATCTCAGACTTCCCGAGAGCAACCCCGAAGTGCTGATTTTCTCCTTCCTGAGATGGCACGTGGCTGTGACCTGTTCACTTCTGAGATTTTGGAGATTGCATCCCAAAATCCTGCAAGGCTAATGCAGACTCATGAACTCAAAGCCTGTGACTCACTGTGATAAATGGGTAAATAAATGAAAATCTGTTCTGATGTCTGTATTTCTGTGAGTTACTCCCCTCTCCGCCCTGTCTGTAATCTCTTCCCCTCTGGTAGTTCTGATTAGCTGCTAATGAGGAAAGATGATTTTGTAGTTAAAGCACAGAGAGAGGGTTTTGTTCCTAGTTCTGCTTTCTTAAAATTCTCCCTTCCATGCCTTGATTTTCCCAATCTGTGGGCCTGGATAGTGTTGATTTAAGATGGTGTGAAGTTAAATTAATCCACATTTGCAAACCAATTTGTTTCAAAGGGAGGGGTACAGTGACTTGGAAAGGAGGGATCACACATTTTCCCTCCCGGTGCTCCTGCTGAGGATGAGCGCTGTCCTTGTCTCATCTCCCAGCAGTGACAGCCTGGAGCTGGCCGAGCTCCGTGCTCACAGTGCCCAGGTGTCCCTGCTGTGCCTCTCTGGTCGCTGCCCAGGGCTGGAGCTTGTCCCTTTTCCCTGGGCTGGCTCTCAGCAGAGCTGGGGGCTGTGGGGCAGAGTTAAACCCGCGGCAGTGCCAGCAGGTATTTGTGTGTCTGATTTATGGGTGAAATTCCCCGCCATGGAGGAGGCGTCGTGGAAGGGCTGAGTGTGATAAATAACTCATTGCAATGTATTATTTAGCAAATTATAATGAAAAGCAGAAAATACACAGAGGGGAGCAGACAAATGCGTTCCCCAGCTGGCAACTTACTGATGGTTTAGAGCCAGAAAATGGATATTTAAGAGCGTTTGGGAATTTCCATGGCTTCCCCTGGACATAAATCACCTTTCTGCAGATGGCTTTACTGGGTGCCCTGCTGCTGGGCTGGAAATCACCCCAAGAGCTGGGGAGGGGAATGGACCCGAGTTCCATGTCCTGCCATGAACCAGAGCTGCTCCCCAGGAGGGAAATCCGCTGGATTCCCTTGGTCAATCCCCTGGATTTCCCTTGGTCCTGCAGCTCCTGGCTGCCGCAGGAGGGACGGGCACGGTGCCGGAGCAGCGGCTTTGTGCTCGGAGCGGGGCCGGGCTGGCTCTGCGGGGCATCCACCGGGGGGTGTCCCTGCGGGGAGGGCCGGGGG
>NW_005054368.1:1025234-1037644 GCF_000277835.1 Geospiza fortis | reverse complement strand
ACGCTTTTCCAGCCGAGCTGGAGCTGCCTTGGCAGGGGCCAGCGCGGGGTTTGAGCGCTCAATTTCCCGCTGGGGCTCCCGAGGTCCCCTTTGGGCCGCGGGTGCCAGGGCTGGATTTATCCCAGGGCTGTACGGAGGGGAGAAGATAAGAGACTCGGAGAGAACTTGACTGGGTGACTAAGATAAATTCGCTGTGCTACAGGAAATCGAAATGTGAAATAAAGATCTCAAGCAAGTGAAATATTTAAAAAGATACAGAAGTTGGGTGTGCGCGGGAGCCGCCGGGACCGGCCCTTATCAATCCATCACCGGCCTGGCTGGATTTTATAAAAGATAATAGGGTGGAGGGAGAATTGAAATAGAAACTATCCATTACCGGCGCCTGAATGACAGGTTCTCTGTGCAAAGTAAGATCATAATTAACAGCAGAGAGACTGAAAGTTTTCTGCTTTCTGCTGCTGTTTGTTTTCCTTCCTGGCACTGTGGGGCAGGGTGGGCACATGGAGGGGCCCGGGGGGAGTTTCTGTGGTGCCACAGCCTCTTCTCCAGGTACTTTCCATGTGCCTTTATTGAGGGGCTCTCCAAAACGGCAGCTTTTTAAAAATGTTCTTGATTTTGCAATTCCTTGGGTTAAAAAGGTTATTTGAGCTCCACCTTTTGCTCTGTATTTTCTCCAGCCCCCAAAAACACAGCCAAGATGACCAGCCCTGCTCTGTGGGACACAGGAAGGGCTGGAAAAGCAAGTCACATCTTCTTAACCCCTCTCTTTGCTCTGCTCCGAGCCCCGTTTGCAATTTCTGGTGATGAAATCCTCCTGAACACCCGCAGGAGCCAGGTTGTGTTCCCTGCCTTTAAAACGTCCTTCAAAGCACAAAGGCTCGGCTGAAAACGTCTCGCAGTGTTTTTCCTCCTGGCTCATTTAATTTGGAAGCAGCGGCAGGAGCGCTGCTGCCGTTGCTCCCAGAATTTGGGAATGTGAAATTGCAAAGAGGAGAGGAATTAGTGGAGCACTTGGAGTTGCAATAAGCGTAGATTGGGTGGATTGGAATGCTGGGGAGCTGTGAGCAGGCACGGCCAGCCTGACAGGGAAATCATCTATACAGGCTAATGGAAGAGCTGAGAAGAAGGGAATAGCAAACTCAGGCTCGTGGTGCTGGGAAGGAAATCATCCTAATTTGCTTGTGTTTAGTAACCCGAGACGTAATTAACGGCATGAGAAGGGACGTTGGGAGAAATGTGTCTGTGCCTGTTGTGCAGGGCCCCATCTCTGCACACAGTGGTATCCTGCAGCTGGGCTCCAGCGCTGCTGCGGGTTTGGTCAGCACCCAAACCAAATCTCCAGGGGCTCTGCCTCCCCTCTGGGCCACAGGGCTCAGGGCTGTCGGGCTAGGAGGGCAAGAGGAAGCTGGGTCAGTCTGTGACCTTCGTTCCTCCCTTCCAGGGAGGAATCCCGGCCGTTCCAGGGGCTGCAAGCCGGTGATCTCTGATGTCCCTTTCAGCCCGAGGCATTCTGTGGTTCTGTGACCTTGGACAGAGCAGTGCAGGGTCCCGGCCCGCCTGGTGCTGCTGAGGTGATGTGTGAGGGCAGCCCCACCATCTGCCCGTGGCCGAGAGGGCCCAACAGGTTGTCGTGCAAAATGGGCAGCAATGGGCTCATCTCTGAGATGAGATGGCTTAAAAACGCCCGAGGCAGAGGAAACGGACCCATGGTCATTGTTATCTTCGTCTCTGCCGCGGCCCCCGCGCTGGAATGTGCTCCGGGGTCGGTGCGGATGTGTGGGGGGAGCTGCCCCGTGGCTTTCGGGTCTGGAAATGAGGCAGCCAGAGCTGGTGCTGCTCGGGCCCGTTAATTGGGCCCGTTAATTGCGCGGTAACCTTAGCACACCCTTTAGAAAACCCTCGGCTGTGCGAACCCACAGCCCGGGGCACAGAGCATCCCTTGGGTTCAGGGTCCTCGGACTGGGGGAGATGCGGGGGCCTGGCCCACCCCAAAACTTGTGTGACCCCTGAATTGCGCTTCCCCCGCTCGGTCTGGGTCCCTCCTGCTTCCCTCCGGGGCTGGGCTGCCCCCTCGGCAGCCCCTCCTCGCCCTGGAATCAATCCCGGTGCCGCCGCCGCCAGATTGCCTTGTCCGTTCCAATGATCTTTAACTCCGCTTTTCCCCGAGCAATCAGCAGCGTTTTCTCCTCGTCCAGGTGGTCTTTTCCCATTTCGCTCTCCGCGGTGCCGGCACCCGGGGCAGTCACATCTCATCACGCCTTTTCTCAGGCCATTTGTAGCTGCAGCTTTTCCCGTTGCCATCAATTTAGCCGCGGCCTCCCCCGCGGCTCCGCTCCCCCCGTGCCCGCCGCAGCTTCTGGGGATGAAACTCAGCCCTGGGACCTCAGCAGGGGAAATGCAAACCCCCCGCAGCCCCTGCCCGCCTGCTGGCCGCGCTCCCCAATCTCCTGTCCCTTAAAAAAGCTTCTTCCCAGAGGCACTGTTGGAAAGCAGAGGCAAATGTGGGTTTTTAGGAGAGACTTAGTGGCTGCTGAGGAGGTGAAGTCTGAGAACCTGCAGTAATGCTGCTTTACCAAAGGCTGAATAATAATGGAATAAGCGGGTATTGGGAAGGGATTCTCCCTGGGAGGGTGGGCAGGCCCTGGCACAGGGTGCCCAGAGCAGCTGGGGCTGCCCCTGGATCCCTGGCAGTGCCCAAGGCCAGGCTGGGCAGGGCTGGGAGCACCTGGGACAGTGCAAGGTGTCCCTGGATGGGCTTTGAGGTCCTTCCAACCCAAGCCATTCCATGATTCTCTGATAACAACAATGAGAATATATTCCATTTCAGGCAGCGTCCTTTCCACCTCCTCGTGTTCTGCCCTCCCGCTCTCCTCTGAGCAAGGTGTCCCTGCCCACCCCTGGTGCTGGAGGGGATTTCTGCCCCCTCCCCATGCCCAGGGATATCCCAGAGCCCCTTCTGCTCCCAGCCCCTTCGCAGGCCCATGCTCACTAAAACCACAGCTTTGTTCTGGCCCTCAGCTCGCCCAGGCTTCACCCTGCACTGAAAATCATTGAGCAGCAGATTGCAAAACACAGGATTGCCCGTGCTGTGTATCAATAAAAAAGACAAATACCAGGATATGGGAATAAAAGATCGCTTAATTGGGAGTGCATCCTGTCTGCCCTGCACCGAGCATCAACTCAGCAGAACACTTTAAGTGTGTAATTATATAGAAGTGTCTCCTCAGCCCCTGGCTGTTCGGTGGAGCAGTGAGCAGTGCTGAGGTGTTTGCTGAGCAGGGCTTTGCTGTCTCCCTGCCTTTCCTAGGGCACGAGAATTAAACCCACGGCGCTATCACCTATTAATAAGGCAGCAAGTGGCCGCAGCAGCCCTTGTGCAGAGCAATGGAGCTCATCATTTTTCTATATAGGAGCAATTAAGCTGCACCAGGAGGCCTGTGTCTTTATATCATCACCTAATGGCAGTGCAGAAGTATTCCAGGGGAGGAGAGGGGGGAAATATCACATCCATATTTAATTGGTAAAGTTATCACCTTCGCTTCAGAGCCCGGACTTGCAGCCCTTTGGCCAAGTTCCAAGGCAGATCTATTTCCCCCGGCTGGGAAGCGAGGAAAGTGTCCTTAGTTGTGCTTCTGCAACAAAATAGCGTTTGGGAGCTCCTGAATGTGCTCCCAACTGCAGTAAATAACTGATGGGCTCTGCTCTTTGCAGCAAATGAAGATATCTTTGAGCTGTTAGGTTCCTTTCGGGTTTTTTTAAGGAAATTATTTGTCTTATTATTATTCTCCAGCCCCACACTTGCCTGTCAGATTAAATTTTTTATTGCACTAAAGCGCAGAGCCATCTGGAGCCCCTCACATCCCAGAGCAGCCTGGCCCTTCCCTTCCCAGCCTCCTGATTCCTCCCAAGCTCTTCATTTTTATGGCAAATTGTGCATCCTGTTGTTTCCATCCAGGTGTCCCTGGGGCTCTGTCTGTCGCACCCTGGCTGGGCAGGGGGGCAGTTCCAGGGTCTGGCTCTCCTTGGCCATGTAAATCCCTCCTTTTGCAGCTCCTGCGTTCCCCTGCCAGCCCCGAGGGCTCTGGGATGGGGAGGGGGCAGAAATCCCCTCCAGCACCGGGGGTGGGCAGGGACACCTTGCTCAGAGGGGAGCAGGAGGGAGCCTGCAGGGCAGAACACGAGGAGGTGGAAATGTGGCCCAAGGACGCTGCCTGAAATGGAATATATTCTCATTGTTGTTATCAGACAATCGTGGAATGGTTTGGGTTGGAAGGACCTCAGAGCCCATCCAGGGACACCCCTGCCGTGGTGGCCCTGAGGCTGAAGTGAGATAATTTCATTTCTGTCTTTGTGGCCCCTGAGTGCCAGCAGAGCCCGATGTCCCTGCCGGGCTGTCCCTGTCCCTGTTGGCAGCAGTGACAGTGACGCTCAGAGCCGGGTGCCAGCGCAGCTCCGGCCCTTGCTGGCTGCCCCGGGGCTGCACAAACAGCCCCAGAGAGAGGCCCCGAGCAGCTGCCCCCTCCAGCCTCGGCCCCCAGCCCTGCCCAGCTGGCAGTGCCCTGGGCCAGGGGGTTCCCTCGCTGTGCTCTGGACAGGCAGAGAAAGAGGAAAAAGAGAGGGGAAATATCGATGGCTTCCATCTCCTCCAGCCCAGTAACTGGTTTTTGACACTTCTCTGCCACTCCAGCTTCACAAAGCCACAGCTCTCTGAAGATTAATTGATGTAGGCCACTCAACCTATTTTCAAATCCCTTTCAGTTACCATTTAAAACCTTCTGATTTTTTTTTTTTTTTGATAAAGTCACCGAGGCTTTTTATGGATTCTCAAATGATTGTCCAGCTTGACAAATTGGATTCTTAAAGCTGGTTCTTTCAAGAAAAGGATGTGGTCTGACAAGACAAGAAACAGCTCATCTTTGAGACAGGGGGATAAATAAAAAAAATAAAATAAAATCCCATTCTTGCAGTCAGGTGCAGCTCAATGGGTGTCTTGCTCCTGGCTGATAATCTTATCTGGCTCTGATGGGAAGGGACCCACACAAAGGGGCCGGGCCGGGCTGCAGGGCTGATGTGCTGCTGATGAATGGTTCTGTCCGGGCTCGGAGCCTCTGGGAGGTGATGGATGCCCGGGGGGACCAGCCCGAGCCCTCCCCTCCCTGCTCCCGAGTGCTGATGGACGGATCGGCTCCTGCATCCGCTGGGCTGTCCCCTCTGTGCTGGCTCTCTGGGGCATTGTCCCCCCTGTGCTGGCTCTCTGGGGCATTGTCCCCCCTGTGCTGGCTCTCTGGGGCATTGTCCCCCCTGTGCTGGCTCTCTGGGGCATTGTCCCCCCTGTGCTGGCTCTCTGGGGCATTGTCCCCCCTGTGCTGGCTCTCTGGGGCATTGTCCCCCCTGTGCTGGCTCTCTGGGGCATTGTCCCCCCTGTGCTGGCTCTCTGGGGCATTGTCCCCCCTGTGCTGGCTCTCTGGGGCATTGTCCCCCCTGTGCTGGCTCTCTGGGGCATTGTCCCCCCTGTGCTGGCTCTCTGGGGCATTGTCCCCCCTGTGCTGGCTCTCTGGGGCATTGTCCCCCCTGTGCTGGCTCTCTGGGGCATTGTCCCCCCTGTGCTGGCTCTCTGGGGCATTGTCCCCCCTGTGCTGGCTCTCTGGGGCATTGTCCCCTCTGTGCTGGGTTTCTGGGGCATTGTCCCCTCTGTGCTGGCTCTCTGGGGCATTGTCCCCCCTGTGCTGGGTCTCTGGGGCATTGTCCCCTCTGTGCTGGGTCTCTGGGGCATTGTCCCCCCTGTGCTGGCTCTCTGGGACATTGTCCCCTCTGTGCTGGGTTTCTGGGGCAGTCCTGGCCGTCTGTGCCCCCCTGGCTGTGTCCATGCGGTGCCACCCGGGCTCTGTGAGCAGCTGCCATCTCCAGGGATGGGGCAGGGCAGCCGTGGGGTGAGCAGGGTGATGTTCTGGCCTTGTCACCCCGCGCAGGGACGGGGCTGGAGGGTGTCCCTGTCCTTGCAGGGCAGGTGGGGCGAGGTGAGCTCCACTGTCCCTCCCAGCCTCCCCATTCTGGGCCTGCCACACCTGGAAATCATGGAAATCCTCCCAACTCCTGCTCCCTGCTCCGAGCAGCTCTGGGTGATATTTATATCTTATTATGGTTATTTATTATGATGTCCAGTCCGGTTCTGTGGCACAGGGAGATCATTAACCTCTCCTGCAGTAAAGAGAGCTCTCCGTGTTGTTTTCAGAGCCATTAAAGCTTTGAAAATTCCTCTTTCTTATTTTATTTTTAAACTGGAGAACCTACAGGGCTGCAGAACAAACTGCTGACACAGGTTGGTGAAGGGAGGGAGCACAGACCCTCCTGCTGGGTCCCAGGAATTGCAGAGTTTTTGTCAGAAACACAATTCCCAGGAATGGCAGAGTTTTTGGTTTGTCAGAAACACAGTTCCCAGGAATGGCAGGCTGAGCTGGGTCCCAGGAGGGAGATTTTGGTCTGTCAGAAAGTTTGGTTTGTTAGTTTTGGTTTGATGGTGCTGGGAGAGCAGGAGGGGCTCTCAGGAGGGGTGGGAGATGCCACTGGGGTCTCAGGCAGGTGCTGTTCATTGGGCCCCTCTTGAAGTGCCATCATAGACAGAAAAGCATCTCTGGATTAAAAACAATGCAGCAATTCCTTGTTGTTCCCTTCTGGGTTCTCCAGGAGGAATCTGCTCCCTGGGGAAGCAGGAGATGGTTTTCCCCAGGGCTCTGCTCCTGCCTTGTTTTTGGCTCAGGCTGGACCATGTGGGAGCAGAGTTTCTCCCCAGGAGCCTTCAGCCCCGGGTGCTGGGGCTCAGGGAGGGCAGGAACAGGAGCTGGAGATCAGAAAGGAAACTAGGCCAGGAAATGCAGCAGATAGTTTGCAAAAGGATGATCCAAGCAGCTTTGATATGGATATGCTCCCTCCTGGAGCAGCTCTTCATCAGTGTCAGGAGATGACAAACGAGGCGGGGAAGTCACGGGGCTCCTGCAGCTGCAGCACCAAGGCAAGGCTGCAGGTACCAGCAGCTCCCACCCCAATTAATCACAGCAAAAGGGATTGTCTGCTCCTCTCAGAGCACCACCACCGAGCCAGGGGAGAGGGGGAAGAGGAAAATTGCAGGTGGGCACTTTTGGGGATGAGCATCCCCATCCATGCCAGGCAGGTGCAGCAGGACAGCCCTGCTTGGCTGGCAGGTTTGGTAGCAAAAGCAGGAGCTGCCCTGGAGGCAGCAGCAGCCAGACAGGCACTGGGAGCTGGAACTGGCCTGCAGGGGCTGCCAAGCCAAGGGTGGCACAAACCAACAGGGCAGGTTAAAAAAGAAATTGAAAAAAGAGGAAAAATCAAACCAGAGTTTTTTACCCTTTACCTCGTCCTCTTTTTTTTTTTTTAAGAGTTCCCTTGAAGCCTTGTCTATATAAATGTTGAATTATATGGTTCTTTGACTCTTTACTAGAAATTGCTCTGAATTACTTTTTTTTATATAATCTGTTCCATTTCCAGCACTCTGCCATGTCTCGCAGAGGAATATCTGGAGCTGTTGACTGGCTCATTCTCCTGCTGCCAGGCAGCCTCTAATAAAGTTGCCCTCTGGTTCCTCTGCAGGGCAGCAATCTGTAATGAAAATTTTATACGAGTGGCTGGGAAATGGAGTTGGAATCTGGGTTTCAAGTACGATTTCATGATACTCCAGGCATATATATATAATATATATATACACACACACATATATGCACATGTACAATGTTTGGGGATTTGGGATCGTTTCCCAACAATCATGTTTTCCTTAAACCCCCTCCTGATGGGATCAGTGAGAATGTTGGTGGTTCAGACCTCCCCACTTGGAGCCCTCCAGTGATGGTGTGAATTTGGGAACCAGAGCTGCCCTGATGCTGTAACTTGAATTTTTTGGACATGCACAACCATGGAATATGGCTGGAGCTGGGCTCTTTGGGAGGGAAGCACCGGTGCTTGTCTCCTTCCTTCCTGTGTCCATGTTTAAATATTCCTCATGGTGCTTTGGGCAGTGTCCATCAGTGGGGATCCTTCCTTGTCTCCTCTGTGTGTCCATGTGCTGCTCATCCAGCAGGTTCCCTGGGATGTGGCTCCTGGTGGGATGGGGCCATCGTGGTGCCCCTGCCCCTGGAGATGTCACTGGCTCCTGGCGCAGGATGACCTGGGCAGGGATCTGGGCAGGGATCTGGGCAGGGATCTGGGCAGGGATCTGGGCAGGGATCTGGGCAGTCTGTCCTTCCCAGCCGCTGCTGTTTGAATTTGGCACATCCATGCTGCACACGCAGCCCCAGCCCTCTCTGGGGCTGATCAATATTTAATGTGGAATTTACCAAGATTGACTTGAGGATGCGTTTAAAATTGGAGCTTTAGCCGTGGGTGGCAATTTCCGAGTCGCAGCAGTGCAGTTTGATTATTTAGAGATGGCATTTTGCACATTTAAAATAATCCTCGGGACCGCGGGGCTGTGGCAGCCCCTCCTCCCCTAAACTGTTGACTTTGCAATTGTTTTGTTTGTTGATGTTCAATATTAATCACCCTGCTGCTGGCTGGGCTGTGCTGCTGGGCTGGGTGCAGCTCTCTGGGGCTTCACTGTGGCCCAGGAGCTGAAGGGTTTTGGCCAGGGAAGCTTGCCCAGGGCACCCTGGCTGTCCCTGCTCCGTGTGTGTGTGCTCCAGGCTGGGGCCAGCACCCTGCAGCACAGGCAGTGATGCAGAACTATTGGGGGACATTAAAATTGGGGCTGGAAATGTTCCAGACCAGGCTGGATGGAGCTCTGAGCAGCCTGAAGTGTCCCTGCCCTGGCAGGGGCAATGGGATGGTCTTTGAGGTCCCTCCCAACCCAGACCATCCTGTGAGGCTTTGACATTGAGACTGGGTGGGTTTGCAGGGCAGACGCCCAGGCTGTGGCCCTTACTGCCATGCCCACCCTCTGGGCCAGGCTGGCTCTCTCCTCCCTGCCCAGATTCTGTCACCTCATCCCCCAGGCCAGGCCGGGCTGTTCCGCACGCCCAGCTGGAGTCGCTGCTCTGTGGTGTTTGCTGGGAAGGCTCCTGGGTGACCCCAGGGACCCAGGAGAGCTGTTCTGGTGGTTTGACCACGATGGGATGGAGCTGAGCTGCTGCTGCTCCATCCCAGGGCTCACGGCACAGCCTTTGCCCACCGTGGGGGCCAGCACTGCTGCTTGTCCAGGAGAAATGCAAATCTGGGACAATCAGCCTCTGCAGCAGCAAAGTGGGATGTGATGAAATCCAATCAGTTAATAACCCTTCACAGCACTGGGAGAATTGCAGATGAATGTGCTTTTAAATAACTTTTTTTTTTCCTTACCAGAATTATTCCCCTGTGATTTTTTTCTGAAAAAGAAAAAAAGAAAAAAACCCAAAAAACCAAAAACCAAACCCATTTTGGTTTGTGCCTGGCAGAAAGGGCCACTGGGCTCAGGGTCAGGGCCAGGCACTCTCAGCAGAGCTCTGCCGTTGCCTCCTCGTGCAGTTTTGGCTGCTGAAGGCGCCTCCCAAGTTCTGGGGGTGCCCTGGCTCCGGGCCCCGCAGGAGCAGAGCAGCTCTGCACGCACACGGAGCTGATGAGCCCGAGGAAGAGGAGGCTGTGAGACCCGGATGGCAATCAAGGCTAATTTGTACATTTGCCATCCGGAGTAATTTCTTGCATTATGTTTTCCCCCTGCACGGCTGGCCCGGGGAGGGGAGCAGAGCTCTCCTGTGCCTGCTCAGGGCCGTGGGGATGTGCGTGTGCTCCTGCAGGGGAAGGCGAGCCCGGCCCTGGCTCGGGGCTCCTGCCAAAGACCCCTGTCCCCGTTCTGTCCCCTGCACAGGGATGCAGGAGGAGCAAGGGGCATCCCCTGGGCGCGTGTGGGTTTGTGTGCAGCTGCTGATGCTCCCTTGCCGTGGTGCTGCCTGGAGAAAATACCACAGACTGGGGAAAAAATCTCACTTAAGTCTTTGCAAAGCCATAGATAATGCACTGTGAGAGCGAACAAGCAGGATGAAAAATAATTGCACTCCTATTTTTTCTCCAGCTTTTCTTATCAACGACTTTATCACCTTTGGTTTTATTTTACACCTTATTTAGACTTTACTGTAATCCCAGCTATTTCACCATTGACACCTCCTTAATACCTTGTCTAACACCTCTGACACCTCTGGCTAATGCTCAGGCCCCGCTCCAGCGCGGAGCAGGAGCAGAAAAGAGCTGAAATGGAGAGAGGGAAGCATTATTTACTGCCCAGGCTGTGTGAATAACAGCCCGTGCGGAGCAGGAGGGGCCGGTGCTCCGTGCGCAGCTGAACTTTGCTGCGCGCCCCATCCGTCTCCATCGGCCCCTGCCGGGCACAGCGCTGAGCTCCGCACGAAGGGCAAGGCAGAGGATTTATTGCTCCTGGGAAGCTGCAGCCTAGAAAGGCTCAACTTTGTGAACTGAAGCGAATTAATTCCTCTCACTTGGACACCCTGCGCCGAGCTCAGCCCTGTTTGGGATATTCCTGATCTGTGGGTGCTGCTGGTGTTGGTGCCACCCTGAGCATCCCCTGCTGGCTCTGCACAGGGCTGGGGCTTCACCCCTCCTGGGCAGCCTGAGGGCGTTTTTGGGGCTGATTCTCCATTGGGGGCCAGGGAAGGTACCCACTGCTGCTGGGGACCCCTCCTTTGCTGTGTTGTGAGGTTTGCTAAACAGGTCTCAGCTGTTCCTGGGGGTCTGGAGATGGCAAAGGGGCTGCTGGGGCTGCTGCTGGGGTTGGCAGAGTCACAGAATCATGGAATGGTTTGGATGGGACCTTAAATATTCCATTTCTGCCCCCCTGCCACGGGCAGGGTCACCTCCCACTGTCCCAGGGTGCTCCAAACCCTGTCCAGCCTTCTCTGGGCACCCTGTGGCTGCCAGGCCCTCCCCACACTCGCAGGGAACAATTTCTGCTCAATATCTGCCCCTCTGGCCTCCAAAAGTTTGGTTTTCCTGGCGTGGCAGGGACCCCCCTGAGCCCAGTGCTGGGACAGCAGAGCCCCTTGGTGAGTTTTTCCTTTGCCCTGCTCCCCCAGCCCAAAGCCCACGGCTGCATTACCTGGATTTAACTACCCATTACACAAACTATAGCTCTAAAGTGAGGGATATGGCAGCTTTATTATAAGTTTATTACATGCTAATTCAAGCAAATAAATTTGCTCCAGCTGTGGAGCAAAGGAGATTAATAACCTCGAAGATCACTTCGCTGCTTTGATGAGTTTCTTGAACAGAGCGGAGTATATTTAGGAAGAGCAACTAGATTAGTCAAAAAACCCCTTTAATTATTAGTGACACTGTGCAAACTGCTTCCTACGAGTGGAATAGCAACTACTTAACTCCCTGACCTTATTATTCAAATAAACACTCCTTATTACAGCGACATGACTGGCTCATCAACACATCACATCAGCTGCCTGGGTGGGGGCCTGGGGGTCCCCGCTGTGTCAGCCTCCAGCTGGGCTCTGCGAGGGGGGAAACGACCCAGAAGGGTTTCACAGAGCTCCATGTGCCACTCAGTGAGCAGAGAAACTGCTGGAATGTTCTCGGCACTTGCTGGGTTTTGTTCTGCAGTTCATTCAGGTTTTTCTGGAAGTGTTTCAGCCCTGCGTGTCCTGAGGTGCCTCAGCATTGCTGATGTTTTAATGTGCGGTTTGTAGAGCAGCCCTGGAGGGGCTGGGGGGTTGTTCTTGTGGCTGATCCTCTCCCGGGGGTCGTTGCCCTCACGTTTAATGGAATCTGGGGAAATTCTGCATTTTCAGTTTCTCTTCATTGGCGGGATGCTGGAGCTGGCTGAGGAGTCTTCTGCCCCTTTCATAGATACAAAGCAGGCTGAGAAGGGCTCTCAGGAATTATCACAGATATCATGAACATGTGTCTGGGTGTTCCTTCCCTTCCTTCCCTTCCTTCCCTCTGCTCCCGTTTTAGTGCGGGCTCGGTGGATGCTCAGGGGATTTGGAGCCCCGGGTGTCCCTTTGTGGGTCCCCAGGGTCTCTCAGCCCTCTGGGGGGACAGAGTGTGTCCAACCCTCTTGGAAAAGCAGCGAATCCAGAATATTCTCCTGCTCCTGTGCTCCCCTGCCTCTGCCTTCAAACAGTTTCTACTCTATGTAGAGCAAGCAAAAATGATGTGTTAAATACAGCCCGGGCTAAAGCTCTGAATCAAATCAATTCCTTTTTGATTCTCCGAGCTTTTGAATCCTCGGCCCTGCTGGAGGATTGTTAGCACAAGAATGGGGCTGAAGGAGCAATCCTTGCGCAGCGCTATTGACTCAATTATTTTTGCCTCTTGATTTTGTATGAGCGGCCGGGGAAATTCTGATTGCTGATGGCAGAGCATTGTCGGAGCGGCCGGGCCGGGGCCCGCAGCCTCCCCTGGCT
>NW_005054368.1:1022521-1024946 GCF_000277835.1 Geospiza fortis | reverse complement strand
GGGCTCGGGGTGTGCGGGATCTGTGGGATGTGCGGGGCTCCGGTGACCTTGCGGTGTCCGCGCCGCTGCCACCCATGCCCGCTGCCGGGAGGTGCGGGATGGATGCGGAGGTTGCATTTTAGCGGTGTCCCCGCTGTCCCCCGGGCGGGTCGGTGCTGCCCCGGGGGTGGTGCCGGCCCGGCCTGGGGGCCGCACTCCTCCTCTCCGGGTGTTCACCTCCTTCAGCATCTCAGCTCGGGGCTCCTGTGCTGGATAACAGCAAAGCAGGACAGGGATGGGACCTGGCCTGGGCTCCACCTCCACTCAGGAGCCTTTAGAGCTCACAGCCCAGCCTGGCTCGCTTTTTCAATATCAAAAAAGAGGAATTCCCCACCCATCAAAAGGCTGTGAAAGGATAGGAAGCACTTTGGATGTCTGGATGAGAGGGGCTGAGAGGAACAAGCTGCTGCTTTGAAGATGTAAAGCCCTGTACGAATCCTGAGCAGTTTTATTGGTGGTCAAAATGCATTGTGGGCTTAGAAAAGGCAAAAGCAGGAACTTTCTCCAGCTTTTTATTCTGGCTGTTCGTTTATGTCACACCAGAGCCCGTGCTCTGTGGCCGCAGGAGGTGACAGGTCCCTGCTGGGTGTCACCAGGCCATGGGGACACTGCCAGTGCTCGTTCTGTGCCCGCTCCCATCTCCGCACGGCTGGCACAAGGCAGGGTCACCCATTAATGCACATTTCAGCCTTCCCTGCCTTTGTAACCAGTTTTAATCAGTAATTATTAGCGAGCAGGAGCAGTGCATGGGCTCCTCTCACAGCCAGGGCCAGTGCCACTCCAAGGGGAATGTGTTCAAGCTGAAGGAAGGCAGAGTCAGTTTGGATATGGGGAAGAAATTCTTGGCACAGGTTCCAGAGAAGCTGGCAGTGCCCAAGGCCAGGCTGGATGTGGTTTGGAGCAGCCTGGGACAGTGGAAGGTGTCCCTGCCATGGCTGGGGTGGCACTGGGTGGTTTTCAGAGTAATTTCCAAGGCGGCCCATTGCAGATTCTCTGCTGGCTGTGTTTGCCAGCCCGGCCCCCGGGAGCTGCTCCGTGCCATTCCAGCCGTTGCCGTGGAGGTAAAGAGCAGGAATCAGCCTCTGCTAATGCACAGAGTCAAGTACCGCTGCCCTTTGCAAAGCACTAATGAATTACAAGAGTCTCTCCTTACCCAGGCGCTGCCACCACCTCGTGACCGGCTGAAAACTGCAGCCCTCGACACGTGGAGCTGCTGGAATTGCTCATTTCGAACGGTATCTGAAATAATTTCATGCAGGATGGTAGAGAGGGGAGGGTTTTTTGGGATGGGTTTCATCACCATCAGGGTTTCAGTGCTCTCAGGCTGGGTGGCATCCGGGCTCGTGCCACCACAGGGACTGGCACCCAGTGGAACAAATGAGTTTTAAACCCCTCTATTTTATTATTCCGTATTAATAATGAGGCGGCCCTTGTAAATAGCCGTGAAAGGGAGCACTTAAGCTCATAATTAATAAATGCTGCCTTGGTTTCTGCTGCAGCCTGGAGATGTGTGATGGGGGATGCACGGCTCTGCCCAAGAGCAGAGGGTGCTCAAGTCCTCCAAGTTAATAAATTCAGGATTTACTCCGAGATTTTAGGACAGCCAGCTCTGGCTCTGGGGCACAGCAGAGCCTGTGGGACAGGGCTGGGGCACAGGGTGGGATGTGGGGGCACAGGGTGGGATGTGGCACAGGGTGCAGGAGCTCACCTTTGGGCCCTGAGCCCAAAGAGCCCCACGGGGGTGACACTGCACAACCCCACTGGCCCCAGCTGCCTCCTGCAGCTCATCGTTACAGCTCGGCCATAAATGTTTATGACAGGAGGGAGAGGAAGTAAATCACATTTATCTCCCTTGTTTTCTTTATCGGGGCACTAATTTGACAGGGAAGGGAAATTCTTGCTTATTTTACAACTCTGATTTCGGCTGCAATTTGATTTCAGTAGCTGGGAGGCGAACACAAAATCTTATTTTTGTTCCAGAGCTGGTATAAAAATTTACATTTTGACACCGACCCCCACTCCCATTTCAGCACTGCTACAGCGGGCCCGCGGGCTCTGCACAAAACACATCACCCACATATAATACACTCATAATTCACTAATGTTTGCTGAATGACAGGGTTAAGTGGCTGCTATTCCCGGCCTCCCACCACACTAATGTACTCCAGACCCGTGCTCCTTTTCTTCTGGATTGCAGTCAAATCGTTTCCTGCAGCCCTCGCAGTGGAAGCTCCTTCCACCCCGAACAAACATGACTTCCGAAATTATTTTCATTTGTTTTTCTAATCTAATTTTCCCCTCGGTGCTCCACTAATCATCAATCCCATTAAGGGCTTGATGTGTTGACTGCTTTGCAGAGAGCCCATCCTGCATCCTGCCGAGCTGA
>NW_005054368.1:1009030-1022375 GCF_000277835.1 Geospiza fortis | reverse complement strand
GAGTCCCCCCAGCAAAGGGAGCGGCGGGGGGAGCTGGCTCTGCTCCAGGCCGAGCGCCAAAGGGAAACAGCCTCTGGTGGAAGCGAGCCGGGAGAGGGGGGCACTCCTGTGAGGAAAATACACAGCAGGGGTGTGGGGGACTGGGAATTTATCCAGCAGGACTGGGCCACCACTGCCCCTCCTGGAAACAGGATTAGTGCTGATGGTGCCAAAGATGCGCCTGGCAGGGCACAGGATGAGGGACCAGCTCTGGTGCACAGGGACAGGGCAGGGATGTGCAGGACAGACAACAAGGTGATGAGTTTTGGGGTGATGGGGCTGATCTCACCCCCCCAGGAATAAATATTCCCCTCCCCAATGAAATGGACTCCATGGATCTGTTCAAAACAGTTTATTGTATTTTTTCGTCAGACAAACACATTGATTTCTGGACCACAGTAGAGGATGGAAACCTTTCACAAACTTATTTATTTGAAAATACAAATATAAAATTATACTTTCCACATCTGTGATGTGAGAGACCCCCATCCACATAGTATTTTACAACAGGGCTTCAGAAAGCCATACACAGAGACCTGAAAGATGCTTGATATATATAGATACATATATATATGTATATATATAAAAAAAAAGTCACTACCAAAGTTCTCATCAGTTCATACTAAAGTATAAAAGGAAGGGCTAGGCCTGCCACTGTGCCATAGTTTATTTAGGTACATTTATGACCACCTGAAATGCTCACTTGCATCCTAGTACTGATGGGAGTTCAGACCTCGTACGACAGAGAATGACGGGGGTGCTACCTACGACGGTCACGGGACAGAGGAGCCCGGGGCTGGGGTGACCCCTCAGGGCCGGGGTGACCCCTCTGGCCACTGGGCCCTGCTCGGACACCGAGCTCTCCACACAACACGGTCGGACTGCTGGGGGGGGCCGACAACCCACCACGAGGATTTGCTTTCTCAGAAAAAGTATTTTTTTTTCCTTTTTAAAAATTATTATTATTATAATATTATTATTTATTATTATTGTGGTATTTTTTGGTAATTTTATTACAGTATTAAAGTATTGCTTAGCTTACAGAATCTCCTCACGTAGTGTTCGCGCGGGGCCGGCTGGATTCTGTACGTAGGAAACTCTACAGTGTCTGTGCCCGTGTGTCTGCGAGGCATCCTGGCTCTTCTGACACTAACCTCACTTCTCCCTGTCTCTTCTAACACTAACCTCACTTTTCTCCCTCTCTCTCAACTATGTCGCTTTGAAAAAAACAAACCAAACCACTAAAAAAAAGAATTCAGAAGATTCCACCCAAGAGACATCGCCATAGCGTAAAAGACAGCTATGAGTTAGTGTTGTTTTTCTTTTTTTTTTTTTTTTTTTTTGTTTTTTTGTTTTTGTAAACAGTTTCATATGCAATATCATACAGAACCATGGCTGGCCTTCAGTAAAAATGTAGTAAACTATATTGCTTTATTATTGATTATGTTGCATTGAGTGAATGGCAGAAACGAAACAGGAAGGGACGTGTGGCTGGAGTCGCTAGCCCTCATTCGCACTACAGATGAAAGCAGGGAAGAAAAGAAACCCCAACACCTTTCAGGTCGTTATCACCCACAATTACCCAATGATTTAACTAAGCCTAGCAAGATGTGTGACATTCACCAGCAGACGCTGCTGTACAATGGAAAAAAAAAAATCAACTTACAGCAAAGAGAGCCATGCTACCTTAAAGTCCAAGCTACAAATTCAACTCAAAATGAACATTTATGAAGTGTAAGAAAAAATAAAAACCCCAAAGGACAGATCAGGCTTTGCCTTAACCAAGCCGATCCCGAAGAAGGACTCGGGTTATTTGAGGGGAGGGTCCCAAGCACTTGCGGCTCCTGGGGAATGGCCCTGGTGGTGGGGACGAGGCCCCCCGGCCCTTTGGGTGCCCAGGTCACCCAGCACGGTGGAAATGGCTCCTGTTGGTCACCCCAGCTGCAGATCCAAAGGGCTCTGTCCCTGCAGGGTCCCAGGCCAGGCTGGACAGGGGGACAGCGGGAGGTGACCCTGCCATGGCGGGGGTGGCACTGGACGGGCTCAGGGTCCTTCCAACCCAACCCAGTCCATGATTCCATCGCTCCCTCCTGGGCTTGAGCAAAACAAAGGTGGAGCTGAACCTTTGTGCTGAAAAATTTACAAAAAACCCCCAAACGAACGAAGGAAAAGGAAAAAAAAATATCGTTCAAAATTGATTTCTAGATGAGTGGGGGACTAACGTGAACCTTAGTCTAGGTAGCCACATCAAAACATCTTGGATTCCACGACATTTGTGCTATGGGCCACTGGGACTTCTCAAAAGGTATATAAACATCTAAAACATATTCACACAGATTAGCAATTTCTTCTGAGCATTCTTAAAAAAATATGTTTTTTTTTTTTCTCTTAGTAAAATCGTTTTAATATACCGTGCCTCCCTCTTTTAAAAAATAAATTAAAAAAATCCAGTTTTGCATATCTAGCATTAGCATTTAAGGTAGTATGGCACATCCCCTTTCCAAAGTCATGGGTGGGGATCTACAAATGCCTTAAGAGTTTGCCAGCATTTTTAACATTGTGAGACCTTTGGTTAGTTGAAACCGCATCAGATCAACAAAAGAAAAATAATAAACAAGAGAAAAAAAAGCACAGAAAGAAAAAAGAGAAGAAAAAAAACAAAAAAGGAAAACCTTCCCAAAATTATTAGCATTTTTTTTTTCTTAAATAAGAGAAAGTTCTATCCTTACTGGTCCTAAATCTGAATAACTACATCTAAATTTTTAACCTTAATTACGATACACCTACCAATATGTACTAGAAGAGGAAGAGAGAAAGAGGGGGGGAAAAATTCACTACACTACCATCAGGACAGCACTCTTACAAGATAAGCCATTTTATACACTATTAACATACAACAATGATCAACAAAGAATATTCTATGAGGTGACAGGGAATGGAGAGGAAAACCAACTGGTAGTACAGTACATCATCAACATTGACAAAATAGCAATAAAAAATTCCCTGACGGCACACTGAATTGCAGGGAATTTGGTTCGTAGTATTTTTTTTTTACCTTTTTATTTTTTAAAGAATTCTGTTTTATTTCTTTTATTACTTGATCAAGTCTCAATATTTAAAAAGCGTCCAGCATTTTGCTTAAACCTGGTTGTTCTGAAATAAGAAAAAAACCTAAAATATTACATAAAAAGCATGATTTTTTTTTAAAAACAAGAAAAACAAGGTTTCTCCTTTCGGTTAGCAGTATGGTGCCTTGTTTTGTTAAAGATGCCTTGCTCTACCTTGTCTATTGAATGCCTACATTAGTCTACTTGTTAGTAAAATTTACAAAAATAGGAGTGCAGCAGCTCTTTTTAACAAATGTCGCATTCAGTGTCTTATACTGGCTGTACCTAAAGTACCAAATTTATAAACGTAACAATTTAAAAAAATATTAATAAAACTTGTCAATATTACGTTAAAAAAAGAAGAAATATATCCACACTACAGTATGTTCTTAATGCCACCTACCATGTTGTACTTCTAGTTTGCTGTTGCAGGCCTATTTACCAATATTAAAAAAATTAAATTAAAAAATATCCTTCATAAGTTTCCTCCCCCAACAGAGGACCATATATATAACAGCCAAATATTAAACATGTGCAAATAGGAAACTGTCAGTTTTTCCCCTACCAGTCACAGTGCAATGATGTTTTATACTTTATTTCTTTTAAATTCTGTTTACAACTACAATAAATTAAAATCTTCCGTTGCTTCTAGGGTGAAACTTGTAGCACTGAGGTATTCCCAAAAAAAAAAGGAAAAAAAAAGAAAAAAAAAAGAAATCAAAACCAACCAAAGTTGCTTTCTAATTTGACATTACAGAAAGTGATGGATAATAAAGGAAACCATGCAAGCTGGACACTGCTCTGTCCACATGGGGTGCCCAGAGCAGCTGAAATGACTGGACAGCAAGTTGATCTAGTTTAAAATAATGACTAAAAAAAAAAAAAACCACCAAAATCCAAAAAAAGAACCAAAATAAAGGTGTGCTTTGAACCGTAAATGCGCTAAGTAGGAAAAATCGTAGCTTCTTGATCAGTTTTGGGAAAAGCAGGTTTTAAATTAAAATAAAAATCCCACGAGACTGTTCCTTTGTAAGCTGTGCACTGTGAGAGCAAGCTGCTGGTGTGAGCTGGGTGGGCTGGGAGGGTCCCACAGCCCCACAGCCCCCCGGCAGCCACTCCCAAAGGCTACAACTCCCTCGTCCTTTCTCCTCCATTCACATAGAGAAACTGCCTTAGGCTGACTCCATCACAAAAATAGGTTTGTATTTCTCTTTCTTAATAGTTTCTATGTAGTTAATGGAATTGTATTTACAGCACTTTATTATTTTTTCTCTTTTTTTTTTTTTCAGAATTCACAATTTCAAAAAACCTTATATCACCTCTTTCAACAAAAAAAAGCACTTATATAGAAAAAGGACGCGCAAAAAGTTTGTCGCCCTCGCCTTATTGCCGAAAATAGAGAGAATTAGAGTAACCAAGACGCCACAAAGGAAAAGAAGGGCCAGAGAACCTGCTGCTCCCCCCTCCCCGCGCCCTGCCCGCCGCTCCCCCCGCGGCCGAGCCTCCTGTCACCATCTCAGCATCCTTTAAGCAACAACAACTACGTAAAACAGAAGGGAGGAGGAGGAGGAGGAGGAGGAGGGGAGGTGGGAAAGAAAAAGCAAAAGAAACCCCTTAATATAACAGTTACACTATGGTTAGGCTCTCGCTACATACACAAAGAATTGCGACTACGTGGCTACGAGACTATGTCCAAAAGGCTACGAAAAGATGTGGGTTTGGAGAGGCTTAAAAAGAGGGGGGGAAACCCACCGAGAAAATAAAACGAACAAGAAATGGGTTTTATATATACATACTTTTAAAAGCTGTTGTTTTTATAGTACAGCAGATTCATGAGATGATGAGAGAGATTTTAAACCACCCAAGTCCTTCGAGTGCCACCTCCAGTTTGCGTTGGCGGTGATGATGATGATGGTGATGGTGATGATGATGTAGTGCTCAAAGTCTGATGAGATCACCCAACCGTGGGCCCCTTCAGAAACTTCGCCCTGTCTTGCCCGGACATCCAGAGAGACTCTGCGTGGGGAGAAGGTGGACAGGACACGGAGAGGGACAGTTAATTGAGGTAAATTAGGATTTTTAACCAAAAACCCCAAAGTGTCTGCAAACACTGCAGCCACAGCCTGCCCCATCCAGCCCGAGGGAGGATGCAGGGGGCTGCAATGCTGAGGTGTTCCCAGGACAGCCCCCATGGGAGAAGGGGTCTCGTGTTCCCTGCTCTTATTTCCAGTTTAGGAACAGTAAAATGTGAGTTATGTAGGGCCAGGACAAAAACGGCTCCTCAGGCATCTGTTCTGCCATGAATTCACACAGCTTTGGTAAAATGGATTTTCTCTGAAGTACCTGGAAGGTGACAAGTTTTACCTGGGCACGCTGAGGCAGCCAGGATTTATTTTATACAGGAGCTTCAGCCTCCAACGCTCCGTCCCTGCCAGTGCTTAGAGCTGAGATATATGATGTATAAAAGAAATATAAATATTTGGGGTACTGGCTCTGCAGGCAGCCACTCACAGGGATGAGGGCCAGGACAGGATGCTCCCTGGGGACCTCCAGAGCCCATCCCCAAACAGCTGTGCTGGGGTGAGGTCCCAGCAGCATCCTGCAGGGATGTGGAACTGCTCCCTGCCCCAGGAACCTGCGGCTCAGCCAAATCCTCACATCCTGCCCCGGGGATGCAGGAGCAGCCGCTGCCACAAGCGTTTCAAACCCAGTGTTCCTCGAGGAATTAATAATAAGGCTCATTTCCTCCTCTCCAAATCTATTTTAATTAGTAATGAGCAGCATTAAAAGCACTTTGTTTTTAAGTCGTTAATGGTTTGAGTCTCAGCCTGGCCAGTGAGTGATGGCTGCAGTGATGGGCTGTGTGAGTGAGGAGTGATTACAGCCCATCAGGCTGGCAGCGCTGTGCATTATGAGCCTGAGTGATGATGCTCTGCCCGGGCTCCAGCTGGCCTCGGGTACCACCTCACTATTCCAGAGGCTGACGTGAAGGATTCTGACAAATTGATCGCAGAACAGGCCCTGCTACGTGCAAGTAATAGCTGGGATTAAGCAAGAGTGCTTATGGCACTTTTTTCTTTCCCATAAAAACACTCCTTGGTGGAGCAAATCAATTGACAGAACAATTTCAGGTAATCTTGGGGGTGTGTGTGGAGATGGAGAGTAAATAGAAACCCCCTTTATCCACTAGTGTTTAGGTATAAATCTATTTTTATGTATTTTAAAGTCTCCGAACATCTTCCACAGTTCCCAGCCCCTTGACTAGCTTTAATTCTAATTTCATAGACTGATTTTTGAACGTAAATGATGTGAGATTGATCATGTAATAGCAGGCAAGAGGCAGGGAAATAAAATGTGTCCCATCCATTCCGTCTGCCTGTCCGGGCTCAGAGCTCTGGAGGCAGACCCATGCCATTTATTTGGGATAACTTCTGCTTCTCATTGCATTTTCTAATCTATTCCATTCCGAGTGTTAAGAATATTTGTTTGCAAAGATGAATATGCCAAAGGCCAAATAATAATAAAAAATAAAAATTAAACATTTAATTAACTGGAGCTTAGTTCAAAGGGTAGGAAACTGGCAGCGATCCAGGGCTGTGGTGCTCAGGTAATGCCTTTAATTTAATTTGCTCAGGTTTAATTTTTTTTTAATCTTGATAATTGCTCTATGGTTACAAGTTACAATGTTATCTTTTAGCTGTAATATTTGGTACAGCACTTAATTAAGAATGATGGTTTCTCAGTAATAAAGCAGTGGGGCTCAGCTATTTTTAAAGCAGTGCGCTGGGAGCAGATCTCTGATCCCACTGGGATTCTGGCTGCTGGCACTGGGGGTGATTCCCCAAAGCTTCCTGGGTTTTCTGCCTCTTCAAATTATTGCACGAAGCATCACGAAGATGAAAAAGTGACTTTTGGTTTAGCTTTGGATCTGTCTTCCAGTTTCCAGCCCATGAGGTTGATTTGAGTAACACAAATCACAGAAAGGAATGATTAAAGGCCAAGGAAAGACGAAATGAAGATAAAAAATTGTTCACTTAAAGTAAATATAGGGGAGATGGTAGTTCAGCACAAAGTACAAATGGGATATACTGTAATACCTCCAAGTGAGATGGCAACCAACCATGTGTAACGTTTCAATGGTATCCATTTGTAAAAGCCGTTGCAATCAAAGGTCCCTAAAATTGTACAATTGTTAAGTTCATCAGTGCTCTATACATGGGAACAGCTGATTATTAATTTCTGCCAAGAAATTATCAAAGGACTTGAAAGACTGTGTTGCCAGCATGAATAGGGATTTCCAAGAGCTGTTCTGGTCACCAGGTGTGCTCAGCCCTATGGTCACCTTTCCAAGACCATCATCTTCTCATTCCCCCAGGTGCAAAAATAAGCTTTGGGGTTCTCCCTTCTTTATTTTTAAACCAGGGTTAGTAAATGGAGAGTGTTAAATAAATATATATGTAATAAAAGCTAGGGGATTCTTTGCAGTTATTGGGGGAATTAAGAGGCTACCAATCTGCAAGTCAATTATAAAATGGTTCTTTGGGAAGTGTTAGTGCAGACAAATCTGGATACCCAGGCTTGGACCTGGTGTCCTTTCACTTGAAAAATCAGGATGTTGCAGAGACAAAAGTGCCCAAGTTTTCAAGCACAAACAGGTTTTTAGGTGAAAAATGGAAATAAGAGGTGTTGTAAGTGGTGAGAGGTGGCAGTTTGAACTGATGTAGCTCCTTGCAGAGCAGTAATATGCCATGTTTGTGCTAGAATTGATCCACAGGGATTGTCAAGTCCGTGGTGTGACCATGGGAGGGGCAGGCCCGGGATGGGAATTGAGCACACGGGCACCAAGCCAGGCAGAGGGTTTGCTTGTCTTTTTTGCAGTAAAAAGAACAGTTCCAGGAGCTTTGTCTGCACCACACTCCTGCTGCCCCCATCCAATTCCATCAGGGAGGGAAGTTCTCCTCTGGGTTTGAGGGCCCTTCGGGGGAGCCTCTGCACTTCCTCACTGTGCAGGAGATAAATCCAGCTCCTGGCTGGGCTCCCAAAGGGCAGGAGCCTCCCTTGCAGCCTGTGCTGGGGTGCCACGGGGCAGCCCAGCCCCATTCATGCTCACACACAGGTGACACAGCCACGTGCAGCCTTGTTAAGCCAATCTGTGCCCTCATTAGTGCAATCACAGCCCCATGTTAGGCGCGTTAGGAGGCACCTCCCGGGACCCCCGGCCCAGCCCGGCCCCTCGCTCCAACCTGCGGCGCTCAGGGGCTGCAGTGACCCCAGGACCAGCTGGGAGTGACCCCAAACATCAGCCAACAGGGGAAGAGGAGCAGGACATGCCCTCTCCCCCTGCTGGGGGTCCCACCAGCCAAATTAATGAGCTGATTTTGCTCAGTTAGTGGGAGCAGGGACTGTTGCTCTGCCTGCCAAAGGGTGCAGCAGCCAGGAGGGGTAGTTGGGCTGATGTAAAGCCCATGTGGACAAGCAGGGATTTAAATCCCATATTTATTAAATATTTCTCTTTGAGACAGGTCATGTCTGGCTGCAGACGGCTCCAAAGGAGTGTTTGCACCAAGAGATGTTCAGGTTGGGTATTAGGACAAAATTCTTTCAGTGCAAGAGTGATTAATCTTAAAATTTCTTCAGTGCAAAAGTGATTAATCACTGGAATGGGCTGCTCAGGGTGGTGGTGGAGTACCCATCCCTGGAAACATTACAACTTTCACAAAGTTGTGGAGTTTTATCTCCGCAAAACATTCGGCTGTCATGGTTTGACGCTGGCGCAATGCCAGTGCCCCCATGGAAGTATATTCTCCTTAAAATGGCAATTAGCAATAATAATGATAAATTGGTGATAAAATGGCAATTGGTTCTCAAGGGCTGATTGGACCTGATGATTCTGGAGGTTTTCCCCCTTGCCAATCCCAGCTGGAACACCCTGACAATCAGGGATTACTCCACAATCCAGCTGTACCCACGGGTCGGGCACGGCTCGCAGGTTCTGGCAGCGAGGAGCCCCGCTGGCCACGGGGTCCCCACCACCCCCAAAGCCCCCAAAGCCCACCCCAAACCCCCCAGAGCCCCCAGCACGGGGTACTTACGGCGGCCCCGGGGAAGCCTCCGGGCCGCGCTGGGGTGGAGCCTGCCGGGGAAGCGGGTGCGCCAAAATTCGGTTGAGCACTGTAGCTATTCAAGACTGGTGTGCAGAGAATAAAGCTGGGTATGAGGCCAGACGCCGGGCATGCACCGGAATTACAAAGCCAAACACCAGAATAAACAGCCTAGGCCCAATTCTAACACTTAACCAAGGCCATGCGAGAGGAGAGCAAGTACTGGAGAAGAGTCAGCCCGGACTACTACGAAGCTTAGAGCTCCAAAAATATATATATGGATATATATAAAAAAAGAAAAAAAAAAAAAAAAAAAAGAACAATCATTCAACACACTACTGCAACCAGAGACTGGAGGTGCTCATTTTCACCAAGTTATCACAAAATATAATAGGTATTTTTCAACATCTGACTTGATGCTCATGCAGTAGTAACAAGTTCTCTAGGTCTGGGCACGCCGAGACAGCATTCACATCCCATGCAAACTACAAAGGAACTAGTTTGAGACTACACATTGTGGTAATATTGATATTAAAATGTTGACAGCAAATAACTTGAATCACGTCTAGGAAAATCGTTTTTTGGATCCATTCGATACTTTTGGAAAAAACCCGCCCTTTTAGATCAGTAAGCTGTAGATATAGTTCAGTAGTAGTTTTTTTTTCTTTAAATGATATGGAATGGAACAGTTTGGATTTTTCTCTTTTAAATATGACCAAGGAGAATGTTGTTTTATTTAGTTTTTTTTTTTCCTTTTGATTTGGAGAGCGAAGACCTACCTTCGTCTCCAAAACCATGCTTGGGACATCAACCAAAATTAAACAAATAAATAAAGATCAAAAGCAAAAAAAGAATTCCAGAGGGTGGATGACAACTCACCTCCTAATGTGGAAGTAAAAGAAAATTTAATTTTTTTCCTCCCTTAATTTTTTTTTTTTTGAGAAAGAAAAACAATGTAAATAAGAATGATACTGAAGAAGAAATTTAGATATTAAAGCATGTTAGATGGTCAGGCTTCTGGCATTTCTCACGGCTGCTCTTGGATGTAGAATTTATGAGGAAGAAGTTTCAATGCGAAAGAAAAGTCAGCGGACTGGGAGGAGCTGGATGGAGATGGCTGCGGGAAGCTGGAGCTACACCTGGGTGGTACCTGCAAGGTCCCTGGGGGCACAGGGAGCCTGCTCTGCCCACCCCACCGTGTCCCCACCGTGGGCAGCGCCAGGACACGATGGCCAGCGGGGCTGGACGTGGCCCAGCACCACAGCCTGCCCCAAACCCCCTGGGCACCGCCCCCATCACCTCCATCCCCACCTTCCAGGCTGCCCCAAGGCTACTTCAGCCTTTTCCTCTGGCTGCAACTTCCCACGGTCTCCACTGAACACCAGAGTGGGTTATGAAGCCTGGTGGCCTGCAGTGACCTGTGCCAGGTCAGAGCTGCAGGGACTGACCACAGGGTTCTCCTGGAGCCAGCCCTGTGCTCTCACCAAAGTGCTGGGGTGGGCACAGGCTGCACCTCTGCTGCCCTGGCCCCTTCCCCTGCATCACCACCCAGAGGGAGCCCAGTTCTCAGATGCCTGAACTGGGCAGGAGAAGCACACCTGGCAGCTGGTGGCTCTGTGGGGACAGGGAAGGCAGCTCTGCACAAGAAATGATTCCCCACAGCTCTGCACTGGTAGCAGGGGAGGGTAAGTAGGACATCTAAGCTAGCAAGTTCAAAGAAATAAGGCATGAGAGAGTAAACAGATTTTGGACTTCGCTGGCAAACAAAGAGCCTTTTTTTATTATTAAAGATTAAATGTCAAGATAACATTTGGCCTTCTCACTCGTGAAGAAAAATATCCAGCTGAGATGTTCCAAAGCCCTTTATTACTACAAGCCAGCACTTTTCCCCCCTTTTCTTCCCTTTGGTTCAATAAAATGGATGTGAATTTTCCTGCCAAGTCACACAGAAAACCCAGCTGGCTGCTCCAAGTGACAGCAGGACCTGGCATGGCCAGGGGCATCCTGTTAGTAAAATACTCCTGCAAACCCCACAGAAACCTCCAGAACAACCACCTGAGGAACCTGAGAGACCCTCTGTGCCCCCACACCCCACATCCCACCCTGGCCACTCTCATTTGCAACTCTCAAGACTGGAGGGAAGGCTTTCACACCTGCAGGGAGAGCTGGCAGTGGGTTGGTTATTCAGGTGGGGAATGAAAAGGTGATTTTTCATCTGCTGACCAGGGGTTCAACACTCCACACTGCTCACAGGAGGGAGAGCAGGCATGCCAAAGGCTGCTCCAGTGCCTGGGAAGGGCTGTGTGGAGGCTGGGATGCCCTGGCACCTCTCCATGTGGGGCCTGAAAAACTCCACAGAAAAAGCTGGAAGCTTTTCCAGAGCCAACACTTTGCTTCAGAGCCTACAAATGAAACAGAAAGCTCCCATAATTAGCAGGAGGCTCAGAAAGCTGTATTTAAATGATTTGCTCAGCCATGGTTAGTTGCTAAGTGTTTGTCTTCCTCCAGGAGCTCAGGTGAGCTCACCTGGAGCCAGAGGCACCTTTACCATCACAACAGCAAAGGAACCCTGAACCACTTCCCCAACAGGCAAATCCTGATGTGTTTTGGCAAGAACTGCCTGGAAACAAGTTTCTTTTACACAAACCTGGAGTACCCTGACACTAAAAGGAAGAAGGAAAAACGCCTGCAATCCTCCAGACTCCAGATGCTGCATCATTAATAAAAGTTAACACTTTTTGGAAACCTATGACAAAATTCCCGATTGCTGGAGGTTGTCAGGAGTTGTCCAAGGCTGCTGTGAACTGTGGGAATTGCAGAGCACTGACATTAATTCCTTGCAGGCTGGAAGGACTTGGAGCCTTTCCCCTGGCCACCAACATCCCATGGCAAGAACAGGAACCGGGGCAGATGTTTGGAAGCTTGTTGCTGCAGAACTGCCAGGGGATTGTGCTGTCCATGGAGGGGAGGGAACACTGACTGCGACCTGAAGCCAGGAGCAGGAGCAAAGCCTGGTCCCAGCAGAGCCAGGGGCTGAGCTGCCCAGGAATCCCCTGACTCTGGATCCACCAGCCTGACTCAGCAGTGACCGAGGGCTGCCAGGGCCATCAATTGCCAGCACTCAGGAAGCCCTGGCAGCAAAGGACTCATTCCAGGTGCCATTTCCCAACCACATGCACAGGAAGCCATCCTGCAGCAGGCAACTTCACAGCTCTGAGACTCTGTGCCTGAGCACCTCCAGCTCAAAGGCTTCCTCTATGCAAAACTCACAATCCCAAGCGTCCCCAGGAAGCCCTGTGATAGATCAAGGTCAGCAGAGATGTGGAAAAGATTAGATGTGCTTGTAAGTCACAGCCAACCACCTTTTATCTTCAGCCCCAGCCATCCTCCATCCCCTGGACTACAGAAGCTCCTTCCTGTGCTGATGGAGATCAAGGGCCAGCAGCCAGCAGCTCTGGCAGTGATGGAACAGGGCAGGCGAATGTCTTGCTTGCTTCACTTTGAATCTGCTGTGGTTTTTCTTACGGAGAAGACTCTGAGCCTGTGAATTTTGATCAGCAGGTGCAGCCTCAGGGACAGGGAGCCTCAGGCCCACTCTGCCCAGTGTCACAGTGCCTTGGGGAGCACTGAAAAGCAGTGAGGGAATGTGAGATGGGACACAGAAGGATATAATACATGTGGGCTCATAAAGCAGCCCCAGCAGGATTTTTGAATGCCAATATTGGTGCTGGTGGAGTTGGGAGCTGCTGTGCAGGGCTGGCACAGCAAGAGCTGGACCTCTTCAGGCAGCGAGGCTTTATGTCAGCCCATCCTTCAGCAGAGCCTTTATCCCCGTTTAACATGCGTGTGGCATGCTCCTCCACCTTCAGCCAAGTGCTTTGTGACAAGGAGCCAAGAGCTGGGAGCCAAAGCAGCCTGGCAGCCCAGGCTGAGGCAGGGCAGGAGGCAGGGATGTGTGCCTGGAGCCTTCTCCTGCAAACTGCCACGCTCACACAGACCCTGCCCACACCTTCAGCTGTGCTCAGCCACAAAGGTCAGTGCTGGAAGATAAACTCTCCCTCCATGACTCTTGAGACATTTCTAAGTCAGGATTCCTGC
>NW_005054368.1:999797-1008951 GCF_000277835.1 Geospiza fortis | reverse complement strand
CCCAAATAAACCCAACTCAGCCATGAGTGATGAAGGGGAAGAGGAAGGGAAAAGGAGAAGAGACGTGAGGATTTTGACATCACTGTCCTACAGGGGGAACTCACACAGTACTGGGATCACAGTCACGCCCTTAGGGACCAGTAAATGGGACCTGATGGCAAAAAAAACCACTTGGGCACCACTAAAATATGCTGTATTGCAAAGGAAACAAAGCAGGGGCAATCTGGACAGAGGACTGAGACAGACACTGCATGGGGATCACTGTCCCCTGCACACAGCCCACATGGAGCCTTGGTGACACCCCTCCCTCTCCTACAGCACCAAAACCCAAAGACTTAAACACCTTTGCAGAGGACTCATAACAAATATCAGTATTCTAAAACAAAAAAAAAAATCCAGGCGAGGAACAGTGCAGATTGTGTGTCTGCCTTCCCCGCCACAGTGCTCAGGTGAGGAAATCCCCACGAGGGAAAGAAACCACCACAATTCACTGGATTCCCTCTTTGAGCAGAGGCAGGATATTCCTTGTCCCTGGGCAGCCATGCATGGGGGTGAGCAGCTCTGCAGGGATTGGGGGAGCTTGGCAGTGTGGGGTTAAAGTAACATTCACTGATTTTAGAAGTCTTTTCCAACATAAGTGATTCTATGATTCTCATCAGAAATTCATTTTTCATCTCCTGTCAAGCATATACTACAACCAGAGTTGGTCATCTCCAGCCCTTTTCTCCTCCAAGACCCTCCTTGCTCCTGCCTTGTCCCACTGCCCTCGGGGTGGATTCCTGCACAAACAGGTTTCTTCACAACTTGTTGATCCAGAGCTATAATTTCTGGATGACTCTCTCATCTGCCATAAACAGCCACGCACAATTTGGCAGGCATTTCCACCATCAATGTTTATGATAATAACTAAACGTGCTTGAAAGCAGCAGGAAATTTTCAATATAACTATCATTAAGACAAAATGCTTTAAATCAAAGCCATTACCCACCACCAAGACTCAAAGCTCACAAGATTAGTCTGTTTTTCTATCTTTATGAAAAATTCATAGAACATGCTGCAAACATCATCTTCCAGCTCGAAGGAGTAAATGATATAATAACACTGGATGCTGCGGGCAGGGAGGGGAGCAGGCAGGGCACAGGGCACTGAGCAGCCCAGCTGGGACAGGGAACTGCCCCACAGCCTGGTGGCATTTCATGTCAAAGCCAGGTTGGAGCAGCCTGGTGTAGTGGAAGGTGTCCCTGCCCACGACACTGGGTTGGTCTTTAAGGTCCCTTCCAACCCACCCTGCTCTAGGATTCTACAAATTTATGAATTTGAGCCACTTGGGTGCTGGATTTTCAGAGAAGACTGTCACAGAAGGAGCATCACCTGTCCCCAAGCATTCCAGCCTGCCATGCTGCCTCTGCAGCCACCCAGGCACAGCCTGGCAGAGGACACAGAGCAGAACCACAGCGAGTGGCAGGGGACAGTCCCCCCTTCCCTGGGGACCCGAGCGTCCCAGAGGGGAGCACCGATGGCCACGCTGTCGCACGCATGACTAACAGAGCAGCACTCCCAGCGTGACGCTGATACCTTAAATAACCAGCACAACTTCAGCACCGCATGCAGATCTTACATCATTAGTGCTCAGAGCCTTATAAATATAATTAGCAGCGCTGCACCCATGTTACAGATCGCTTGGCCAAAGCTAATTCTTTGTGCAGTCAGGGCTGAAGTTAATGGGAGTTTGTACCTTGCTCTTCAGAGCTGCTAACAACCAGAATGTCATTTACCCGGGACTGGATGTACAAATTAATGCCAGTCTGAAATAAGACATCGGTGCTCCTGGTTCTCAGTGGCCTATTCAGGCTGCAGGAGTGCACTGGCACAGCACTGAGAAATAAAAGCTGATATTCAGGCTCTTTTTTTCTATACCAACCACCTCACAGAGTTCCAAACCCCTTCCTTTGTGGTCAGGTTGAGCCATGGAAGGATCTCTTCCTCGTGCCTGAGCTTTTGCAGAGTGTGGGTTCTGTGGGAGGCAGCGTGTGGCACACCTCGAACTCGGATCAATGCTCCAGCTCACAGACGTCTCACAAATAATGAGCTGGAAACACACAGATATTCTGGAGAATAACAAGGTACAAACAGCTCCCAACTCGCTGGAAGCGAAAGTGGGAGACAAACCAGAAAAACAAATAACGGCGGCGTCACGACGAGAGCTGCCATGTTGTACATCTCTCATGGGGACCTGCATCCCTCTGCTCCTGCTCTTCCCAAGCAGACTTGAAAAGCAAACTCCCTCTCTAAGAACCCTGTGGCAGACACGGCTCCTCTGCAAGTGTGAAGTGTGAAGAGCTGCAGATGACAGCTGGCTCAGTCCTGCCTGGAAAATCAAAGGCGAGAGCTGTGCCTTCCCTGTCGCCCCGACACGCTCCGTAATGGGGAGCAGCCAGGCTGCCCCGGGTTATCCCTCCCCTGCAGCTACACTGGCCCTGCAGGGAAAAAGGAAAATACAACAACTGTCGGGCTCGTCAGCAAAATAAGTGGTGATGAGGCTGAGACACACCGAGATCTGCCCTAACAAGGTACTATTTGTACGTTATTTTCTAGCTGCAGTCACACTTTCAAAGGTAGCTCTGCGGCTGCAGCCCCTTCGGAAATGGCTTCACACATCAAAATATCGCAGGGTAATGACAGCAAGCAGTGGGTGGTGAGCTGGCAACTACGGCTGGAAGTGAGTGGGAACCAGGAGGGAGGGCTGAGTGCTGCCCACCTTCCTGAGCTGGGCACAATGGGGTGATAATGCCACCTGGGATCTTGAGGAAACTGCTCCTGCTGCAGCCTCAGTGTCCTCCCACCACGCTGCTCCTCCAGCTCAGCACGACACAAACCAACTGCTGAACTACCTGAGATGAGCCACGAGCAAGAGCTGGGCAGCTTCCACAAGCTTAGGCAAGATAAAAATTCACCTGGAGCAGGTGTTCCACAAACCCACTGCTGCATGTGAGCCCCTGCTTCTACTAAATACTGTACTTAACACATCCAAGGCATCCACCACATCTGGAAGCTGCTGATGGGCACCACTTTGCAGAAGACACAAAACTCAGCGTGTTCGAGCCCAGCTGCTCTAATTCTGCAGGACAAATAGCTGCACTTTGCAGCTCAGCTGTAACTTTTTGCCAACGATCAATATTTATTGCCTAATCCCATTTTCCATAGCGTGTGTTAGTGGTGTCACTCGCGCGGGGCCGAGCGCAACACGAGGCCACACAAAGCTTGGCTTGTAGGAGCTGCAGCCAGGGAGCCAGCTCTTGTCACAGCCTCACAAAAGGATTTCCTCTCCAGCGGCTCATCTTTAATCATTATAAAAGCACAGAAGTTTAATCCATTTTTGATGTAAGCGCTAATAGCTTTGTGTCCTTGAAGTTCAAAGTGGTCTTCGTGCATGTCGCTAATTAGCCGAGCAAGCAGCCATTCAGCTTCCTCTCATGTTTCTAATTAGATCCTTAACAACAAACAAATGTCGACCTTACAAAGGCTCTGCTACGATTCCCTCCATTAGTTAAACAGTTTGGGAGGGATGCGGTTCTGTGCACCCACAGCCCCCCCGGCAGAGGATTCAGGGCTCTGGGCTGGGGTAATTGCTCTTTGGAGAGGTCCTGCCTTCCTGACCAGGGGTGCCAAGCAGCCCAGGGATGATGCAGGGAGCAGGTGACCACTCATCAGCCGGTCCCAGCCCGGTCCCAGCTCTGTGCTGCTCCACTGTCCCTCCCTGCAGGCACGGGATGTTCACCAGCTCAGCTGGACCTCACAAAGAAACCAAAGAGGCAGATAAATGCTGTCCTGTTAAGTCAATTTCCTAACTGGTTCCTGCCAATTCAACTGGTTTTACAGCTAATTTAAAACGTGATGTAATTAATGTTTACATACCTCACAGAATGGTTTGGATGAGACCTTAAAACCCATCCAGTGCCATGGGCAGGGACACCTTCCACTACCCCAGGGTGCTCCAAGCCCTGTCCAGCCTGGCCTTGGACACTGCCAGGGTCCAGGGGCAGCCACAGCTGCCCTGGACACTCTGTGCCAGTGTCTCCCCCACCCTCCTAGGGAAGAATTTCATCCCAATATCCAGGCTAAGGGTACTGTCATCTTTTTACTTCCCATCAAACGCTTGGGACTGCTCCTTACACTCTTTTTTGTCAATCTGTGTTTGCAACATGCCGTGCTGGAGTCATTTCAGCAGCACCCCGCTTGCCCTTGCCTGTGCTCAGGTTTTTGGGCAGGTTTCTTGCTCCAGCCCTGGCATTTCTCCAAGGGGGATGAATGAGGATGTGTCAGCACCAGGAGCTGCTGCTGCTGCCGGGTTCCTGCCGGGGCCCTCGCGGCCACGGGCGCTCGCTGTGTCACAGGCGCCGACCCCAGCGCTGCTCCTGCTGCCTGTGCCTGCACACCAAGCTTTAACACTTATTACCACCCATCCAACTGGCAAATAAGAGCTAAAGCTCAGATGCTGGGATATCACAGACCCCTCTGTAACCATTTTTCCATTTAAAATGAAGGAAGAGCTGAGCCAGGTGATGCCAGCGCCTTCACCTCACGCCGAGGAGAAGGAAAGCTGCTGTTAATTCTACCATGGGCAACCACATCTGCATTAATTGTTTACCACAGCCCGGACAGGTCTTTTATTAATATTAATGAGTAAGAGGGAACAAAAGGCCCCTTTATTTTTAGCCTACTCTAATTGCGTAGTAATTACTCATCTACAAAACAAATGAGCCGAACTCCATTGCCATAGCAACAGCAACTCCGGCCTCCCACTGTACCACATTAACTGGCTATCACTCCTGTAATTTGAAATTGAAGCCTTTTGTACAATAACAGACAATACAGGAGGAAAATGAAACCAAAAATGGGTCTTTGTTTTGCTGCATAATTCAAGTCATGGTAGCAGGAGGGCCTTGCCTGGGGGGCACCTTTCCACTGCTGATCCCACGAGCTGGGGGGATGCCTAGGGAGGTTATCCAGGTAACAGGAGAGGCAGCCAGCCTGCAGACCCCCAGTCCTGTGCAGCCATCCCCTCCTGTGGGAGGCTCTGCACCAGGCAAGCTGCTGCCCAGCACACGGTGCCTGGGGGAGAGCTGGTGGCACCAGCCACTCTGTGGGCAGCTGACACCCAGTCAGGGTCAGCGCACAGAGTTCTGGGCTCTTTTAACCATCAGGAAATGTTCACAAAGGCCCCAGCTGCGTGAGTTTATTATTTTTAAACAGCTCAGGTTTATACACCTGCAGATCCATTTTGCACTCTCTGGCAACTCCTAACCCACCGTGCTTCTCGAGCTCACACGGAGCCAGATGCACACCAACATCTGCTGCAAGGAGAAACTACTCTGCTCCTCTGGCAGCCTTCTATTTCAGAGAGAAGAGAGGGAGAAAAAACATCACTGTAATTATGTATTTACTTTTAAAGCATTTGGGGAGAGAATCAGCATGAAAATACTGACAGTAGTGTGTCAGTCCAACGCGCGCTGCCTCACAGTTAGCAGTTGTTCCACTAATGGCTAACAGCCTGCAAGTGCTGCTGGAGAGGCAAGTTACCCTCGGCTCTGGCAGCATTTTACCTGTTTAGGGATTAAAATGCATGGGACACCATCCTGTGCTGGAGGATCTCATGCCCTGGAGAGCACGTCCTGAAACTCCAGTTCAAGCTCTGCAACAACTTGTCTGCATCTTGCAGGGAACAAAGTCTAATTACAACTGCCAACAGCTCTGTCCCTCAGCTTCCGCTGGGAGAAAGGGAATAAAACATGGATAATTGACTGTGGCAGGGCTTTGGAGGGTGCTAAAGTTGTTCCAACCCCCTGCCATGTGCAGGGACACCTTCTACCATCCAGGCTGCTCCAAGCTCCTGGTCACTTCCAGGGATGGGGCAGCCACAGCTTCTCTGGACAACCTGTGCCTCCCCAGCCTCACAGAGAAGAATGTCTCCCTAAATAAAACAGCATGATGAGCATTCTGAGGAGCATTTTCCCGTGGAAAATAATTCTCCTGATGGAAAAGACTATTAAAAGTTACTGGCTAAATTTGCTACAGATTAACTTCAACTGCACTTCAGAGGTGGTCACTAATTGCACTGGAGATGATTTATCAAGCGCACAAGATTTTCTATTACAAAATTATTGATTAAAGCTGATGTATTTTAACCTCAATAGACTTAAGCCCAATGCCCTGTCAAACACGGCTGCTGTGGCCAAGGTCGAGCAGCAGCAGCACCAAATTGTTTCATATCTACTGAATTTTCTCCCTGGCACTGCAGGAAGAAGCTCAGTCCCCCATGGATCAAAAAAGATCCAAAAGTGGCATCCTACAGTAAAACAAGACCCAGGGTTTCTTCTGCCTGGAGCCTGCTCTGAAAAGGACCTGTGGGATTCCCATGCCGGAGCAGCACAGCACTTCTGAGCCAAACAGAAAAGATGCCTCTTTCATTATTATTGTTTTTTAAATTGGGGTAGTAGACAGACAAGTAACTGTAGGGCTCCCAGTATGTCAGCAACAAGGCCAAACCGCCCATGGGAATGTGGAGTGTCTCCTCCAGAGCACATTCACCACCTGGGGCTGCTGCGTGCCGAGTCTGGCTGATGGAAATCCTGTTTAAACCAGGATGATTTCTCTTGCTCCCACAGCTCCCCAAAGCCCCCCAGTGTGGGGTCCCTGCCTGGCCACCCTCCATGCTCCCCAGCAGGCGCTGCCTCTGCCAGCGAGATAAGCAAGGGATAAAATCCAATGCAGCCATTAATTTCCCAGTGCATCACCCGCCAGGCTCTGTCACGTAATTACTGGCGTTTCAGTGGAGTGAGAAATTCCAGCCCTTGCTGCTCCCAAGTGGTCCACTTGTTAGGTTGTGGCTTTTAAGATTACATAGCCTGGATTAAACTTTATGTACTTTAATAGAGGAAAATAAAAAAGGGAGAGCAATTAGACCAGAGCCACTGTGACACAAGGGAGTCCTCCCAGCGGGCCGCAGAAATCCCAAATTGGTTCATGGCTGGATCTTTGAAATGCTCCTCCTGACATCTCCATGAGCCCACGGCAGCTCCTCTCCCCCTGCACACACAGCCCAACCACTGTCCCTCTTTTTATGGCCATAATTTGCGAAATTATGAGTTGATTAGATTTTGGAGCACCTTCCTTAGGTGTCGACCCTGTGCAATTTATTGCTCTGCCGAGTTTCAGGCACACTCCTTACACATGCCAGGGTGCATTGAATGGTGGGCTCACCATTTCCCTGGAAAACTGAGATCCAAAGGGAACCTTATCCCTGCCTTGGCACACGAGTGTTCAGCTCCCTGGCAGCACCAGGGGCAGCTCAGCTCACCTTGCACCGTGTCAGCCCCAGCGCTTGTTTGCTTGATTTACTCAATGTTCTATTAGAGGTAAGGAGCAGATACAAATCCTTAATTACACTGGAAAGCCCATTCTGGATATTTTATTTCCTTTGAAAGCCCTTGCTGCCTGAAGTGCATTAATGAGTGTGTGGCTCTGCCCAGCAGAGCAGGGAGAGGTTCCCACCCAGCACAGCTGGCTCTGGGGATGGCCAGGGCGTGGGGAGAAGGAGAAGAGTGACCACACCAGAGAGGAGCTTTTCTGCTCCCATCAGGGTGTTTTCTGACAAGCAGCAAACTAAACAACAAATAAACCAAAGCCTAATTCGGGATCTCAATTACCATCTGTTGGATTTACTGACTGCAGCGCCGTCTCTGCATTTTCCAAGTTTAGCACAGAAACCCAGGCAGGAGAAGCAAAGCCACTGCTGGCTCGTGGCACAGAGGATGAACTTGCCTCGAACTCCTCACGCTGATATTTATGACATGTTAAATCTTCATTTAAAAATGTTCCCTTAAGCTGGGTGACATGGCAATGAGTACGACCCATCACTAGCTGGGAGTCTCTGTTGCATAATAAGATTTAAGGTTTATGACCTACAAACAATCGCTTGGTGGCTCAGGACAGGCTGCAGGGAGCCGCCTCACACACAGAATTACTGGATTCCCAAATGGAGTGATTTGCGTGTGGCACATCTGGTCTACGACCGCCAACGAATGAGTCTATGGGCTAATATGGACGAGTAACAGGCTGATGGAGAAACCATGATTGTAAAATGATTTGAAAAATATCTTAGGTTCTTTTGGATACAAAATAAAAATAAGAGAATACAGTTATAGTCAGTGTTTCAGCTCCTAGGGGGGTTAATTTGAATTAAAAAAAAGGTCAGTTTTACTATCAGCATAAGAGCATGTGCGGGTTCTTGTACAGAGGGTATAGGTTGCCTACAGCCGGCTTCAATTTAAACTTCCAGATAATGGGATTTAACGAATAGGGCTCTATGGATCCAAGCCATCAGCAGCTCTCTGCTGTGTTATCCCTACGCTTTCAATCAGACCAAAGCTCTGCTTTTATCTGCCACGCTCGTTCGCGTTGATGGTGCCTATAATATCAACTCGACAATGCATGTTCTACAACTACATCTACTGCTACCAGTACGACTACTACAGTGCATGCATTTAGTTCAGTCCCACAGATACATACACTCTAAGAACAGGCAAGGGGAGATGTGAAATGTTTTACGGGACGACAGGTGTTTTGTTTTTTAAGTAAGGGAAATTAATAAAAAACATCAAAAGAAAGAAAGTGTACAAAAAAATAGAGACATTTCTCAAGAGTTGATATGAGTCGTTTCTTGAACCGTTTCGTCCGAACAAGCAAAAAACATGCAACCAGCTGCTACTAACAAGAAGCTGGACACTGAGAGAGGATTAATAGGTGTGGACAAACCTTCCCGCTGAGAGCGCTCAGAAGAGTGTTTGAGAGGAGGTGTGCACGTCCGAGTGTAAGAGAGGCCGGAAAGTTTGCCTCAGAGACACCCTCTCTCACAGCAGCCCCAACCAAGCAAGAGAGAAAACAACAAAACATAACTGCTCACACTCACCATCAAGGTCAGTAGCTCACGTTATGAGATTTGTTATAGCTGGCAAGTATAAAGTCCAGTAAGGGGTTGTTGGGGCGCAGGGCTCAAAGGCAGCACTGGCAAGCCGGGACTGGGGCCCAAAATCCAGATGTGCCAGGGGTTGGGGTGGGAGCAGCCCCGGGCGCCGTGGCACTGCGCTGTCCCGCT
>NW_005054368.1:997151-999646 GCF_000277835.1 Geospiza fortis | reverse complement strand
GGCTCGGCGGGCACAGCCTGCCCGAGGGAGCTGGGACAGGGCTGCATTCCTGTGGCCTTAGGGGTTTTGTCTCCAGTCCTCAGGGAGGAACAGCTGGTAGCAACAGGTTGGGAACTGGAAAAATCTCAGGCTTGTCAATGAACCAAAGAGGAAGGAACAAAAACCCTCTCCTGCCAAATTTTCCTCGTCTTGCTCTCCTGCCAGATGAACCCCTCCCATGTCAAATGCAAGAGAAAAATGTGCCCCCCCCATGACTGTATTTTAAAAAAAGCATTTACACGACAAAAATGTTTTACACGTAAAATATGTCAGGTGGATTCAAAAGAAATGTGACACTGATAGTGAAGTTGTCTAGGAGGAGTTTGCAGCATTCAGACTTTTAACTTTGCTCGTTTTCCGTGGCTCAGGTCCCAATTCATTAAAAAATACAAGAATGGGTGAGGTTGTCAAAACCAGTGGAGGGATTCGGCAGCACAGCCCCACCCGGAGCGAATGGATGTGGCCAGAGCTGTGTCTGCTGGAAGGACCTCAGCTATCCCCTCATCACCGGGATGTCAAACGGGGACGTGATTTATGCCGAGCAGCACGGCCGCGCTCACCCTGCCGGCACGCGAGCAGCCACGCGGGACGGGAATTTATGGTGGCACTGAGCACGGGCACAGGGACACGGCCCTTTCTGCTGGCTGTAGGACAGACCTGCCATGACACAGAAGAACCTGTTTATCTAGCAAGGTCAGCTGGTGACACGCTGCCATAGAAAAAGAAGGGGTGAGGGCAGGGAGGAGGCCCCGAGCAGGTACCTGCCCCCAGCAGGCTCCCTGCTGACTCAGCAAACATGCAGGTGTCCCAAGAGCAGGAATTTCACCCCGGGGACAAACCAAGGTGGTCAGTGCCCAGGGGCTTGGAGTGAGAGGGCTGCGGCTTCCTGGGGAGAACAAGACACGCACTGAAGGCGGATGCTCTCTGAGGGTGCTCAGTCTCCGTGCTGGCACTGATGCCAGGAAGGTGGGGAAGAGCTGGCGGGATGGGGCCAGAGAGCTGCTGAAGAGGCAGCAGTGATGGGGACATTGATGACATGGACTGTCATCAATGCCTTCCAGGAACCTCCTGGCCAATGCTTGCTCTGTGCTGTGCTCCAGCAGCCCTGGGCAGAGCTCTCCCAGTGAGCTGGGGGTGGTGGGACACACCTGCCCAGGTGTTTGCCAGCTCTTTCCCATTTCCTGGCAGAAAGGGGCCAGTTAGGGTCAGCCGTGCTGTGCTCTGTGCTTTGGACCAGGCACACGTGAAGGAGGGCTGTGCGAATTTGTGAAGGGAAAACAAAAACCCAACCGAAAAGGAAAGAAGGAAAAAACCCCAGCCATTTTTCTTGTAATGAATCGGGCCCGTACACTGCAGCGCAAGATCGATCGGACTCCACTGCTCCTGGATACAATTCACTACCATTGCTGATGGAGTGGCAAACCCAGGATGTCCCTTCCAAAACCAGCTCTGGATGGAGATGACTCTACAGAAACCCCCCGTTCCCAGACCAGGCTTGGTGCAGATGTGAGCGGGGCCGGTGACAAACCCACCTTCCTCCTTGAGACCTCAGGGCTGGGGTGGGACAGGGGCTCTTTGGATTCAGTTTTGGGGTTTTTGCCAGTTTTGTGCACGCAGGCAATTTTGAGGCTTGAAAAGACATTTCCAAACACCATACTGCTCTTTAAACTTGCCAGAAAGGGTGTTGTTAATTTAGGGTTAGATTTAGTTTCGTACTGCAAGTTCAAATCAAAAAACAAAAAAACTGAAAAAACAAATCAGAAAACCCAACAAAAGAGAAACCAAAAAACACTCAAATTAAAGACAAATGATTTTCAGGCACAGAATTGATCAATGCTCAGTTCAGTTGTAATGGGCACCAAAAGCACTCCGATTAAAAAAAATAATAATAATAATCAGGGAAGCAACGTTAATCCAGCCAAACCCTCTGTGCCTTGCTAAGGGGCAACTCACCAGGTCTGTTTGCACGTAAAACAAAACCTGAAGGGCAAAACATGAGGAAGAGGCAGAAACAATGAGGTCTGTTTTCCTGGAAGCATATGCAAAAGCAATCTTGGGATTTGTTTGGGTTTGGGGTATTTTTTTTTCCCTCTTTGGGTTTGTTTTTCCCCCTCCGTGCCAGGGCAGTAGGAGAAGCTGGAGTTGGGGGATCCCCACAACCAGGCTGGCAAGTCACCCCTTAGGCGCTCTCTACATGCCACAGGATGGAACTGGTACAGAGAGTCCTTTGTAGCCTGCAAGCAGTGCCAGTTTGCATGGAACGGAGTTCTCCTGGTGTCTTTCTCTGGCCTCACGGCCCCAGGCTCTCGCTGGGACACGCCCGGGCCTGCGCCCACCTCTACTCCCTCACGCAGTCGGGGCTTTTCGGGAGCGCCTCCTTAACCCCGGCACTGCCCGAAAAGCCACGAGAGCCCCAGCTCAGCCCTGAGCGAGCTGGGCGGTGCTGCCCGACCCCG
>NW_005054368.1:995919-997088 GCF_000277835.1 Geospiza fortis | reverse complement strand
GGCCTGCTGCGGGAGCCCACGGCTCACTGAGGGCTGCTCTGAACTCTGCCACCTGAGCAAAGTGCTGATCCACATCTTTAGCAAAATTTAAACCTAAGGCAGTAACGGCAATTGGCAATGATTTATTTCTTTATTTCCCTTAAGGGGAAAAAGAAAAGTAAAGAGTTTTCAGAAGGACAGAAGAAAAGCTTTGTGGTTCCTCATGGAAGCAGTGGGGTTGGAGCAGGCAGGGATGGTGAACTGTCAGCCGTGTGCTGGTGACAATGGCACCAGTGATGCCAGCCCAAGATGCCCCGTGCTGGCCATGGTGGAGGAGGTGACAGCAGCTCTGGGCACGGCGGGAGCACCCAGAGCTGCTGCCACCACCTCAACCCAACCCCATCTTCCTGTGAGAAACCAAAACTTTTTTTCTGAAAACACAAATTGATCTTTTTTGGGGTGTCTTTTAGAGCCTCGAATTTACACCAAACAAATAAAGAAACCAACGCAATAAAGGAATAAAGGAAGAAACAAATTGGAATATCTACCCTGGTTTTGGCAGTTCTCATGCCAATCTCCTGCAGGTGCTCCAGCCCCCGTGGCCTCTGCTTGTAGTTTGGGTTTGGATTGGGATTGATTACTTATTTTTTCTCTAATTTTTTCATTTTGATTGATTGTTTTCAGGTCCCCAGGATAAGTGTGAGGAAAATCAGAGAAATGATGGAGAGCTGCAGCCACACAGAATACCGACAGAGCTTTTACCTGACCCTGCACTCTGAGGGTTTGCTCTTCCACGGGCCCCCCTCCCTGATCCTCTTGCTGCCGCCACGGCTGCCGCTGCTACTGGTCCGTAAGCCGCTGCTGGGAAACCTGGCCGTGGAGAAAAGGAGAAGGGTAAAGACACAGGCCAGTGGGTACCACGAGTCCCTGTGGGCCATGGGCACCTGGAGCTGCCAGCCTGGCTCTCCGTGCCACCTGGGGCCAGCCCAGCCCTGGCCAGTGCCCGCTGCTGGCACAAATCCCCTGGGTACAGGAGGAATGGCCATGGCACGCCCTGGAGCCAAGGAGGACAGGCTGGAGGCACAGCCTGCAGCTCTCAGCTCGTGCCTCCATGCTCCTGCAGGAACAGGGGCAGCCCACTCCACAAACAACCAGAGAGTTCTCCTCCGGGCTTATTTGCAGGTGATAAT
>NW_005054368.1:955466-995745 GCF_000277835.1 Geospiza fortis | reverse complement strand
TGAGGAGGTCCTTGTGTCAAGATCACAAATTTGCTGGGATCAAGCAGAAAAAATTCAATGGAATGTGGTTTAAGAAAGAAAGAAAGAAAGAAGGAAAGGAAGGAAAAAGCTCTTGAGAGCAAACCAGCCGCAGATCAAGGAGCTCTATGACATCCCCCCTGCTCCAGGGAACTGAGCCCTCGCAGAGGAATGGAATGCTGCCAGCAAGATTTACTTAATTAACATTCAAAAGATCTGCCAGAGATTCTGACTTTCAATACATGTATTTTAAGAGGGCAATGGCAAAGTCCAGGCAACAAGCAAGAACCCCAAACCCCAAGGTCAATGACTCCAGGGAGGTTCCTGGTCCCTGGGAGCTCCAACTGCTCCTGCCACCCAACAGGACAAGCCTGGGGTGGCCACCACAATGGAACCTGGTCCTTAGGTGGGCACCAGGACCACGATCACAGCTGCTTTGCAAGGCTGAGGAACCACAGGAGAGCAACTGAGGCACTGAGAAAGAGAAGAGTGAGCCCGAGAGCGAGAGAGAGCCCAGCACACTACAGCCCACTACCTTCAGCACTATGGCTCAGCTACAGCTCAGCTACCAGGCCAAGGAGCAGAGCACTAGGCTAGAATAACTTGAAGCTACTTAAAACATCAATCAAAAAAAGACATACTTGCATTTAAATATGGTAATAGGGCTGTTGGGGGGAAAAAACATAGCACAGGTAAATGTATGCAGAGGATCCCCAGGGTGGTGCTCCTCAGAGAGCAGCACTGCACAGCCAGCCCTGGTCCTCTGGTGAACCTGTCAGCTGGTAACTGCTACACCTCTGTGGAGTGGGACGTGGGGGAAGCACATTCACACTGGGGGATGCTATAACCAGCGCTGAACCCGAGTGTTAAACTCTCTCTCACTGGATGGAGCCATCAACCCTGGCTGGGTCCCCCCACACGTGATTAGGGCTGGAGTGAGAGGACTTTGGTGTTAAGAGTAAAATCACCTTCCAAAGAGCAAGGAAAGCACGTGCAGGACAAGGGCTGAGGCTCTGGGGCTTCATTTCCATGCAGAGCCATGTCTGGGCCAAGCTCTGGGCCCTCCCATGGCGCTCGGGCAGGAGCAGAGTTGGCACTGTCCCCTGTCCCTCCCTGCCCCCCATGATCCAAGAGCAGTGTCCTCAGCGTTCCCATGGCACCTCCACCACCAGCTGGCCACCCACAGATCTCTCATTTGGAGGCTCCAGGGGCTCCCTAAACCATCCATAGGGGACTGGAGGAGCTGTGGATTTTCCATGGAGTAAAACGCCTCTGCCAAAACCAATCAAATACCCTTCAAATCACCAAGCATCCCCTGAGAACAGCACAAAAAACAGGGCTGGAAAGTTTGTTTCTCTTGTTCAGCTGCCAGGGACACTCAGGATCTATTTGAAATGCAGGACAAAAAGTTTTGCCATGCAAAAGAAGAGTGAAATAACAAGGGTGGAGAAGGCGCTCCACGGAAAGAGCCCGAACAAAGGCTCCCTTATTGCATTCCAGTGGACAGATGTGTGAAAAATTAATCCCTGTGCCCCTGAAGAAAGCTTTTATCCCAGTTCTGAGATAAAAGCATCCCTGAGACACGGCACTCCAAACAGCTCCAGTGTGAGCGCTGCTCGCTCCGTGCGGGAGCGCCGCAGGCCCCGCGAGCAGGAGATGGAAACTGGGATTGATTGTCAGGACTGGCCAAACCCCCCTCACTGACACACTCACAGGATGGCTCCAGCTCTGGAGGATCCCCCCATCAATCCAGCCCACTGAAAGCAATCGATGCCCTGCAAAAATGCCCTTTGCCAGGCACCACGTCCACGGGCTGGCTCAGCTGGGAGCAGCTTCCCTGTCCCTGCTGCTGAGCCACTAATGCTGTGTGACCTCCACCACTGTGCCACCTCACTGTGCCACCTCACTGTGCCTCCCCAACCCCTTCAGCAGAGACGGGCAGCTGACAGCACCCCGCTCTGCCTGACAGGGATCCCAGCAAGGAGAACTGGTGGCCAGCAGAGTGAGAGAACAGCCCCAGTGCCCCTCTCTTCCCTCAGCAATGCCTGGGAGGTGCAGGCATCTCCAGGAGACAGCAATGGCATTGGGGATGCTGCTGTGGGGTGCCAGCAGCCCCTTTGCTCCCTGCCCCAGCTGCCACAGCCTCCCAGTTCGTTTTACCAAGCAGCTCGGAGCTAAGTGGGTGCCAGCAATGGGTGCCTGGACAAGAGCGTCTCGGAGCCCAGGGGAGCACTGATGGCAGCACCCCTGGGTCCCACCCTGGACAATCAGGAGCATGGCCAGCACCAGCCCCACTCCCTCTGAGCCTTCTGAAGTCACCTGGAAAATCAGAAGGGTGGAGGGAGAGCTCAGTTCATTCCCAGTGCTTGTTTAAAGCACTGATTCCTGCTCAAATGACCCCTGTGCATTGTGTGCCCGCTGCTCCCAGCTGCCCAGAGGAAACAAAGCCCAGAGCCATTGCAAAGCCAGCAGTGCCCACTTTAAGCACTGCAATTAGAAGGTATTTTACAATAAACGTTCTGCTCTGGGCTCACACACTGTCCAGGAAAGCCCTGAGGATTCACAGCAATTTCATGCTCTCTCATTGCTCAGAATGAGCCAAAACCAGCGTTCCAAGTGCAATTTTTCACAGATAAATTTTCCTGCTTCCTGCATCAATAGTTTCACTTTAAACAGTGAAGCAGTGAGGGAAGATGGACAGATCTGGGTTAAATTCTTTGCCCTGAGCTCCAGACTCAGTCCATGGCTGCTGTTGTCTCTCCAAGGCACAGGTGAGTTTGGGAGAAGGGGGCTCCCAGGATGGCACAGCCCTGCAGCAGCACTTTGGGCTGGAGCACACAGCCCCACTGCCCTGCTCTGGGCACTGCAGTGGGAGCCCAGGATTCAGCACATTTCCAGGGGCTTTGTGAACAAATCTGGCGAGCACAATGCTGCCTGAGCAGGGCCAGTGTTCACATGGGCTTTAGGGGCTCACAGATCTCTGCCCTGCTCCATCTCCTGCTCTGGTGGGACCACTCCTTCTTAGATCACCGAGTTCTCCTGCCCTCCAACCTGGGCTTGGCTACAAGGCAACCACAAAGGAATAACCTAAGAACCATCTGCACCCCTTCCTACTGCCAGGACCCTCTTCCTGCAGCTCTGGCTCTAAGGGAAATCACTGATTCCTTCAGCCCTGCTCTGATCAGCCTCTGAAGACCCCAAATATCTTGCATCCTCAAAGCACACACAACCCTATCCTTGACAACCAGTCAGACTACAGGAATCAACCCAAAAAAAGGGCAGAAAGATCACAAAATTAGTCCTTACATGAAAAAACATCATGCAAAGAATTTCTTCTTAGTGGCCAAAGCACTTGGGCACCTGAGGTTGCATGTTCAGACTTCAGCAATGAGCACAGGGATTTAAAACAAGGAAATGGAAGCTGAGATGCCCAAATCACCACCTGGCTTCAGAAAACAGCCAAAATCATGGAACAGGCATGGAGAATTAAATAAAAGCCACCATGAAACTGCACCTAAGCAGCAACCCCGCTGCTCTGTGCTCATGGGGAGTTTGGAGTGCTCACACACAAGCACCAGACTGGTCTGTGCAGGGTCTTCTGGGGGTCCCTGTGCTGAGGGCATCGAGCTCAGGGCTTCCTTTGCCCCCCAACACTTCACTCCTTACACCCCTGGTGCTCCCCAGTGCTGACCTGAACCCCAGGGGCTGATCCCCCTTTTCAAGTAGAGTTCCCAGGGGCTGATCCCCCCTTTTCACACAGAGTTCCCAGGGGCTGATCCCCCCTTTTCACACAGAGCTCCCAGCAGCTTTGATCAGCCCAAAAAGCTGCACCAGGCTCACAGCTGTCATTTCAGATGGGTTCTCGCTTGCATTATTTTTCCATTAGGCTGTGTTATCCTCTTTGGAGGATCTTTAGGCTTCATTTCAAAAGTATCAGAGACTCAAAACCATGAAGCAGAAGAGCCTGGTAGTTTTTTTTTTGAAGGCAGGCAGGCGTGGGTCCAATTTACCGGGCAAAAATGTCGTCTTTAATGGTGAACACACACAAGGGAAAGCTCCATTCCAAAACAATCCCTTTATGTTTAAAACCTTCATCTTCCAGGCTCTCTGTCTCACACTCCCCCTCCCTTTCTATAAGGAAACACAAACGAGAAAGAAAAAAAAACCTGCTACTACTCCAAGGTTGAGATGAAGAACTCAGTGCTGAATATTTAGAGAAGAACATACACCCAGAGAAATCAAATGTTCCCTAGAACTGATCAAAGATCGGGGTTCTACCACATCATTCACAACTCATTACCACTGTTTAGTAGCAATTAACTCCTTGGGATTTGATTGCAGACGCTACGAAGCTTTCTCAAAGTTTGCAGAGTCTATGAAGCTTTCTCCATCCACACCACAGCTGAGGAACAGGACCCAGCACAGCAGGGCAGAGCTCCAGGGAAACAGGACAGCACTTTCCTAAAGGTCTGATCAATTCTATTAACACTTTCAGTATCTCCAAACCTACTCCAAGTTCTCTATTGAAACAGACCCTGAAGTGCTTCCCTTTGTCTTTTTCCATTGTGTTACATCAACCTTGTTAAAATCTCTTCCAGCAAATTAGGGAATTTCATCCAGAACACACATCCATGTGCATCATGGACCCTCATCCCAGAGCCCTGCATCATCCAGGGCACAGCTGGACCAGGTCTGTCCCATGTCTGATACCCCCCCACGTCTGTTTGCAGATGGATTTTATGCTGAGCAAATATTCCCATTCTGGAATCTCAACAAAACAATAAATCCCAAATATAGTTCATTCAGAATCTGGCACTTCCACTTTATGTACAGTAAATGATCCATTTTTCAGCTGTTGGGACTCTCAGGCCGTGATCCTTTTAGGATGAGAATGGTGCATTTCTGCCCAGTAATTACTTCATGCATCAGTGAGACAAAGCCTTGTTTGTCCCCAAATTATCATTCTGTGGCATTTCAAGTGCAATAACCCTTTTGCAGCTATTTCACTATATTGAAAACTGGGAAACTTCTCAAAGGCAAACAGTTTGTTTAAAAAAAGGCACTTATTCAAAAAAACACAAACCAAGAAGCAAAAGCTGGTAGCTGATTTAGGTTACCAACATCCAATATCCAACCTAACCCTGCCCTCTGGCAGTCTGAAGCCATTCCTCCCTGTCCTGTCCCTCCAGGCCCTTGTTAATAGTCTGTCTCCATCTTTCCTGTAGGCTGCCCTGAAGCCTTCTCTACTCCAGGATGAATAATCCCAATCCTCCCAGCCTTTCCCTGTAGGAGAGGTGCTCCATCCCTTTCATATCTTGGTGGCCTCCTTTGGACTCATTACGACTCATTTTAAAGGCCAAAGCCAAAGACTCATCACAGATTTTAAATCAACAAGTTAAGTACAAAGGAAAGGATGGCTGCAGGGGCAGAACACCCAGGAGCTCACTGGGCCCAATTCAGCAGCTCTGAATTTCTGCATTTCAGTCACCTGCTGCTGGATGAACAAGGGCAGGTTCGATGGAAGCACATTAAGGCACCTATTTGGAGTTCAGCAACGTGGCACTGATTTGCTTCAAGCCTCATTTCCGCTGCTCTGATGGTAAAGAAAATGAGCTGTTTGGTTAAGCTGCTTGTCTCAATTTTTATGAATGATCTAAACTATCTGGGTAAGTATTATTTAAAGACAGGTCCTTGATGATGAACAAAGGCATAAAAAGAACTCATGTCTGGAGGCTGAAGCTGAAAAAATTCAACACAAAGAGGCAACTTCATAAAAGAGAAGGCAGTAAATCACAGGACAAGGTTATCAGAGGGTGGGGAACTCTTCACCATTCCTGTGCAGCTCACCCAGCACAGCCATCACTGGCAGACAGGGACCTCCCCAGTGCCTCACTGGGCATTCCATAATCCATATTATGAAAGAGGTCACAGGAGAGGGTTGGGATGCTGAGCCCAGAGATCTTCAAGGCATTGCTGCAGCAACTACCATCACTGCTCCTGGGCAAGGCAGGACGTGGAAGCTCCTCAATGGCCAGCTGGAAACCCTACTGCTACAACACTCACATTTGAATGTTTCTGTGCTATAAGGAGACAGATCTTGTCCAGTTCTTTGCAACCCCAGCCCCAGTTTTCAACAGCTTTAGTTAACAATTGTCTCTGCTGAGGCACAAGGTAGGGGAGCCATCGTGCTTGGACACAGAGAATTCCTTAGGGCAGGATGGGCATTACCAGAGCACACTCCTCCTTCTGCAGGGTTATCCATGTTTTCCTCCACACACCAGTGTTTGTGTTACGCCTCTTTACTCCTGTGAATAATTGCTCTCATTAACCCTCCTGGTCACTGCAGCTGTGGCCTGCTCTCAGCTGAATCCATCGCTCTGGAGCTGCAGCACCGCCCCAAAACACACAGGGCCCCTTAGACACCAGCAGCTTTGATTCCCTTTCCTTTTCTCTCCTCTCTGCCCCTTCAGGATCACTCATTTTCAGGGCAACGAACCTCAAGTTTTAAAGCCTCTAACACCAGGCACAGATCAGTGAGCAGCCGAGAACAGGACAATCAGTGTTCAAGTTCAACATTCAAGATGTTCTTATTTCTCAGTTATTCAAGTTATAAGTGGAGAAAAACCTAATGAAGGACCTGGGCAGTTTTGGGCATCAGCCAGACATGATATATAGCCAAAGCTCCAGAGCAGCCTCACTCACACTGAGAGGATGGGGCAGGAAAAGGGGACAGGCTCCACTGTCACCAGCCACGCTCTGCTGCCACTGACAGTGCTGGGAGCCAGACCATCAACACAGACCAACAGCTTCTCTCTGGAAAATCTCACCCTAAATCTAACAATAAGGTTACTTTAAGGGGTAGGGGGAAATAGAAGACGAAAAAAGGCTTTTACACAATTCTCTGCAACATCAAAATCCACAGCTTTTCTCAGAAAAACCGTGCCTTAAAGGCAAAGGTGCTTCAGCTCTGCTTCGACTCAGAGAACAGCTCTAGAGACCATTTCTTCCTGCAAGAAAACACAATAATCTAAGCAGAACTTGAAGGAGAACCTTCTGTCTGGAGATTTATGGGCTCTGCTATATTAATTTCTCAGTTTGCTGTCTGCAGCTCCAGCTGCTCCTCCCTCCAGGGATGCGCCTGCAATGGGAACGGCCCCTCCTCAGCAGAACACCCAAAACCTTAATTTTAAACCAGGTCCAGTCTAAAGGCTTTGTTTTCAGGGCTGGAGGCTGAAATGGAGAGGTGGGAAGAGGTAACTCAGGTGGTTCCAAGAGATTCCAAATGCACTCTGTAAACCAGTGATGCCATGCAGATGCAGTGATGTGTTTAAACAAGGCATGCAGTGCAGGGCAGAGCAGAGCAGGTTTAAGCAGCTAAGAAAGGGTTAAACAAAGGAGTGAGAAAAATCTCCAGCTCTGTTCCATGTCTCTTGCTGTTACAAGGCTTAACTAACTGAACAATTTAAAACAGGTTTTACATTTCCTCCTCCTATTTTGCAGCTGCCACCAGGTCCTCCTCTTCTGAGCGTTACGTTTGATCATTCCAGTATCACAAACTTTGCTCCCATTAGTAAATGTTCTACAAGCCTCACACTCGTGTAACAGTGCTTGAAGAGTGCTTTACAGAGCTGACCCCTATTCACACACACTTCCTCACTCCCTGTGGGTACAGAAGCCATGTGCAGGCAGCACTTTAAGATCACTTTGCCTCACCAGAGCAGGAAGCTGGGTGCCCCAGCACAGGGCAATGTGTCCTGGGGACATGAAGTACCCCGTGCCCCAGGCTGGCGTTTTACACCACTGCAGTGGGACAGAGGGAATGGTTGGCTTTTTGGGATGCTGCAGCCACATCCTTTTCCATCCCCACCGCACTCCCCTTCGAGGTCATTAACCAAGGGGGAACCTGTGCAGCAGAACTGGCATCGGGGTGCCCTAAGCCCCAGACACAGGAACCTCCTTCCCTCTCCTCCTCCTCCTCTCAAGACACCATGACAAAGAAGCCTTAAGCACAACATAGTAATTCCCCTTATCTTTGGCACCAGTTCCTTCTCCTCACCTGGAAAATTCCTATTTTCTAGTCCTTACCTCCTAGGGGAGCACCACACGTAACTGTACACAGGATACCTCCCTGCCCACACTGATGGCTGAACACTGTGGGACTGGCATCGGGAAAGAAACTGAATTAAGCTCAACAGAAAGTTGGGTTTAAATGCTCTCACGGTAACAAATCCCATCAGTTTGAGACTTTGAACCATCCTGTGTTGCATTTCCACTGCCCCAGGCACTGCAGGAGCGTGACCCAAGGCTGAGCCCATGGCCTTTGCAGCACCAGTATTAATAAGCAAATATATTTCCCTGAGCTCTGCAAAGTTTGTGAAAATATTTGTTTTCCTCACCTCTCACCATATACAAAGGTTTTAATAAGCTTTAACAAACATACAAGCAAACAAACCCTTAATTAAAATAAATAATTTAAATTTCTAACCTGAAGGCTTCTATGAAACTTCGACAATCCCCAAGCACTCAGGTGATGATGGGAGAAAACGTAACTGGGATAAAGGACAGTGCAGAACATCCCACCACAGTGTGGAGCACCAGGGGGGATGCTGCAATTTCCTCTCCCCCCAGTTAGGAGTGTGTTTTGTCTTTTTTTTTGGTATAATTTTTGCTGTAAACACACCTTGCATGTAACTGTTCCTCTGCAGGTTCTTCAAACGGTGGGTCACACGTTTTGAGTGATGATTTTATTATTTTATTCAACTGTCATTGGTACTGGTTATTTGGGGTGTCCAAACCAAAATATTAAAATTGCAAGCTAAGAGAGCAGCAACACAGCAGATCCGTTGTAAACAATTTATTATTATTTTCTACCTCAGTTACTTACAGGAAAAAAGTCATAAAAAAGAAAAAAAAAAAGAAAAAAAAAGAAAAAAAAGAAAAGCACAGATGGACTATTTACAAAAAATGAGAAAATTCACAATAGCCGAAATGTTTGCAAATCATGCACACTAAGACAAATTCACAAAAGCAAAGCAATTCATAGCAAAAAACCCCAAACAAAATAATAAGAAGCCATACAGATTAAAAAAAGCTATTGCCTGCAGAAAAGTCAAAAGAAAACTACCCAAGTATTACATCAAGCATCTTTAATGAAATGAACAGCACAGCCATGGATTGTAGAGCCTTTGACACTGACATTTTAAACAAGTGGATTAACAAACATTAAAATGCATTACAGTTCTACTGTAAGCATGCACCATACTTCTCACAAACTTATCAAATGGGTAGCAACACTTCAGGAAGAGCAGAATTTAAAGAGAATGGTGTTTTCTACCCAGAAGTCCAGAATCTGGTCATGTTAAATAAAGCCAATGGATGGAGGCTTGCAGCTCTCCTGCCACGTGGGTGGGGATGAAGAGGAGCAGGGTGATGCAGCTGAAGCAGGGAAAGCTTGGCCACAATTTAGGAAATTTGCCCATGATTTGCAAGCAAAGTTTGGAAGGAGAAGCAGCTGCAGGGAGTGTGCAGGACCATCGCTGGTCAGAGTTAGATCAAAGAATCAGAGAGACCCAGACTGGTTTGGGTTGGAAGGGACCTTAAAGCTCACCCAGTGCCACCCTTGCCGGGGCAGGGACACCTCCCACTGTCCCAGGCTGCTCCAAGCCCGGCTCTGGGGGCAGGAATTGCTGTGGGGGCAGCAGCCCCGAGCCCCTCTCTGGGTGCCATCTCACCAGGGCCCTCGTGTGATGGTGGCAGCTCCCAAAGAGCCCCAGGCCAATGGGACAGGTGTGGGGCTGTGACACACGGGGTGACACAGCTGGGTCCCACAGCCCTGCCAGGGACAGGGGACGCCCCTCAGGGTGGGGTTTGTGCCACTGCTGGATGTCACCACATTACAGAGCGCCAGTCACTCTCTCTGGGGCTGTCTGTGAGACCAAATCAACCCAATCATCCTTCTCGCTGCGTTGATAAAGTGATTTCTAAGAAGTTTGTGAGAAGTCATGCCTTCGGAACGCCCCTGACCCCATCCTTGTGAGTTACATTCCAAGTGGGCATTAAAAACTCATAACAAAGCAGAGGAAAAAAAAATTAAATAAAAAAAAAAAGCAAACTCAAAGCAGTGAGGATATGGAGCCTTTAAAAAAATAAAAATAAAATAAAAAGTCCAGTCAATCAAACCAGCCAGTAAGAGCAGCAATTTTTCAGTGGACATTGATATTAAACATGGACCACCCAGGCTTTCTCTGTCTCTCTCTCATTAGCACTGTAGTAAACCCCGATTAATTTGTTATGCATCTTTAAGAACTAGTTGATAAAAATTATGTCTTGTGAAATCGGCAAATAGTCTGCAAAGTGAAATAAGAACAGAAATTAATAGATTAAACTGAAAAGATAAGTCCCAGAAATAAAAAAAAAAAGAAAAAAAAAAGAAGAAGATACACAGAAAGGGAATGATTGCAATTAAAATAAAAAATAAAAGAGGCAATGTACTGCATGAAGAAGGGTTGGGAGGAATAATGGGATAGGAGGAGATAGAGCAGCTGCCAAAGGGCTGTGTGCCCTGCCCCTGGAGCCAGGGGCTGTCCCGTGCCATGGGCAACGCTGGAGATGTGGGGGAGGACATGGGACAGCCCCTGAGGGACAGGGACAAGGGAATGGGAATGCAAATAGGTGGGTCATGGCAGAACTCCTGGGAGCAGCCCAGAGTGTGACTGAACGTTTTTCTGTGTATTTGTACTGAGGCTGCACCACCAGGGCAGGAGGCAGGGGCAGCTCTCGGACCCAGCACGCTCCTGCAGAAACAGCCAAGATCTCCCCCCAAATCACAACACTGAGGTTTTAAACCTGACACCTGCCTCCTCCTGAAAGGCTCCCTGGCACCAAGCTGTGCCCTGTGGCACCGGGCTCTCTGCCCCAAACAAACACCGCAGCAGCAGTGGGGACAGCCCATCCTGTCCCATCCCCAGCAGTGGGGACAGCCCATCCTGCTGCTGCACCATTCCCCACCCCACACCTCCAGCCAGCACGCTCTGATGGGCTGGGATTGTGGACACCTGAGAAACTCCCAACAACTCTGGAAAGCTTCTGCTTGCTGCTAAGGAGTAACTGACCCAAGTGGGAGGGGAGCAGGGGCAGAGCCAGGGGCAGGGGAACTCAGCAAGGTGAGACAGGGCCCTGAGCATCTCCTGCTCTCCTGCAGTGACCCACAGCTTTCTGCTGGGGACAACCCACCTGGATTTATTTTCCATATTCAATATCTGCAGGAGACTGAAAATAACCAGGCAGTAACTCCTGCTTTGGTAAAAACAGGCCCTTAAAAAATACATCTAAGAAGGGGTCGAGCCAAAGGTGCCTTTGCTGTCAGTGAGCAAACACGGTCGCTTTAGACGTGTTTATAATTAAACTCATCTAACCTCTGCAGATTTCTGACATTAAACCTATCAAAGGAGTCGCTCCTTCAATGCCTTCGGATGAATCAGCTGGTACATGGAACTGTGAGGAGTCAGAGCCTGAGACAACACACAAACACCTGCTGAAGCCTCCTCCTCACCTCCAGCTCCTGCCAGACCGGACTGTCCCGCTGGTTCCAGAGGAACCAGGTGGTGTCACCTGCATCTGGGGACAGCTGCCGTGTCCCCGCCAGCACCGTGCCACCCCAGCAGCTCTGCTGTCTGCCTGACACCCCAGTTGTTTCAGACCTGGCCTGGTCCAGGTGGGAAGATGTACCACAGGTGGGAAGAGGTGGCTCAGCTTCCAGAAGAGCCCTGGCACTTGTGAATTCGAGTACACAAACCCTCACAGGGCTGTTCCCCTCGGAGTTATCAGTCCTGCAAGAAACAGCCGCACAATAACCCCATCCCAAGGACACTGCTCACCCTACAGATGACAACAATCTGCATTTTTCCACAGCAGGGTCTCATCCTAATGACCTAGGGCTGCACACACAGCTCCACGCTCGCCCCAGCACGCTGCAGGTGTGGCCAAGCACTGTCCACATCCTCAGCCACCCTAGAGAACCTTCCTGTGAGGTGCTGGTTTCCCTCCTGCCCCCACCTAACAGCAAAGCCACTGCTTCACTTGTCCCAGCTGCCTGGGAGAGCGCTGGGGTGAAAGGAAACCCCGAGCCCTGGGCGGTGCCATCCCACTGCGGGGTGTGCTGGAAGGGCACACTTGCATTTTGGATGGGCTTTGTGGGATGCCCCATCCCTCAAGTGCTCAAGGCCAGGCTGGACAGGGCTCTCAGCAGCCTGATCCCGTGGAAGCTGCCCCTGCTCACTGCAGGGGTGGGACCTTTGGGGGTCCCCTCCAGCCCAAGCCATCCTGTCCTGTGCTTCCATCACCTGATTTCTCGGCTTGGGGATCCGACCTGAGCCCAGGGCCAGCCCCACACAGCTGCTCCTGGAGGGACCCCCAGGGCCAGCCCAGAGCACGGCAGGGCGGGCTGTGCACTCAGCAGTGCAGGTTCACTTACCCCAGGCCAGCACGGGGAGCAGCGTGCGGGCCCCTGTGTGCGTGTGCGTGTCTGTGTGCAGCTCCGCGAAGGAGAAGCCCAGCAAAGGGAGGGGGACAGCTCTCCAGTGGTCTCTCTTGCTTTTATGGTTTTAATTTAAGAAGTTTGTTTTCAAATAACCAGTACCAATTTATACATCAGGAAAAAAATGTGTTGAAAGTATGTAGGAGTGGAAAAATTTGGATGGCTGCTTCCAGTCCTAAGTTTTTGAGTCTATAAATAGAGTCTATCGGAATATTTCTAGTTAGTTCTGGGGAAAGTCAGCTGCTGTGCTGGGGATTGGCTGTGATCCCAGAATGAGGAGGGGAAGAAAAAAAAAAAAAAAAGAAGGAAAGAGGGGAAATAAAGCATATCTGCAAATGAAATGTACATACCTGGGAACTGATAACTGTAACTTGGGGCAAATCCAGGATATCCTCGGCCATATGTTGCAACAAAATTCGGGTAACCTTGATCACAGACATGTAAAAAAAAAACAAAAAAAAAGAGAGAGAAGTTTGAGGATTAATGAAGGGGTTTTTTGAAGGTTTTTGTTTGTTTGTTTTTTAACACAATGCACAAAGACAGGGAGGATGGGTGAGACCTAATTTTACGGAGGGTATTAAAAAATGAGATTTATTCTGCTCATGCCAAACTGCAGAGAGGTTTCATCATTATCCTGAATAGAAACATCTCGAGCTGGCCCAGCTCCGAGCAGGAGCCCTGTCACTCTGGTAATTAACATGCACTTTGGTGTCTGCAGCCCAAGGACTGTGCATACTTGTTAGCTGGAAGAGTAAATGCCAAATGCTAAGGCTAAACACATAACACGGGTTTGCTCTGACATTTGGAGAGCTTACAATGAATGTACTTTGCTTCAGAGCTATTGACAGTTGGAGATTAAGGTAGTAGTAATTCTTTATCCCGGGAGTGTGAAGGACAACAGTTAACACATCAAAGAGTTGGAGGCAGCGGCAGCAACGAGCCAGGGAGTCAAAGAGCTTTTAATTTTTCAGGAAAGTAAAAGGAAGCTGCCCGAGGTGCTTCTGAAGGCCCCTTCTGAGGCAGAGCAGCCGACCTCGGGCAGCTTTGGGAGGTTTATTAGGAGAAAAACTCACTTGAGAGCATTTCGTGAATAAAAACAGTGAAGGCACAAAGTGGCAACTCTGCTGGCTTCACTCTCCTGCCTGTGAAGGAATGTGCTGGATGTCCCACTGATCTCTGGCCATGAGTGGGCTGGCAGCAGCCCTGGGGTCACACACTGTGCCACCCCCTGCTCCCCACAGGGGCTATGTGCTCTGACTTGGATGGCCAATGTCCCAAGGTGTCCTGTACACTCAGGGGGTTTCCTAAAATTCTACCCCCACATTGATCCTCAACATTTCCTCACTCAGTTTTCCTAAATGCAGGCACTGTGCAATTCCAGTGCACTGAACACTACAGAATGAGCCTCAGCATCAGCCAGGCCTCTCCAAACCAAGAACCCATCAGGAAAAGTTCTCTCCTGCTGTCTGAAGTCAGTGGGAATGCTGGCAGCAGCTGGGCTGGAGCCCAGAACAGGCTCAGCAGCCGAGTGACTCTTCTGGGGGGCTCCCCCCCTGCTTTGGTTCCTCCTGTAACACACTCCTCCATCACTCAGCCGCTCTCCTGCTGCAGCAAGCCCCTCCGTTTCCGATCAGATTTATACATACGTGCAGCGTACTATAAATCATAATCTAGAAGTGGAAGATAAAAATGCCTGGATGAATTCTGATGTGGGATTAGGCAGTGCCAGGGAAGGCAGCCCCGCGACGCCCAGGACATGTACACACCACTGAGCCCTCCTTGCACAGCTCAACAGCTGGATTCCCTCTGAAATTAATCACCTCTGTCACTAAGTCAGATCTTTCAGAGTTAAGCTTTACAAACCTTTTTTCCTTTCTTTTTTTTTTTTAAGCAACACTATTGATAAATGGATTGTTTGCTAAGTAAGTAGCGCCATTAACACCCCTGAAAAATCGCTCTGCAGCGTCCACTGCAGCCCCTCTCTCCTTGCCAAGAGGAGGAACTCCGTTTGCTCTGTCTCAGACAGTTCTGAAGCAGATCTGCCAGCTCACAAGGGCCAGGGCACAGTGCTGGCAGCACTGAGCTCTGCAGGTGTGGTACCTGTGGCCCCAGCCAGAGCAGCACAGTGGGGGATGGCAGCTGCCCACCGTGCTTTGGGTGCCACCTCTGCTGCTGCCTGCCCTGGCACGGTCCTGGCTCTGACCCCAGGGCAGCCCTGCTGTCCCTGGCCAGACCTGCCTGTGCCTGACAGCCCCAGCAGCAGCCAAGCTGCCCTGGGGCTCTGCTGGCACCGCCAGCACTCAGCGCTCTCAAAGTCAGGCAGATGAAATCATAAATTTATAATACAACATTACTTCAATTTTCCTCTTCATTTACTGCTGCAGTGCCCAGCTCTGCTCTAACGACTCGAAGCCTGATCCTCGTGGGGACATTGCCTGGCTGAATATCAATGGTGTTTAACACCATGCCTACATGGATGCTCCATCAGGCCAAATGATGGCCCTGCTGACCTACCCAGCATTCCCATTAGGTTCCATCCTCACCCTGCACTGGGCACTGAGAAGCTGATTTGCCTTGGCAGTCCTGGGGAGTGACCAATCCCTTTTGAGTAAACCATAAATCCAAGTTTTGACTGGATTGCCTCCTTCAAAGCAAGACTGACCTGTCCACAGAAGCAGAACTCAAACCAGCAGCCAAGCCACTTTCACACCACTGCTTCCACCCAGCTCCTGTCCAGGCTGTGGAAATGTCTTTTCATTTTACAATTTGCTAATGGGGTGGACAAAAGCTCATGGTCAATATGTGGGAATGCTGAGCGCACAGGAGCCAGGGGACCCGTGCAAAATTAGCTCAAATGCTCCAGAAAATGCAAGGAAGCTGTTGTCTCCAAATGTTGCTCCGAGTTGCAGCTGCTACTCCGTTGAACAGTGTCTGGTGGAAAAAGGAATGACTTTCTTTGAAGGGCACAAGCTTCTCTGATGCATGAGCTCAGCCCACCTAGACTGAGCGTGAGCAGGAACACACAGCCCTGCCAGAGACCTTCCCAAATCTGTTCCCACCTCACATCGCTCCAGCACTACCGACTGCGAGCCTGGGGGCTGAGTGCTTCCATCTCCGGAGGGGTTTGCAAGCTAAAAGGAGCCCAATTCTAACGTTAAACACCAGGATGATGCCCACCACCAGGAGAAATGAGTGCTGCCAGCCCCAGCTCAAGGCAGGCAGCACAGGGTCACCTCCAGAGCTGTGTGTGGCCATTGTGGTGACTGCAGTGTCCCAGACACAGAGAGCAGCTTCAGATGAGAGGGGACACAAAAACCATCTCCTCTATGTAATGTTGCTCCTCTGCTGCTCTCTTCTTTACAAGTTTCCAGGCACAGACCTGAACAGAGCACAAAAAGCTTTGGGGCAGTGCTGTGACACCCACCTGCCCTTGGGTGACAGAGCTCCTGGTCTGCACACCAGGGCCAGGTGCCAGTGTGAGGCTCCAGGCACAGAGAGAGCTTCCTGGCCACCAAACTGCTCCCACTCTGCCACACAGGGGGCACACAGAGCCTGTCTGTGAGCATCCAAGGGGCTGGGGAGCAGCTCTGGCTGCTGGCTGGGCTGACAGGGAGAGGAGTGGGACTGACTGCTCCACTCTTTGTGCAGAGAGGCTGATTACAGCCCCTGCTCTCCCTGAGAGCAGCGTGCCCCAGCCCCAGCCAGCCCAGCAGCCGTCCTGGCAGAAGGCTCAGCCTGCCCCCGCTCTCCCAGTCAAAAAATCCTTTCAGAACACTTTAATTTTGCTCCAATCAACCAAATCATCACAGAAGCGGCTGCCTGTGCACCTTTAGACCCTGGCTGCTGCAGGCTCCTTGGGGAGGCTGTGATTAATGAAAAAGACCAACTTCCTTAATAGCTTTGGAGGGAGTCGCTCCCCGCTCCTTCCTTGGGGTTGTCTCGTGCGTTCGTTCCTCTGATTCCCTCCTCTGCCCAGGAACAGCAGCTGCAGAAGGTGACCTTGAGCAAGGATTTCTGGAAACAGGTACAAAAACCTTTCCAGAGCAGCCCCAGTTGCTCTGGCTCAGTCCAGCTGGGCAAGGAACAGAATGGGGCAGACCTGACCTGGCCTCGTGAGTCCCCACAGAACAATCAGCAGCAGCAGTGATGGAACTCTGTGTATGATCATTTGATGGGTTAATTATGCCCCTCTTCCTGCAGGGATGGGCCCTGCAGCCTTTGAAACAGGGGCTTTCTGAGGGCCATCCAGCAGCTCTGCTCGCCCGCGCTGCAATCTCCTTGTTTAGCACTTAATTATTTAACACGGTGCCACGGTAGCAAGCAGGAACTTGGAAGATGAAAAACCAGCTCGAGCGGATAATGAAGCATCTGGCCTTCACCATGGATCAATCACCACTGCTCAGCCAGTCCCCCAGTGTGAAATGCAGGGAGAGCAGTGAGGAGCTGCACCGGCCAGGCTGACCCCACTGCAGCAGGACCAACAGGTGCCCCAGCTCTCCCTCTGTGCAGTTCCACTCACTGAGGGCTGCTTCCCTTCATTCTCACAGCTCGAGAGGATCCTTTTGCAGAGAGACAGCCCCAGTGGGAACAGACTCTCACTGCACCCCTGGGCTGAACTGTCCCTTCAGGACCCTGGGGTGGATCCAGCTCCCCTCTGTGCCCAGCTGCAAGGAGCAGGGCTGAGGCCACGGTGGAGGATGAGGCCATGGATCTTTCTGGCTTCCCAGGGTGAGCTGCACTCTCTGCTCCTGCAGCCAGCAGGACAGGCCAGCACCATGGCACACAGCCCTCCCTCCACAGCCCAGGTGGAAGAGGAACAGCAGAATTCAAGTACATTGGCTCAGGCACGCTGGGAACACACAGGTAACAAAATCACGGGCTGACTAGAGCAAGATAAATATTTTAAGCATAAAATGTGATTTCCAAACACTATGGGGCAGGGTGGCGGTGGAGCGTGGGGACAGCAAAACAGATTATCAGCTGCAATAACCTGATTACACATCCAGAAATGGATCACCCCAGCCACACCAGCAGAAGCACTATTAATTCTGAGATAAAGCAAACATGGCAGCAAGCTCTTCCTATCAAATCAAGCAGTGCCTGGTGTCAGACACCTCAGTGTAGCAGCCTGATCCTTGCAGGAACTGGGTCCTCTGACCTGACACCCACCCCAGGGGCTCTGGGGGCCCTTCAGCATCTCAGCCAGCCCCTGAATCTGCTCAGCAGAGCTCAGGGCAACCCACATCCCAAGGCTGGGCTTTGTGCTCAGCTTCTGGGATCATCTAAACCCAGGACAGGAAAGTCAAAGCATCCTGGAGGGGGACACTGGCCTGGGAAAAGCTCACTGCTGCCTGGGGACACCTCCAGATTGCCCTCCCATTCCCACATGCCTCATGGACACAGGAGGTGACAACTGAAGGGAAGTCCAGGGATACAAAGGGAGCAGAAAGTTTAAAATATACAGTGTTTTACAAAAAAAAAAAACAACATTGGCAATGGATTAGCAGCATTTTGGCCAAGAACAGAGTAACTGGGGTTGTCACATTATTTAGAAAGAATTATCTAGGCAGAAACAAATGAGAACCAATTATAACTAAATAGACCTCCTGCACAAATAGGAATTTGCCATTAAGTATCATTTATCCCATTTAATTAGTATTTTCTGGACACAATACTCAGGACTAAAATACCATTCCATCTCCTTGAAACTTGTAATTATTGTTGCGACCTGTCCTGTTCCGCATCCCCCCACTTCCTCCATCCATGCCATTTAAGAACCAGCAAGATTTTCAATTATCTGTGCTGAACTGTCAAAGCTACCTTTAAAAGAAGGGGAATAATGTGTGACTCAATTCCTCTAAAAAAGGGGAGAGATCATTTTTAGTCAGAATGAACACACTGCATCTTTCATCATTCTATTTTTGTGAGTAAGAGTAAAACAGGCTATTTAAAACATCCATTTAAATGTGAAATTTTTTTATTTCCGGGCGGGGGGGGGGGGGTTGAGAGTTAATAATTTACCACAGACAGGATTATTTTCTTCAGCCCACCCCTGCTAAAGTCGCAGGCTGGCACCCACACAGGTGTGGGGATGTGCACTTACCCAACATTCCCATCCCTAGCATGAACGCGTCCATGGTGTACGGCAATCCACGTGCCCTTCCTCTCGTCCCTGGTGGAAACATCACTTCTTTAGGTTGTGCTTTCTTACATTCTACCTATTGAGCAGAAACATGTACAAATGAGATGCAAATGAATTCCATGTAAATGTCAATGCAGAACTGATCTACTTAAGGGGGGGAGGTTTATTTTTAGCATCTGCCTCCCCGCACCTCCTCCCGCTCAAAGGTGAACTTCCAGAACAGCGTAACCAGGTTTGAAGGAGCAAACGTGTGTGTCTCTTTAACCACCCACCGCAGCCCCCAAAGATGACAGAAGTGCTGATTTAAGAAGTTCTGTGCTCCTGAAAGGGAACCCAGCACTAGTGGGAGCGGGATGAATGGAGGGAGGGCTCCAGCACGGCTCCACTGCAATCGATAACGCAGAATGACTCCCAGTGATCGTTACAAAAAGCTCCTTTTAAAATAGGAATAAAGAATCAATATTTCTACCCAGCAGAAAATTTCTGTAAACCCTATTAATAAAGGATCTGCATACTTTCACTTTCAGTTACTCCTGCTGCCTTGGGAAGTTGCTCAAGCTGCCCATGCACCATCCCATCAGCAAACTGGGACAACGTGGGCACAGGAGTGAAGCACCGCAACATGGATACCCTGGGGGCCTGCATGGTGCCTCTTCATCAAGAGGAAAAGCAGAAAGAAAAGGGGCCTGGCTGCTCTTCTGCCAGAATCCAGCCCTGTCCTTACAGGGAAGGGGATGGAGATGGCCAGAACCATTCCAAAGCCACAGTTACCTCAAGGGGAAAACCCTGGAGGGATGTCCCACATGTGGCAGGACACGCAGCGGGGCTTCTCCAAGAGGAAATGTGTATGGATTCATGAGTCAGGACTCAGCCCCCTGCCGAACTGCCCCCGAGAGTGCCTGATAAGGGTCTTTGTACACACATCTGGACCTCACTCAAGCTTTCAATTCAGAGTTTCTGGGCATCTTAATAATTTCCAGATTTTTTCCACCTCCTCGTATGAGGATGTGCCACACTTTCAGCAGCCAACAAAGAAAGGTCTAACTCTAAGGCTAAGAAAAAAAAAAGAAAATTAAAAAAAAGGCAGGGAAACTAAAATTCACTATTTTTGTTTAGTCTAGTTTGGAGAATTAACCTTGTGCTGGGGTACTCCTGGGTCAGGCAGAGCAGTCTCAGCCACGGGAAGCCAGGAGGGCTGAGCTGGGGAGTGAAAAGCCTCTTATACCCAGCACAACAAAACAGGCTGTCAGCCCTCAGCCCAGGATGTCTCACAAACCCCTGGCTAACAGCTTTCCAGGGAAAGCAGGGCTATTTTGAGGAAAGCAGAATGTGAATATCCACAATGCACAAACCCCCATTGAGCCACCCAAAGACAAGGAGACTTTGTTGTGCCACCACGTGTGAGGGGCTGCAATCACCTTGGGGACAATGCGTCACTCACACCAGGCCAGCCACACCAGGCAGCAGCACAGGGGTTTTCAGCTAAATTTAAAAAATGCATTGAGTTGTGGGTCTGTTGATCCACCACATTACTGATCAATGGCTGGGGCTTGGAATTAGAGGGTCTGGGACAGCCCCTGGCACAGGGTGCCCAGAGAAGCTGTGGCTGCCCCATCCCTGGAAGTGCCCAAGGTCCACAAAACCTGCAAAATCCCACCCTGAGAGGGAGGAAGAGCCACAGGTGCTGGGAGTGCCACAGCCTATTCTAGAATAGCCCAACATTTCAGTCAGCTGCTCGAGAGCCTGACATGAGACCCTGACTCAGGCTCAGCTCATCACCCCTCTAACCAGCACTGTAGGATGGTGAATGACTCCACCACAGGGGGATCTAAGGGAAAGAATTACTCCACCACATTTCTTTTCCAGCTACTTTTACTCTTCCTTAGAAAAACAGGCGTCTCTTTGCAAAGCAGCCTGCTCCTGTCAAAGGAACAACAGTCTGAGGACAGCTCGTTTGGGCTTATTGTCCCCCTGCAATGTTTGGAGCATCTCTGGCCTCCCACGTAAATTCCAACTTCCATTTATTAAATACCTCGCTGGCATTTTCTTTTCACTGTCCCACTGCTCGTTTAATATTACATTTGACATTCTAAGCTTTATGGATGGCAACAGAAGCAGAATGGATGAGCTAAAAATAGCCTGCCAGGGAGGCTGGAGCTGGAAATAGGCTGGGGAGCAGTGGCCCTGCTGCCCTCTGCCTGCCCCTGCCTTGGGGACACGGCCAGGACAGGAGGAGGAGGAGGGAGCTGGGGGAACAACAGCCCCAGCCCATGGAGCTGGGCATGGCCCAGGGGAGCCACCTGGGCATGGGGACAGGGACACAGGCAGGGATGGGGATGAGGACAGGGTGTCCCAGTCCCAGCTCACCCAGCCACTGCAGACCCCATGGCCTCAGGCTGGGGCTGTGGGAGCCAGTCCCCTCCACGGCTCAGGGACACAGGGGGGCACAATCCCAGTGTGACAGGACCCCAGCACTGCCCCAGGCAGCTGTGTGGCACACCAGGGCAGCTGTGTGGCACACCAGGCAGCTGTGCGGCACACCAGGCAGCTGTGTGTCACACCAGGCCAGCTGTGTGCCAGTCCAAGCCAGCTGTGTGGCACACCAGGCCAGCTGTGTGGCAGCCCCAGCTCCTGTCACACACACAGAGCTCCCTGGCCCTGCATTCAGCTGCAGACACAGCTCAGGGCCATGACTCAGTCCCAAGACAGGAGCATGTCTCACCCCCTGCTCGTGGGCTGCTTTCAGAATCAGGGCTGAGGGAGGGACATGGAGGGAACGCTCGGAGATGGTGGCACCTGGAGGGGGCACTGAGCAGGCACAGGAGGGGGAAGGGGACATTTTAATTACCCAATAACAAACACCAACAGTCCAAACTGTTTCTCTTGCTCTTTCTGAGGTTCCTGGAGTGTTTTCACCCTGTCCCATGCTCCCTGCTCCCTTCCTGGGCAGCCTGGGAAGGAATCCTCCCCAGAGCTCTGTGCTATTCCTCCCCTGCCAGGTGAGGCTTTCCCAGCCCACGGGGGCAGTGCAGGGATGAGGCACCCAACACTGACCCTGCCTGGGGCTCCCCAGCTCCTCCTCAGGGCCATCCTGAGCCCTGCTCCAGAGAAAAGCCTCTCGTGGCGAGTAACCAAAGCTATGGAGTGTGCCCTCCTGCTGTGGCCAGGAAATCCTGCAGGGAGCTCTTCCCTCCCACCTGGCAATCCCTAAATTCACATCCCAGTGTTTCTCATTTGTTTCTGACTTGTCACTGGCTCTGTTGGGTGGGGGTGCTTGGGGTTTGCTCTGCTCCTTTGTTTTAAGGCAGATTAGCAGCATTTAGGAACAACACAAAGGGAATGAGGCTCCCCCAGCCCAGGGGCACTCAGGGGGGACAGGGAGGAGAGCCCAGTGCAGGAGGGGCTGGGGGCAATGGGACAGGCAAATCCACAGCATCCATGGGAAGGGGAGCAAGAGACTTCCCGCAGGAGCAGGGGCACTGCCCCGGCCCTGCCCAGCACCCACCCCACACTCGGCCAAGGGGACCCTCACTTTTATTTCAGATGCATATTGCAGGGAGCAACAATATGAGGAATATTATTTCAGTGCCCTGGGAAAAATTAGCAAGTCAAATATTGAATCAGGCCTCCAGCATATGCCAAGGAGATTGCTTTGATCTTATCCACACTAAAAGCTCTATTATTAAATTTAAAGTCTGTGAACACATATCAGACCGATATACAATGCATATCTGAATACACATTTGAGAAGCAAAGGATGTTTTGACAAAGGGAAAAAGAATATTTTAGCCGAAAATATCAAAGTTACTGCAGCAATTGAAATACAAATGCCCCTTTTCATCTGGCTCAGGGCAACCCACAACCTGGGACCTGCCTGCCACTGAGGAGGAACTTCAGCTGGGCTGTCTGCTCACGGAGCTGAACTCACACCCTGCTCAAGGGCTCTGACACCCAGCGCTGCTCTGGGGCAGCTGCCTGGGCAGTGGGGACACAGCAGGGGCTGGGCAGAGCCCCAGCTCAGCCCCTGACCCCCAGCACCCTCCCAGAGGGGTGTCCCCCCATTCCTGGGCATGGCACACGTCAGGGAGGGGGGCTCAGAGCTCCCTGGCACCCCCACAGCACCAGCACTCACCATTTTGTTATTGATTTCGTGGAAATGAATTTCACAGACTTTTTCCACCACGTCTTCGTTTTCAAAAGTTACGAAGCCAAATCCTGTTTAATAAAGATACAAAGAGGGGAGGGGGTAAGGAAAACATTAGTTAAGTGTAACAATTTCATTTTAATAAAGCCTTATTTAACCGTTGGGACTTTGGAAAACTTCCATAACAACACACATGTGTGGCTACACCTGCTGCCTATGGAGCTGCTCCTGAGCTTATTGCAGCCTAATGGAGGGAAGAAGCATTGTCTCAGGGAAAATTAATACTGTTCTGTTCCAGCTCTTCCATAGGATTTAATGGGGAATTAAAACCTCCTTATGGATTTTCTGATCCATCCTGCAGAATTTAATGGATAGTTACACCCCAGTTACATGATGGCTTGGAAACTACAATAAGGCTGTATTTTCCTTTACACCTTATAGGTTTTTAAGAGCAGTCTCTACAAAACCCAATTATATTTCTATGGAACCATATTGATTTCATCTCTTGTTTAATTCCAAGGGACTTCTCCATTAGAGCTGACTCATTACACGACCCAAAAACCATAAAAATCCGGGAAGACAGAAGATGATTCCTCATTTACCCCTGGCAAGGAGAAAAACCCCAGCGCCTCCCAAACACAGAGCAGCACTGTGCGCTGTGTGTGCTCTGGCTGCCGGGTCAGCCCCGCTCCGGAGGTGGTTATTTGTCCCTTTCTTCCTGAATTACTTCCTCTAATACCTCATCAGGACATCCTGAGGCCTCCAGGAACCCATTACACTTCAGGCCTCTGATCTAATCGTTCCTCTCTTCTCAGTGCTGCTTCAAAGAGCCGAGGATTTGGGCTGGCTTGGGCTGTTTGATGCCTGCTGCCTGCCTGTGGCTGTGCACTGGAGGCATCTGGTAGCCCACCCTGCCCCTGCCTTAACAAACACCTCAGGCTAATGAAAACACCCCAGCTCGTGTGCTGGAGAGGGCTCCACGAGTTAACATCGACACTAATTATGCTAGTGAAACCTAAAGGCTCTAAGAAGAGGATGAATTCCATCCCCGGACCGGGAGCTGCTGGACTGTGCACTGGTGAAGCACAGCACAGGGACAGGACAGGCCGGCCCTGCCTCTGGATGGGGAGGAAAGGGCATTTCCAGGTGAGCTCTGGGCGGCTCTTCTGGCACTGCACGGTACCTGCAGCCTGGGGAACGCTCCCATTCCGGCTCAGAGCCGAAGGATCCCCAGGAATGGTTCCTATCCCCCCTCCAAGGCACCCACAGCACACCAGGCTCACCGCCCTGCTCTGCTCTGCACCTAGGGCAGGCAGCAGCTTGCATCTTTTTACATAACTCACGTCTTTCATTCGCCTTCTAAATTACTCCATTTAAATCTACCTTAAACAGACCTGCAGTTAAACCTGGGATTTTTGTGGTTGGCTGCCCGAATCCGGCATCCCAGGCATCCCAGAGCTGGGAGCAAAGCTGGCCGGACCAGGGATGAGATGGCCGGGCTGGGGCTACAAGTCATTAATTGTTCCAGCACCAGCAACATCTTCATCATTAGCAGCTCATTAGCGAGTGCTGCAGTTGAGGATTCCTCCCTCACTTGTGTTAGGTGTCGGTGCCAGGATGGAGGCAGAGGGAATTTAGGAGATTAGCCCTAATATGTGAACACCCGAGGAAGCCGCTGCACTCATTACGTGTCTGGACTCGGAACAAATCTCCCATTCTCATCCCACTCCATATGGCTTAAGCACAGGTTTATCAAGAAATTATTTCTCTGATTAAATCAGATGGCCACCCAGCTTCCTGCATTTCCAGATTTTACAATAAAACAACAATCTGTAGGTGTTAGCAGGCATTTGGGGGTTTCTGAGAGACCTGTGGCACTTAGTCAGAGTGGCCTGGAGAGGAAAAGGAGAGGAAAACCAGAGGTGACCTCTACAATGCCCAACACCTCAAACGCAGTGGGAGCAACCAGAGGATTTCCACCTGCAGGCACAGATCACTGAAATTCCTCCCTGGGAGGGTGGAAAGGGCCTGGAGCAACCTGGGACAGTGGAAGGTGTCCCTTGGCAGAGGGTGGAATGAGCACCTTGAGGTTCCTTCCAACCCAAACCATTCTGGGATTCTCTTCTTGTTCCACTTTGTGGGTATCAAATTCCAACTTTTAATAACTGCACCCACACAAAGATCCCCCTGCACGCACGGTCTTATTAGTTCCCATAATGAATACAAACTCATATTTAAATTACAAAAACTCTCAGAAACCTTCCTGGGCTAAATAGACAATTATTTCTTCTGAGAGGTACTAAGAGTCAACAAAATGCTGGTTCTCAGAAAGTGCATGGAAAAGATTAACCCAAAACAAAGGCGGCTGTTGAAAACGGTGACAGAAATAGGATTCTGGTTGTCAAGGAGCACACGTTTTAAAATGAAATTATACTGCATCCTTCTGAATGAAGCTATTATTGGAAGCTAACAAGCTCTATTTAAGAGATAAGCATTTAACAGAGTCAAACGGTTGGGTTTTTTATTCAAATGAATAAAACTGAATATTCATTTGAATAATCTTTTCTGTAAAAGAAAAGACAAAGAAGAGGGAGAAAAATAAAGTAAGAGGCAAACAGATGCCCCAAACGAGAGGCTCTGAGCCAAGCACCAGCACTAAAGGAAGCTGAGACAGGTATCCATGACCTTCGGGTGAAAAACCCTCCTCTGGAATCTACTGGGAATGAGGAGTTATTCCACTCCATTCATCTGCTGCAAAAGGAGTCAGCCCACTCCATTCATCTGCTGTTCATGGGCACCAACAGGCACCCAAGTGATGCCAGCCCAGACACCTGACACCCAATGGTGCAGGACACGTCCTCCAACACACCCTGACACCAGAAAAGAGAAGAATTCAGGAAGAATTTCTTCATGGAAAGGGTTGGCAGGGGCTGCCCAGGGAGGGTTGGAGTGCCCATCCCTGGAGGTGTCCAAGGAAGGGCTGGAGGTGGCACTCAGGGCTCTGGGGACAAGGTGGGCATCAGGCACAGGCCTGTCTCAGTGATCTTGGAGGTCTTTTCCAACCCCAGTGACTCTGGGATTCAGTGAAAATCCTCCTTTGATCCCAAGCCCTGTTCAGCCACCAAAGCTGCCCTGTGGGAGGGTGGCTCCACAGTCAGCTCAGCAGGTTCTGCCATGGTATTCCAGAAGTAAGACAAACACTGTTCAGAGAAAGGGACTGAAACCATAAACAGATTAAAATACTGTAAAAGAACAGTCAGGAGCCATAAATACTATTAAGAAGCCAGACTGAAGATACCAAATGTCAGGACTCCTGCACTCTGTATTTTGCTTTTTTTCATATTCTAAACAACCACATTTCACACTTTTGTCATCACTTGAGAGTTTTTACGTCAAACTTGGTGAAATATAGCTGAGATGACGACACCAGGGCTGTGAAATGCATCTCCCTTCCCTGGCTGGCAGCACCATTCCCAGAGCCCAGGTCTGGCTGCACAGTGATCCGTGTCACAGCTGGGGCTGCACACACTGAGCACGTCACTGCCGGGCAGAGCGACACCAAAGCAGCTCACCCGGGCAAAGGGCTCACTGTCAAACCCCTGCTGGCCTTTCAACGAGCAAAACAAGGTGATTGCATCCCAGGCCACAGAGGTTAAACCCAGGCTAAGGCTGGGGTTAACCCTGGAGGCTCGGATGGGCCCAGGCAGAGCAATGCCACCGGTACAGCACCTCCACCAGCACCTGGAGCCAAACCCAGCTCAGCAGGCAGGCACAGCCCCCAGGGATGGCATGGCACTGGGATGGGTCCCTGGGGTCCCTGGTCCCTCCAGCCCTGACCTGGGAGCTGCCCCAGCAGTGGCTGTGCTGACAGATGGGACATGTATCCTGACACCTCCCAGCAGATCCATCAGGAAACAGCAGCTCAGGCTGTGCCCCTCTTTGTGCCAGGGCTCTGGAGCTGCCCTGCTCACCCACCTCTGCTCTGCTCCTCACATCTGAGCTACTGAAATGCAGAGAAGTCCAGTCCTGCTGTGGTATTATTTATGCACCTGCTTCCTTGTTTATACCCATAGTTTTGGCAGCTGGTCCTGTGAAAGGTAATAAAATGCCTTTCAAAAGTAAAAAAAAATTAAAAATGAAGAAATGTGACCAGACAAGCCAGGCATAATAACATTAAAGCCCGTGTCAATTAATTTTTCCTCTTCTTGATAAACGAGCCCCATTCCATCCATTAATAATGAGGGAAGAAACAAGAAAAGTTGACACTAGTTTAATTTATTTTCTCAACTTGCCTGGTCATATTTCTCCCTGTTGCAAAGCTTTCCAGTGCTGCTGGGAATTGCAAGTGGCTCCCACACAGTCGATGCATAGATTGGTGTGAATCAATACCATTCTACTTTATTCACACATCCCTTGTAATCAGAGAGGAAAAAGTTCCTTAGTAAGCTCCCAGCCTGTCAAGCTGTCTTCTAAAAATAATAATAATAATAAACTGGCAGGTGGGGGTAGAGAGGGGGATGTGAAACCAAGTCCTGTGATCACTGTCACCAAATCTTGTCTTTGCACATGAACAGAACACACAGACGAGCAGAGGGGACAGGACATTTTAATTACCCAGAAGACAGTGAACCATGGATGTTTTTAACTCCTACAAGTCATTACCCCAGAGTCTGGGAATGGGGACCTGGGGGTTTAATCCTGTGTCAGGGAAAAGCCAGTCATTCCTCAGCCCCAGAACCCGACAGTCAGGACTTGAAAACTCAGCCCTGACTTTGCCACCTCCCTTTGTTGTGCCTTTGGAGAAGTCACTTAAATATTCCCTGTGGTCTGCATCCCCCTCACTGCCTTGCCTGTCTAGGACAAAAGCTGACAAAAGCTGTTATTTCCCATTATTCCAATTTCCTGTGCTGCAAACACACGGAAGGAAGGAGAGGTTCTGGTTTCCAAAGGAGCAATTCTGCACACTCAGGGGACACAGCCATCACCTGGGACACACACCTCAGATTTTAGCTCATCTCCAAGGAGGGTTTGCTGGGGAGACTGGTGAGGGAGACACCTGAAGGTAGCACCTGCTCCACCAGCAGATGGAAGGGGAAGAATATGAGGTTAAAGCCTGTGCTCTAGGATGGAAAATATCCTCACTTCCTGTAGCATGTGCTGCCCAGCCCTGCTGCTGGGGCTGACACCCACCAGGACACGATCTGCCTGTACATCCACTGTGACACCACGACATGATCTGCCTGCATGTGCACTGGGTGTTAATGCATGCCTCGGGTATGGGGCACGGGCAGGCTCTCCTGGCAGACACAGACACCTATCTAAAGTGTCAGTAAATTCTCCATAACAGGAGAGTAAATTCTCAAAGTGAAATGAGCAGGTCAGTGAGGCCGGCCCCGCTCAGGCACAGTGGTCAGGGCATGGCTGGACAAAAGGCACCACCAAGATCCTCCTCTGTTTCTGCCTGGGAAAGCTGCAAGGCTTGGGCTCCTCGCTCCTTCCTCCCACAGCTGCGTGGCATTTCCAAAGTGAGAACTGCTCAGAAACAGCAAAAGGCACCTCGGGGTGAAACGGGGCAAAATCCACCCAAAGCAGCTCTGGGGAGGGATTTTCCCGAGGGGAGGATGAAGAACACAGGGACTTGTCCCCCTCTCCAATGAGCCACTCTGAGCAAAGGTTTCCAGGTGCAAAGGGCAGCAGTCAGGGCTGGGATGGGGCCCCAGCAGAGCGCCATCAGTGCAGGAGCAGCCAGGGACCCCCGTGCCTGTCACAGACCCCGCTCGAGGCAGCGGCACCTCAACTCCTGGTAATAAATCTTTCATAACAACAAACCTTCATTAAAATTTTATTTTATTAACGTTCTGAAATCAAACCTAAGCGCTGAGTACATAATGACTGAGACGCACACTACGCCGAGCTTACTAAATGCCACTTTTATCATATTGTTAATTAACAGAAACGATTAATGCGCTCGCAGATCATTTAGAAGCATTAGCAGTGACCTAAGAAAAATTGCAGGTACGTGTGATACATCTGCACTTTCCCATCAGAATTTTCTACATGGGAGGCCCTGAAGTTTGCTCCCAGTTCAGCTTCTCTCTGCTGGGGACATTCGTGTCACAACGGGCACAGATTGGTCAGCAGCTCGGGGATTAAAGCATCAGGCTGGACTGGGAGATACTGCAGGAGAAAATGATCTCCACCTTTTCTTTTTCCTCACTATTTGGGAACAGCCCCACTCTCCCAGCCTTTCACTGCTCCCTGTTATTCAGGTACAGATTTCCCAGCCTCATAAGGAGCCAACAGTATGGAAATGCTGCTGGGTAGGAGAATACAGCAGACTCCAACAGGTTTCTTTCTGCTATCAGAGAAGAAAACCCCAAGTGTTTGTAAAATCCAATTAATCCATCTACAAGCAGAATAGGAACCTTGTGCTTCTGTCTATTCATTAGTGGCACCTACAGATTCTGGCAGCCAGGAGGGACAAAGGCCACCACCCTGGGTGCCAGTCAGCCCAGCCAGGCTCCCATCAGAAAATCGAGCCCCTGATGCTGCCTCAGCCACCAAGTGCCACGTCCTGCCATCTTTATCTGTTTGCCCACAGGCATCAGATATTCTCTGCCTGTCAATTCCTCCACAGTTTATTACCAAATTTCTAAAATATTACATTTTTTATTATATCCAAATTCACTTTATTGCATTTGACAATACAGATAATCACATACCATATGCTCTAATGTTTCGAACCCAATGCATGTTGACAGCAGTTTTTATTCATGATGCATAATTCCATCCAGGGCTGACAAAGGCAGCACAGAACCCAGCCTGGTGTCAGGGTTTGGAGGGGGGGGGAATCCTTTTTTCCATTTCCTTTTCTTCCTTTTAACAACAGATTAACAAAACTGGGAGGAAAGACGCTTTGCTTTCCGAAGAAATAGGAAATTGGCTGAAAAGATGGGCTTATCAAAGAGATGGCTTCAAAATATTAATAACGTGTGGGGGTTGGTTATTGCAATTATTTGCACATGAAACTTGTTGCTAATGGGGTGAGAGAAGCACAAGGGCTCATCAGGAGGAGCAGAGGCTGGGACAGTGCGGGGGGCACGAGGCTGGACCCCCGTTCCTGCACACCCTCCTGCCTGGCTGCGCTCACTGGGAGCTGAGACCTGCTCCTCTTCCCCAGGTGAGGGTGGCAAGGGACACCTGGGATGGCTGGGGCAGAGCCCCCCTGTGAAAACCCAAGCAATCCCACATCCCAGCCTCGTACCCAGGCAATAGATTCAACAACCTGAGAGATGGGCACGCTGTGCAAACCAAACAGGATGCTACGTCTAAATTAAGCTGTAATGACCCGCTCCGAGCTCTTTATTAGCCAGGTAATGATCATTTAAGAGGAGGTTACTATCTTGAGCCAAGGGCACCTAATACCATTACTGAACTTGTTAAAACCTGCCAAGCAAGTCATTATTTCCAGCACTATTTCTTTTTCTCTTAACACAGCTTTCTGCCTCTCCCCTTGTGCTGCTGGGCTGTAAATCCTGGGATCAGGCAGGCTTGGTCACCCTTTCCCCAGGAGCCTGAACTGACCACGAGACAAATAACTGCACAAACAGCAAGCACTGAAAAACTCTCACTGGGTGAGCTTTAAGGTCCCTTCCACCCCAAACCATCCTGTGATTCTCTGCTAACAGGACACTGAGGTGTTCTCCTACTCATCCCTGCCACACCCCCAGGACAACAACACTCAATCCCCCACATCCCTCTCCAACCTCCAGTCTTGCAAAGACTCATACAAGGAAGAGGATAAAAAGGAGAGGAAAAAAAGGAAAAAGCACAGAGGCAGCTGCTCTGGAGCTCAGTGATGAACTCCTCTGGGTGCTGCTGGCACAGGGGATGTGCTCGCTGAGCCTCTGCCAGTGGCAGCAGCCCTGCCCAGGAGAGGCAGGGGAGGGAGCAGAGCCTCTCTCAGCATCCCAGCCTGGACAATATTATGAATGACACCAGCAAGCTGCCAGCTCAGGAACTCATTACTGTCAAGGTAGAGCGTGGCTGGCTGCCAGGCCCCCAGCCCTCACGCTCGCTATGCCAGAACATCCACACACAATTTAATTGCATTATAATTTCAAAAGTGCTTTTCAAACTGGAAAAAGGCATTCACTGATTAACCAGCGAAGAGCAAAATTGTTTATGAAATTGAATACAAAAAGCTACAGAAATGTAATTGGGTTGTTCTAGCACCTAATTTTCAAGCCATTTTCCCACTTATTTAATCACGAGATACAAAAGGAACTAGTGAATTGACTTCATACTAATTAGATTACTCCCTGCGATACTCCAAGCCTATATTCCAACTGGTTGATAGTGCTGCTTTAAACAGAACAAAAAATGGAGCAACAGCTTGTCTGGGGCCATAACACATTTGTTTCCCATCAACCCTCTCCTACTGGAGGGCCATAAAACCCAGGCCAAATTCCCCCTAACCTGCCATTGCCAGTCACCCAAAAAGCACTCACTTTCCCCAAAAGGAATGACAATCATTTGCCAAATGGTCCTGGCTGCTCCAGGCACCAGCTCGGGCTGCCCATCACAGTGATCACCCAGCTGAGGGGTCCCTCTGGAGCAGGGAGTGCCCACAGCTGGGATCAGCAGCACAGAAAAATGTCACATGTGATGGAGGAACTGGCTGTCCCCAGCAATGGACACTCAGGCTCCCCGGGCAGGGAAGAGCCGGTGAAGGGGAGATCTGGTTCCCACTGCTGGGCGCAGGAAAAGCCCCACAGGCAGAGTTGAGCTCTGCGTCTGACCACAGAATTACTGCCAACATCACCAGGGCCGTTCTGAACACGTGGTGCAAGGTCATCTCTAGATAGAAAATATGAGTCCCTTTGCCAGCAGGGGAGCAGCAGACAGCTTATTTTATTCTAAATCAAGTCACTAAATTAACAAAATTTAAAGTCACTAAATTAACTTGATAAAATTTAGGAATTTTATCAAGTCTCTGGTTTCCTGAAGAACAGTATTTGAAGATCCATCTACGCCTGCTCCTCCTGGCAGAAGTTTTTTTAAAGCTGCCCAAGACCCACTCTGCACCTGATACAATCTGCTCACAGCTTTTCCACTAATTTTAAATGTTATTAGGTGCAACATAATTGATTATATAATCAAATGTGGAATGTACATTATCAAGATATTGTAGCACTTCACAGGCCATTTAATCAGCATATCTGGGACTGTGCCAAAATGAATTAGCCTGCATTAAATTTCAAGTACATATTATTGGTTGTATTTGTCTCCATGTTTAAGCAGGCGCTTGCTCTTACAAAAGAAATCTGAAATCCTTCAATTATAGAAATAGGTTATTAAAAAAGTGCAAGTATTCTTTCCCAGAGCTGTCTCTTCTGCAACCAAGAGCCCAAAGCTGTCTTTTCTGGGACAAAGAGGGGGGACAGTATGTGCCCACCTGCAATGGGGCATTTGTGGGTGCCTGATATGGGGAGGCTGGGAGGGACAGACCCCCAGCCTGCCCCCATCCAGGCCCATCTGTGCCACATCTCAGCAATGGCCCAGTTTCAGGCCCTAAGGCACCAAAAGGCACCAGCAATCAGTGTCCCCTGGTTGGTAATGGGGCCAGGGCTCACCTCCTGAGCCTCTGTGTCCCTGGAGCTGACCACTCTCCCCAAACTGAAAAGGGATTTTAAAGACAGATTTTAATTTAAAAATTAATTTTTAAAAATTCTGCTTGATTTCAGCAAGTGGAGGAGAAGCACTTGCTGAAAGTGGCAGCTCCATGGTGGAGGAAGGAGGCTAAAGCCTGCCACTGCTGCTGCTGCTCCCCAAGCACCTGCCAAGCCCAGAACCTTCCCCTTGCCTGCGCTGCTGAAATTTAACCCCCCCACCGTGGATTCTGGGGTGCCCCAGAGAAATGAGGCATCTCCAGAAGGGACTTTGCAGGGGGAGATGTTCCCAGCAGCTCACTCAAGGTGACTCCTGCCTCCCTGGATGCTGCAGCTCCGGGCTGGGGCACAGAGCCCCCCCAGAACTGCCTGGCTGCCAGCAGGGGTTACAGAGCCCTCCTGCAAGCTGCAGAGCATGGAGGGCAGAGTGAAGGGCACTTTGCTGGGAGCAGCCAGGTGTCCTTCCCTCATTAACACACCAGCACCAGAAGATGAATGGGCAGGTGAGCACGGGCTGCTGGAGGTGTCACTGCAGCCCCCAGGCACAGCACCCAGCCAGCAGGGACACCCCCTGCCCACTGGTGCTGCCAGTGTGACACTGGGGCAGCCCTGGCATCCCTGCGGGGAGGCACCAACTCAAATTCACCCAGGTGAACAAGGGGGGCACATTCTGCAGGTGCACCCCCACGGAGTGCAGCGAGCCCCCCATCCTCATCAGTGCTTTTCCTCATTAGTGCTTTAGCTGCTGACTTGCATCCCTGCCCAGGTGAAATGCTGCTGCTGCACCCACAAGCCTCTGACATGCTTTCCTGCAGCCTGCATGGATCCCACCCTCCCTGGGCTGCATCCCAAGGCACTGCCAGCCCTGCCTGGGAACGGGAGCACGGACTCTCCATTGCCCTGCTGACTCCACATATCACAATGCAAAGGAACAACAAACCAGGCACCAGACAACAAAAAACTATTCAAGGAATTGAAATAATTGACTAGGGTCAAGGGAAATTCCAGCAAAAACGAGCAGCTTAGCCTCAGGTTAAGCTAATCCCTTTGAGCTGTGCAGTATGACCCTCTGGGCTAGAACTTCAGCAGCACACAACATTCCTGGGCATTATTAATATCCCTGGCCAGGGCTCCATCCCTGCTGCTCACACACCATATCAGCATTTGCCTAAGCAAACAATGCACACTGCTGGGAGGGAGAGAGCCTGGCCAGGACAGATGCTTTGAATGCACACACCACTTGTTCCTCTGGATACACATGTAAAGAGCAAAGTATTTGCTCAGCTATTCCTGGAAACCAGCTCCCAGCACCACGGAGGGTGTGGGATACAGCTCCAAACATCCCTGCAAACGCTGACCCAGCTCTCCCCCTGAGCAGGGGCTGAGAACAAGCAAAAAGTTCAAACTGCTCGGGTGTGTGTTCCCAGGAAAGCTCTGATAGAAGTACATGAGGTGGAGGGAAACACCTTTTAATGTAAGCTTGATGTCTGATTTTTGTCCAGGACCACAGGTGAAGTGAGGTAACACAGAATCACAGATTGGGCTGCCAGGGACCTTGAAGCTGGTCCCATTCCAGCCTCCAGCCAAGGGCAGGACACCCTCACTAGAGCAGGCTGCCCAGAGCCCCGTGCATGGCCTGTAGCTGTCACAGGGGCCCCTCATTAACACCAGAGATGCCCCTGGCCCCAGCAGCCCTCCCAAGCTCCATACTCCTCCCCTGAAACAGGGCAAACAGCCTTGCTTCTCCAGTTATAGCTCCAGACAGTCAGGAGTGATCAGATTTTACACATGTCCAGGGGCAAAGGCTGACAGCGGCCGTTAAAATGCATACATCACATTTTAAACGTGGCATAATTTTGTTTTATATGGCAGACACACTTACCCTGACACCTGTTCACATGGAAAACCTGAATCCAGCACTGAGATGTTGTGGGGAGCGTGTCCCTGTGTGTGCAGTGCTGAGGAGGTGACCCCAAGGAGCTGTGCAGGGCTCGGGGCCAGGCTGGCACAGCTCCTCTGTGAGCAGCCCCTGCCCACCCTGCCCATCCCCTCCTGTGCCCCCCAGGAGCCCTGCACCCACAGTTCTGCCCAACCCTCCAGGAAACTGAGCATGCTCCTGCTCTCCCAGCGCCTGTCTGGGCAGCAGCACAGCCCTGCCACAGCACAGGACATAATCCATTTATGGAGCCGTTTGTGGATATTACCAACCTCCCATTGAAGTGACCAGAGTAAACCTAACAGATCTTGATCATTTTTTCCACTGTTGGAAGCCAGCAATAAAAAAAAAAAAAAAAAAAAGGAAAAAATAGCCACAAGTGTATTTTGGGAGCACTGTTGGAGAAATCCCATTGTTCTTTGCTGCATCAATAAAAGCAGTTTTGCTGTTTGATAGTATAAAGTGTTCAAGAACCAGATGCAACAAAGGAGCAGAATCACCCTGGGAAAGGAAACTTTTAATAGGGACCACACAGAGCAGAGCAGCTCTGTAAAAGGGATCTGCTGGGAAAGGAGAGGGAAAACAAGGCTAAGACAAGCACAAAACCCAGAGCACTTTGCTAATAATGACATCTAAATTTTAAAGTATCACATCTAAAATAGGCTTCCCAATGCTCCTCAGGTACAGCAGGTGCTTCCCTTCCTCTGCAGCCACTTTTCAAGACCATGCACAGACAGATGAGGTAAGAAGAGAGGGACTTTCTCTGCTGAGCCATCCAAAATCCATGATTTGTCATCACCGAGTGCCTCACCCTTGTTCTGACCTCCTGCAACAGCTGCAGCCCTCCCTGCTGTGAAGGGCTCCTTTGGAATTGTCTCCCCTCCATCCATCCCTGTCCCACCCAAGCACAAGCACCTTCCCCAGCTGTGCCCAGCCCCAGGCTGCCAGGGGATCACACACTGCAGGATGGGATGAGCAAACCCCTGGGATGGATGGGCTCCTGCCAAGCTCCCCCTGAGCGCAGCCACGCTGCTCTGTCATCTGCCACCTTCAGAGGTGACCTTCTGCAGTGCCTCCTCCCTGCTCCAATCCATCCCAGCCCCAATCCCAGGTGCACAGGCCCAGCAAAGCTTTATTAAAGCTTCCCTCTCCTCCCTGTGTTTTGGTGACATTGTTTTATGGATTTCCCCCCGTGCTCAACCTTTGTTCAAACCATCGGGGAAAACGCTGAAATCTTTATCCTTAAAAACAAAAGCGCCAGGAGCAGCAGTCACAGCAGGGGAAACGGGGAACTAATTACACACCCTGAGCCTTCCCCGGGGTGTTCTCACAGTGCCCAGCCCTCCAGCTCCATGCCTGGGCTCGTCCCCAGGCGCCAGAGCAAACCCAGACCCCAAAAAGCAGCCAAAGCCCGCGGATGAGCACGGATCCTGACCTGAGCTGGGAACACGGGGGGCAGGGGGGGAGGCATTCCATGAGAATCCCCCTTGCTTCCCTGCTTTCAGAGCAGACAAAGAGCTCTCTGTGGAGGAGCAGTGTGTGTGAGATGACCTTTTCCCTGGTCCCTGCAGGCTGTGCAGAACAAAGCTGTGGCAGACCTCACCGCGGCTCCGGGCAGCGGGAAACGCGGCCGCTCCTTCGCTGCACTCCAGCTCGGAGGCAGGGCAGGGTTTGGGGGCTTTGGCATTATTCTGCTGGGATAGTGAGCAGTGCTGCTGACTAGAAACCCTCTAGAGCTCGGCCTGATGCCCCAGCCCAGCCTCACACCTTGCCTCCAGCCACAGGCTCAGCGTGTCTGCGCACTCCAAGCTCTCAAGTGCTGCTCTCAGACTCCCTGGCTGGTTCAAATCCTGTTTTGTAAAGGGTAAAGCAACCCACAGGGATGTGTGCACTCCCAGGGAGCAGGAACTGCTCGTGATACAGCCTGAGCACAGAGAAATGCTCTGGCCAGGCTTCCTGCAGACAATTCCCCCAGCAGATTTACACTTGCTCAGGATTTACTGGGTCAGAGCAGGGCACTGCCAGGACAAGGGCTGCTCTGGAGCAAGCCCTTCTTGTATCGAGCTCTGGGGCTGCAGCTGCGACCAAAGTCAGAGAGCCCCATCTCCAGACTGTCCTCCATGAACCTGCAGCTGTATTTAACTGGAGAGAGGATGGAGGAAATTTTGGGGCACAGCATACAAGAAAGCTGCCTGTCTCACCAATGCCAGAGGATTATTCAGTGGCATGGCAGAGGTGGGAGCCCCAGAGGAGCCACCCCCATTCTGGGGGGCAAGAGGCAAAAGGACCAGAGGATGAAGCTGCCAGACTCCCACCTCATATTCCTGCTTGGCAGGACCTTCACCTCCCGACCCAGAAAGGGCCTATTTACCCTGTTTGCAAAGCATTTGGGTGGAAGGACCTACAGTATGTGCGGAAGGAGAAAAGAAACCCCAACAAACCACAGCACCGTGCAGCTGAGCACAAACCCTGAGCGCCAGTCACCAGGAACAGGCTATTTATAGCCGAGGATCATTAACCGCATTAAAAAAGTTTGATGTTCTCTAACAATCCGTGTCATTCTGAGGCTCTGGCCTTCCCCCTGACGCTGGCTGATAACTGGAGCAGTGGTGCTGAATAGAGGTAATTATACCCCAGCTCAATAGGCTGAGCCCCGCGCCGAATGTGAGTGTGTCCTTTCCCTGGGGCTCTTGCTCAAATATCATCCCAGCTCCCACAGCCAACCACAGGAAGAACACTGCTATGGATACTCTCATAAAACTGCATAATTATGAATAATGCTTTGGTTTTTAACAAAATAAATCACCACACACTAAAAAAGTGCTTATTCCAACCTGGTGCTGGAGGAGATTGAAAAGCCAAGCGAAGCGAGGCATCCCCCCGCTGAAACACTGACCCTCTCTGGTATTTATCTGTTCTGCTGGACACTGTGGCTACCTGCTGTGGAGCAGGGCTGGGCTGGCAGGACCACTGCAGCACCTGGAGCCCACCAGCCCTGGACAGAGGGGCTGAGAATGCCCTGGAACAGCAGGCGCTGTTATCACCCCGTTATCAGCCCCTGGGCAGCTATTCCAGCCCCGCTCCAGACGTGGCACACTTGGTTCCCATCCAGCTCAAAGTTTATCAGCTTGTAAGAAATGTACAGCGAGGAAGCACAGATAACGTGTGGCTGATCCTTATCAGCAGGCACAGCAAGCCCTTGTGATATGACACATCCAACACATGCCTTTAAAGGCTTCATGTCTTGATCTGCTTCATGATGGCATCGTGCTTTCAGCCTGGTGGGGCTGGCACCTGCCTGACACCACCCATCCATCCTAGATGGGAGATTTGCAGCTCTGGGGGCTGCATTATTTCCCAGTCCCTTTGCACTCCAGGAATGGGAAATAATGCAGCCCCCAGAGGTGCCTGCATGGCCACTGCTCTGGCTGGGCACGCTCATGGCAAGTGCCAAAATCACCTCTGGTCAGCTGTGCGAGCCAGGAAATTGGTGTGAAAGCAGCTGTTGGCTGTTTTGACTATTTCAACATTCACCCACCCCAGCTGGCGTCAGCCCCAGCCAGGCAGAGCCCACCTGACCCACCTGGTCAGTCCCAGGGCTCGGTGCTCACCTGTGGGCAGAGAAGCAGCAGGAGGGGCTGGGCACACCTGGGCCCCCATGGCACAAATGCCATGAACAGGGCTGGGCACACCTGGGCCCCCATGGCACAAATGCCATGACCACGAGCAGGGCTGGCCCCACCTGGGCCCCCATGGCACAAACCCCACGACAGGGCTGGGCACACCTGGGCCCTCATGGCACAAACACCACGACAGGGCTGGGCACACCTGGGCCCCCATGGCACAAATGCCACAAGCAGGGCTGGGCACACCTGGGCCTCCATGGCACAAACACCACGACAGGGCTGGGCACACCTGGGCCCCCATGGCACAAACCCCAGTGGCACGAGCACACGGAGCCAGGTCTGTGGGCTCTCTGCTGGGCGGTTCTGTGCTCTCACACAGAGCTGGACACACCACAGCCCCGTGGGTGTCACGCTGACCCTGGGTGCAGCCAGGCTGCTCTCCCTGCCAAGCCTTGCTGTGCCTCTGAGCACCTTCCTTTAAACTCTCCAGAAGAAGGGCTCTCCTTCCAAACACTGCACACAGCCCTTGGTGGAGCTGCCACCACAACAGAGCACTGGCCACAGCCCCTCCAGCCTGGCACAGCCTCACGGCGCCCTGTCCTCCAGGAGGAGGAGGGAGCAGGGTGTGCTGGCTCTGCCTGCCCTGCCCGAGCTGGGAAAGTGCCTTGGATACCACCCAGAGACTTTGCAATCCCCACATCTGCTCTGAGGGGGTTTTCCCAACACATTTTGCTGGCAGATCCTCCCATCCCTGCTCCCTGAGCAGAGGAAGTTTTGGGTGATCCATCCCGTGGCTCCTGCCTCCCTCCCTGCTCTCTCCAGATAAACACGGTGCTTTTTAACTCTATCTTCTGCCCACAGGAGACACACACAGAGCAGCCTTTCTGCTGGTCACTGAAGGGAACCTTCAGCAGATCAGCAACAGAGATATTTCCACATAAATCAAGTTCAGAAAGACAGGTGGGGAAAGGGAAGAAATCATTCAGATAGCTGGAGGTTTTCTGACTTTCTGGTAATTCTCCCATCTTCAGTGCAAAACTAAGAAGTTTGGGTATTTTTAAACTAAAATCCAGCTTTAAATTAAATATATTTTTCCCCTCCCAAAAAAGCTTTTCCCTAAAGAAGAGTTAAGTTTCACCAGAAAATGCAGGGAAGTTGCTGTTGCCTATTTTTGGAGGTCAGTACCTTCTCCACATGCACCAAATACATCCACCCCTGCCCAGGAGATAAACTGATGCTCAAGGCCAAGGTGAGCAATGCCTGTCCTCAACTAATCAGCAGGTAATTAGCTGGAAGAATTCAGAATGAAGCTGCAGACGAAGAGTAAACCTTCAGCCACTAAATTCCATCCTCAAATAATGAGACTTTATTTTAATTTCACAGTAATAATATTGCCCAGCAATCCCTCCTCTTATTTACCTCCAGGAAGGAACATTAGCATAAAAAACATAATAAAAAATGTCCAGCAAGCAGCTTTCACCAGCTCCTGTGTATCACTCATCATTAAATTTGGGAATTAAGCCCTGTTAATGGACACAAACCATCAGTTTGAGCGTGCAGGCAGTGTTAATATTTGAATAAGCCAACAACAACAACAAAACAGAGGACTAATACATGCACGGTCATTCTTTCAAGCAGGGAGGATTCAGTTTTCATTTTCACAGAATATTAAACCAAATTTTAATTAGATTATACCAGAGCTTCCCTAATAAGTGCTTGCAAGGGGAACTCCATTGGGCAGAGACAAGCTCTGCAGTGGAAGAGAAGAACCTGCCAGTTAAGTGGCTTAATCCCTGAAGAGCTTTGAGGGGCCTTCCTTGCTTTCCTCACTGTGGCCACCTCACACCTTGCCAAGAGGCAGTCAGGGATGTTCAGCAATAAAAACTCCTCTGGAACAGGAGAAGCGAGCTTGACAAACAGCAGAGAGATCAGCAGAGAACAGAGAAGGAACAAAACCCTGTCAATACGTGAAAGACATCCTGTTCCTTCCCAGTGACCCAAAACACCACGGTTTGCCACTTCAAACCATCTCAAAGGAACAGTCCCAAGGAACAGTTTGTCCACGGGGACCAGCACTGTCCCCACTGGGTCCCCTGAACGGCTCCTGAAGCCACTCTCACGCTTGTGCAGTGGAGGAGAACTTAAAACTGAGCCAAGAAAGGCACAGAAGGTGAAACTGGGGATGCACAGCCCTGATGTGAGGGCAC
>NW_005054368.1:954532-955425 GCF_000277835.1 Geospiza fortis | reverse complement strand
CTGGGCTGGGCTCAGCAGGGCTGGGCTGGGCTCAGCAGGCCTGGGTTGGGTTGGGCTGCACCCACACCCCCCAGACACCCCCTCCTGACTCTGCCCTCGCCCCTGTCCCCCTTTCCAGCCTGTGTGCCAGCTGTTACTGAAGCCAAAGGCAGCTGGAGCCCAGCACAGGCCGCCGCTTGTCCCCTGACATGGGCAGCCCTGAGGGACCCTGCTGGGGCAGTGCCCCACTGAGGGCTCTGAGCCCTCCTGCAGCATGGACAGCCCCCTCCCCAGACACAAGCACACTTCCCCAGGTCAGGGACAACTCCAGGAGCTCCAAGAGCAGGTTTTGAACTGCATGGACATCCAGGGGGGCTCTCCCTGCTCTCTGACCCCGAGGCACAGCACTGCTCCCTACCAGGGTGACACCAGGGACCTCATCACTGCTGCCCAGCTCCACTGGGGCGTTGTGCAAGTGCCAGAGTGCCCCAGGCTCTACAGGGGATCAGGACTGCAGGTTCTCCTGAGGTTCTCCTGACCACGAAGGCACCCACACCCCCGGTGTCCCCAGGCTGACACTGAAGTTCCCAAATGCGATTGAGAAACGCCGCGGAGCTGCCAGGAGCCTTGGCAAAGAGCAGAGCCATGAGCACACAGACCAGCCCGTGGGCTGCTGACAGATGTCCCCTTCCAGCACCCCACGGCCTCTGGTGGCTCTGAGCTCTGTGTGCCCTGGCCAGCAGCTGGGCAGGATGGGACCCAAGGCACGGGACAGCCCCAGTTTCCATGTTCACCTGTGGCTCAAACAAACACCCCACAGCCCGTCTGACACGAGGTTTTCCAGCAGCAGAGGCCACGTGCTGGACCACAGGGGACTCAGAGGACCCAGACAGAACCAGGACCCAGTTTTGGTC
>NW_005054368.1:910016-954514 GCF_000277835.1 Geospiza fortis | reverse complement strand
TGCGGAAGTTGGCCATGGGTGACACAGCACAATATCAGCTCCAGCTCTATGCACTGAGGACAGGCTGCCCTAAATAAAGCACATCCCCCTCCATCAGCTGCACTTGTGACCAGTGGCCTTTTTAATATCTTTTTCTTCCTTTATTTTTTTTTCTCCTTTCCACTTTTTACTCAACTGGCCCCCGTGTTTACAGCTCGCTGCAGCACAAATCCTTATTTCATGTCACCCACTGGCCCAAGCTGTCCCCACTCACTGTTTCTCCTAGACAAGTTAATAAGATGGAAGGCTCCCCGGGGGCCTGGAGCCAGCCAACATTATCACTTGGAAGCAAGGCAGAAATACTGACACATCGGAAATGACTTCAAGCCTATTAATTACCCTTTCTTCTCTGGCAGATCTTTGAGAGAGAGCTTGACAAATTGAAAGGCAGCAGAGAGCATCCTCCCCGTCCCAGGAGCCCCTGCCCACGCCAACAACAGCAAAACACACATCCCCCCAAAAATTATTTGTTTTGCTATCAATTAAATCATCAAAAATTAGCTGAGGCAGAGGCTGCCTGCCAGTGACAGATCTCCCCTTCCTGTTTGTGCTCCTGTTTCCAGAGGCAAGAAGCAAGTCACAGAACATGGAGCGCTGGCACAGCTCTCCCACCCGGCAGGGGACACGGAAAACGCTGCTGCCCTGGGAAAGTTTGGAGCTTTCTGCTGCTGAATGCCAATGATCTCCACTCACACCACCCAACCCGTGCTGTAAAACCCCCTGAACATCCTGCAGCCCCTCCCTCAAAATGTATTTTCAAATCCTCGCTGGCATAATTGATCCTAATTATTATAAGCATTAGATATTAAATGCATTCCTACATGCAATGTGGCTTCAACTGTGGGCTTTCAGCAAAGTCTATTGTATAAATAAATGACTGGATTTCTTATTCAAAAGCTTCAGATGTGACAGTATTAATTCTGATGCAAAGTAGCCACGCAAGTCGAGATAAAGTCACTACCTGCCACTACGGCTTTATTTTTAAGGTGATTTCCATAATTTCTGGTTCAAAAAAGAAAAAAAAAAAAACAACTTCCAAAATAACTGGAACAAAACTCTTTGGGCTGCTACCTAGAAAACTATCATTAAATCATTTGTTCAGTTTTTATTAGTATCATTGTAATTAAAGGGAATCATATTTCAAAAACATCTCTTCAACAGCACTTATCAAACCCCATCCCTGCAGCCTATCAATTAGGATTACAATAACCTCGCTCCCTTGTTGCCTTTGCCATTAGCATTTTGATTGAATGGCTGTTGAGAAGTGACTGGTACCAGAAGATTGTGTTCACAAAGTAACGTTTCTTTATTCGCTTCCATTGAAGCTTGTCTAGTTGTCTCCAGTTCCTACTCAAAAGAGACAAGACAGTTCCAAAAGCAGTAATTTTGATGCAGGATTATTTTTTTTTTCTTCTCAGAGAGGTGAGATAGATTGGGTTAGGCTGGACAGAAATGCTGTTAAATCACCTGAGAGCAGATGTGGGGCTCTGGCCTCGCTGCTCTCCAACCCCACAAAGGTGTCAGGGCAGGAATGGCCACAGCCACGTCCCCAGCACCTGGGGAGCACCTCCAGCCTCTGCTAACACCCTTCCAAGGGATCCCATCATTATTATTATTATTATTATTATTATTATTATTATTATTATTATTATTATTATTATTATTATTATTATTATTATTATTATTATTTATAATGCCTGAACGACCTGGGGAAGTTTTCAGCTATGTTCATTGCTAATAGTATTGAATGTTAAATGTTAACAACTTATCAGCCAAGCCCTGGCACTTTGGGAGTGCAAGGGGGAGAGCTCTCCTGCCATGAGAACAGCACTAACGAAGGGCAGAGCAGCAACCAATGTCATCAGGAGGGGGATGGATGCATTCCACCACTGCATGAATTATAACAACCAGAGTTCATTAAATCCAGCACATTAAAATAAAAATGACCTGCCACGTCAGACAGTTCTATTTACTGATATTCCCACTGCTGATGTCCCCCCTGATAAATCACATTTCTATGGCACCACCAGCAGTTATCCAAAAACATTTCAGTTACTTGGACATGCAGGAAACTCCAGCAGTGCTGGGCTACCCTACCAAAACATCCCATGGCCAAAGTTCAGCCTGACAGCTCCGAGGGGAAATAAAGTGACCCCTGCAGGCTCCCTGCGAGGACGGTCACTGACCAATAGAGAACTCAGAAGGGATGAGAGGGGAGTGTCAGAGCTGCTGGCACTGACCCTGGCAGCACCTCCACCCTGCAAAGCTGTGCTGCCCAGGGGTCACTCCTGCTGTGCCTCCTCCCCTTGCTCAGCCTCCTCCACCCCAACCCAGCTCCTGCATCCTCTCCAGAGCCTCTCTCCTCTCTCCTCCAGCAGCTCCCTCTTTGCTGGCAGGCAGCCAGGAGTGTGTAATGGTGCCAGGTAGCAATTTCATTTTTAAAACGCTCTTATCAAAGATTTAAGGTGAAAGATAAGAAGAGCACACTACATCATCATAAAGGAAACATTGTATAAGGCATAGTATTTTACAAATCAAAACAGTTATCAAAATGAAAAGGTATGAATATAAAAACAAATGGAGCCTGTGCTGTGGAGAGGAGGGGAGGGAGCTCTGGGTTTGGGGAACTGATCAAATTTCAGGTTTTCTTGACAAGTCTCAAAAGCCTGTGAAGAACGGGAGCAGCAACACTTCCCCTGTCATTTTAAACCAGAAATAAAATGTCAGGTACATTTACAGAGAGCATATACACACACACTTATTTATATGCCTTTTCATATAAATAGATCTATAAATATAGATACATATTTTTCATACCATTACCCACGGCTGTTGGGTGCTTTTATCAAAGTCATCTGACCTGGAAAGCATCTGTTGTTAATACCACTGTTTTATTATTTATCAAATCCATTTCTTCATAGAATGACTAATTTCATACCCACAGCTGCTCCCATCTTCCCTGTGCAGCTGCTCCTTCCCCAGGCAGGTTTGCAGCCCATCTCCAGCTCCCACACCCTCCTGCTGCTCCCAAACCTCCTGAGCCACAGGGGCAGGTATGGAACAGCCTCTGTGCCCCTGCCCTGCAGGGAAGGGGCAGAACGAGGCCAAAGGGCCAGGGGAAAACCTGTGGGATACCACCAGGGGTGGGGGAATGGGAAACAAACCCCACACTTGTGTAATCTGACTTTTTTGTTTTCCTGCAATTGCATCCAGGCAGCACAAAAGCAAGTATTTTTTACCTCTTTATCAGTTTGGGTTTAGCGTGAGGAGGAACAGAGCTGCTAGAACAGGAAGAGAAATGGCAAAAGCCAAGCCCCCACCAAGACTTAGAGTGGTTTTAGCTCATCCAGGCTCCCTGTGAGCTGACAGGGGAATATTTGTTGCCACAAGGAAGCCAATTCTCCTGCCAGGCTGCTCCCTACGGATCCTGCCCTAATTTCCAGTGCTCCGTGGACACGTGTGGAGCACACGTGTGTTCATGTGTGACTCCTGCAAGGGGCAGGGAGGGAGATTTCACCACCAGGGCATTGCTGTGACTGAAGTCACCTCTCAACCCCACCTGACTGACTCTGGGGCTGGCAGTGGTCCCAGTGAGAGTAAATATGGAGAGATGGTTCTGTGGTCACAGTGTGAGCCACAGACCCAGCTGGATCCACACCCAGCATTCCCATTGCCACATGTGACCTGGGATTCACTGGGATAGCACAGGGCTCCATTCCCAAACCCCTGCAGAGGGGTCTGGAGTCACCCAGGAGGGCTGAGGGGGGTTAATGGCACTGGATCTGCTCACTCCTGGTTCCTCCCGCAGCAGAGAACTCAGCAAGCTCTCAGAACTGGGAAGGTGCTTGAAAATGGGGAGCAATCTGTGAATTACTACCCTGGCTGAAGGTAGTTTTCTGGTCCAGAAAACACTCAATAAATTAAAAAGATAAAACCCACAGCCCAAATGTGCCGACCTGCAGTTTTCTGAAAGAAGCAGTTTTTCGACTTATTCTATCGGATCCAGTGAAAAAAGTGCCAGATGTTCTTACTTCAGCTTATATATACAAAAAACATACAGGATAAGCAAAAATCACTCCGTGCCAGGACATTTAATCAAACTAATTAAAGAAATCTTCCATTTCCACCCCTGACAAGTCCTCCTTTGGCAGCAGAGTCACTTGGAGCTTTTGCCTTGCACAGACAAGCCTAGGAGCCATAGCACACACCTGAGCTCAGGTACCTGCCCAGGGCACCTACAGCTTGGATCAGCCTCCCCCCACACTGCCAACACTTCAACATCCAGAAACAGAACCACACCAGGGATGTGAGGATGGGGAGAGCAAGTGGTGGAGCCTGCTCTGACAGAGGCTCAGGGGCAAAAGCTTCGCTCCCAGCATTATCTGTGTAACCTCTGTTTCTGCTGAATCTCAAGATTTCGGGGATAGGGGATGTGTTATCTGTTTGAACAGATCACCAGGAGGCTTTTACATATGGCAATGACCTTGTACAATTCACGGCTTCAGCAGCACTGGGCACAGCTGACAGAGAACACTCACTGTGGGTGACAAAGCAGCCCCTTTCTGCAGCATCCTCCTCACCTTCCCCACAAAAACCCCAAAGATTCATTACCAAACCCAACCAATGGAAAGCACAGGTGTGTGAAGAACAAAAGCTTCCCCTGGGCACCTTGGAGAGGACCTGCCCAGTCTGTGACCCACAGGAAAGGAGCCAACACTCCAGGGAGGGAGAGAGGCAGCATCTCTCCCTGTTTCCCTATCACATTTTTGGGCATGCTGCGAGAGCTGCCTCTTCCCTCAAGGTCACCAGGCTGATTTTAATTCTGCCTGTTGTATGCACACTGCCCGTCTATGGAAATGTTGCATTTTGCTCTCCTCCTGTTTCTGGCCTTTCCTCAATTAACATTTCCAAACAGTCCCACAAGGCTCAGAGTGCTCCCTGCTAATCACTTGGCTCCTGCATTCGGGAAGCAAAAGGGGCTGGGTTTTCATCAGCTGGGTAGATTCACAAGCAAGAACTCATTTGTGGCTTTTAGGGTTTCTTTCTGCTCAGAGATCTCCAGGATTTGTGCTAATTTCTCTGTCACTCAAGCTGGCAGTGACAGTGACAGCGAGAAGGCAAACTGGGCTCGTACTGAATGACCTCGCTCCTCAAGGCAGCCTCAGCTGGGCACACGGCGCGGCGTCTCCAACACAAGCTCACCCCCTGCAAGTGTGACAGAACCATGAGCACCATCTAGAAAACTTCAGAAATATTTGCACAGCCCTCACTTTACGTTTCCTGAAGAGACCAGACTTCCCTGAGTGCTGCTCAAGTGGAGCCTCTCCCCTCCTTCAGAGGAAGCATCCACAGACAGCTCCTCCTTGGGGCAGCTGCTCGCTCGTCTCTGACTCTGGGTGGAATTTTCATTACGGGTACAAAATTAAGCAATGAGGTCTGACAGACAGCACAGAGCTGGGCAATTACTGCAAGCCTCAGGTGGCATTACGCAGCGTGAGGCCAGGGGCAGGATGGCTGTAACCACCTGAGATGTTCCATGATCTCCTGCAGGAGCGCGGCCAGGAGCCTGGTGTGCTGTTCTGAGCTGGGATGGGCGCTCACACTGGCCTGGCTCTGGTTATTTTTACACTTCATGTCAGGTGCCCCCACGCAGCAGCCACGGCACAGCCAGGAAATTATGAGAGGGGAGAAGGAGCCAAGAATTGGCAGCTTTTCCTTTTTGCTTTGTGTTTATTAACACAAAAGAGAGCTGGGTGAGCCACGGGCACGGCGCTGCCCCAGGGGACACTCACATCCCCACACCTGGTGAGAGCCTAAGGGGGGCAAACTGGTGCCAAATGGGAATATTGGGAAGTGGCCCCCAGCCCTGAAAGCAGAGCAGCTCTCCTCGTGCTGCTGCCATCCCAGCTCCCAGTTTGGATCCCCAGCTGGAGGAGAACTGGTGACACGGAGCAGAGGTGTCAGCACTGCTCCGCAGCCTTGCAGCCGGTAATGTGTTTAAGAAATGAATATTTATAAGCTGGATGTAATATTAAAAACACACACATATAAAATATTAACATGGCACATGTCACTGCTGCAATCCAAACAGACAGGTGTGACTGATGGTGTTCACTGATAGGTGTGTAAATGGTAAATAATATTAACTAATGAATCTCTGCAGCCCTCACGTGAAGTTTAGAAGCAAATATTTGCTTAAAAATCTCTCCAAGCCCCCTGTGGGCAGCTGCTGCTCCCCCGACCCCCTGGAGGAGATAAACACTCCTCAGCTGTGCCACCAAGGGTTAAACTCTGCTCCAGCCCCAGTCCCCAGGATGGATTTCAGCGAGGGAGCCCAGCACAGCCCTGGCCCTCTCTGGAGCCCCATTTGAGAAGTGATCCAGCTGACAGGGGAATAACAGCCCAGCTCGCCTCGGGAAGCAACAACAATAACACTGCCTCCATTTAGAGCCTGTGGCACACTTCTCATCCAAAGCCCTTAAAGCATTTGTGTTTTAAAACAGCAAAGCTGTGGGTCAAACCTGCTGGAGCAGCTCTCCCTGAGCCCTGTCCTCCCAAAAAGCACAGTCTGGGAGCTGAGGGAAGGCTCCCTCCAAGCACTTCTAAGGATGCTCAGTGCTACAGCCAGGCTGCTGCCAAGAAAAGCTACACTCAAAATGATCAAATTAGGCAATTATTTCTATATATTTTAACTACTCTTTTCTCAAAACTGCCTGGGAATGAGTTTTTAAATGCACATGACCTTGCTTGACTTGAGGGAGATGGCGATAAACAAATAATTACAGTGACTTAATTATATTTATATCTCATCTATAAAAATGTCAATTATAACTTCAGAGATCAACTCCAGAACCGAGGTTTTGGCAGCTGGACAGAACACAAAAGGCTATTTTTCTCCTCAGAAAAGCCTCCTCCTTGGCCAAGGCACAGCCAATATCTCTCTAACAGCATCAAAGATGACTGTCCCAAGAAGCACAAACTGCCAATTGTGCCAACTGCTTCCACCTGGACAGTAACACCCATGCCCTGAAATCTGCTGGATGGACACAGCACAGCCATGGAGCTCAGCCCTCCCCTTCCTCCCTGAGAGCAGAGCCCCTGTGCTCTGGTTTTGGTGGGATGGGGGCACCCACCTTTCAGCCTGAGCTCTGTGGGTTCAGGTAAAGCCCACCCTTGGGCACACCACGAGGGTACCAGCAGCGTCCTGGTGCCCCCCTGCAAGGAGCTGGGAGCCAAGGGGATGCTCAGCCAGCCTCCAGCCCTGCCTGGGCAGCTCCTCACAAGCCCAGGGAACAGAGAACCGTGCAGAGGCTGCAGCAGCCCCAGGGAGGGAGCGCAGAGCTCAGTGCCCATCCCTGGGCATGTCTGAACCCCCAGCACCAGGATGCTGTCTGCACCCTGCAGACAGCCTGCCTAGCGTTAATTTTGTTTAGTTTTTAAGATTAAAGGAGCCCAAATCACACGTTGTCACTTCCCTCCTCTCTCCACTGCCACCCTTAACTGTGCAAGAGGGTTAATTGATGTGAAAATAACTCTGGGGGCTGGACAGCTTTGAAAAACATATAGTATTACACTCAGTCCTGCAATTACAGCTTGGGGGGGTCACTCACTCAAAATCTTGGGCTTTTTGTGAGTCCAAGACATGGGGCTGCTGTGCTGAGGGTCCTGGACAGCTCCTGGAGCGGCTGAAGGCTGCAGGCACCCAGGGAACGAGCACGGGCTGGGCAGGGATCACCTGGGGCTGGGACCAAGGGCATCCCACTGAGGTGAGGAACCACTGGACCCCTTCTCCTGGCTCACCTCACCTCATGCTGGGATCAGCTCAGGACAGCCCACTCTGGCACCCCTGCACTGATCTAACTGTGCCTTCCTCCCTCCCTGCTCCTCCTCGTGCAGCCTCTGCTGGGTCTGGTGCTTCTGCTCAGCTTGGCTGGGAACAACAAACCCTCTGCACAGCCCAAGGGCACGGCCCCAGCCCAGCACATTGAAATGCTTCCTGGAGCTCCTCTCCATAATGAAGTTAGAAGGACATCATCATCCTGCCAGGCTCCCTCCACCCCCAAAGATCAATAACTAATGCTGAACTCCAGATTTTATCTGCACTTCGCAAGGGTAACAAAATAACACCACCCTCCTTTTTTCCCCTTTCTTTCCAATTACTGAATCCTTTCAAGATTGACCCAGTAATTTTCAGCTCTATGAAATTTTAAGCAGTGAAGAAAAGTGACAGAAGTGATCTGCCAGAATGTTGGGAGAACTTTTGTGTGTGGTTTTTAGAAGACTGCAGGAATACAGTAGTACAGAAATAGAGGATCACCAACCTTTCTTTCCAAAAAAAAAAGGCACCTAAACAAGCTGACCCAGGGATATTTATTTATCAAATGCTGTTTTTTTGTGTGCCCACAGCCAGAAGAACCCCTGGAAGGAGACATCCCAGTAATTCTAGGGATTGTCTTGCCTACAATACACCAAAACATAACCACTCCAGTTAAACACAGATTTTGCAGCCTGCCTTTAATATGGCTAAACAGATCAGCACGAAATGCAAGAGCTGAGTCTTATTTTCCTTCGAGAACATCCAGGAATAGCTGGACATTAAAATACCCCTGGCAGAGACACAGCATGACTGGCCTGATGGCATTTCTAAGGTTATAGAATCACAGAATCATTAAGGCTGGAAAAGACCTCCAAGATCAAGTGCACCACAGACACTAAGTGCTCCCTGCCAGGCATGAAGTTTTATTTTGGGTGGGGTTTTCCAGGCAGGGTGAGCAGTTTTGAAAACCCCTCTTGCCCTGCCTGGTTCAATCCCTGCATTTCCACCGAGCAGTGCCGGTGCAGGTGAGTTCCACACTGCCCAAATCCACACACAGGAGCAACACACACGTGCCAGAATTATGTCAACAAACCCTCTCCATTTTCTTGCAAGGAAATTTATCTCACCTTCTAGCAGTGGGAGTGAATTTTAATCCTCCTCCCTTGCCCTGCCCACGGTGATTATTGCAGGCAGAGACCAACGGCAGCAAACCACAGCGGATATTTTATCTGCCATTCCTCCTTCCCCTGGCTAATTTGAAGATACAGATTGCAACCCACAAGTGGTTTTAAGAATTGCCATTAACACTGTTGCTGCACACTGGTGCATTTTAAACACGCTTCCACCACAATCAGAGTGCCACAATTTGTAAAATCTGGGGTGATTTTATCGGCGGTGGAGGCGGCAGAACTCACTTCATTCATCACCACAGCCCTGAGCCAGTTCATTAGGCTGATTAGCGCTAGCTACCTGTGCAGAGCAGGAAGAAATGCCACAAAAGGCTGGATAAATTCAAGTGTGAGGATGAAGAGGACTCTTACTCTGCCTTTTGTACTTGATTTTTCCTCCCACCTGTGCTTGGCAGGGGAAGGGCCCGCAGCTCAGCCCCCTCTGTCCTCTGGAGCTGTGCAGCCCCTCGTCCCCGCTCACAGAATTTTGGCTAATCCCACAAACAGGCAGCACTGCCCTTCTCCCAGCCGTGGGTAAGCCTGTTCCCTGGGATACAGCCTCCCCAACAGAGCTGAGTCTCCTGAGTGCCACAGAGCTCCTTTCTTCACCAGGACAGGGACTGCAGCCCAGCCTGGCCCTAGAGGGACAGACCTGGGTGCACAGTCTGACTCTGGGGCACAGGGCAGGTTGTGGGGGAACATCACCTCCACCCAGGGGCATTTGGAGCCTGCTTTTGGTCTTTAGGGGCTTCTAGTTCCTCCCCACTTAGACCTCATCCAGGAGCTTACACAGGGAGGCTAATGCAGAGCAAAATGTCATGGCTTGCATGTAGGAAAAACAAGCTATTAAAAAAATTAGCCAATAAATTCAGGGAGTTCCCAGGGGGTAAAAAAAAAGATGACCTGCTGCCTCTCATCTTCAACACACATAGTGGGAAAAAAGGCCTTTGAGGAAAACCCAAAAGGTTTCAGAGCAGCTAAGGTGCCCCCCAGACCTGCAGCCCTCATCTTCAGCAGACCTCTACTCCTGGAAAGTCAGTGGAAAGATGGTTTTGGGCAAGGAATGCATCCTGCGGGGCTCATTAGCCAGGCTCAAGCCTGCAGGCTCCCCAAAGAGCCCAGAAATGCTGAAGCAGGGCTGAGGCAGGGCTGCCAGAGCAGAGCTCAGCACTCCCAGAGCACAGACACCAACACTTGCTGTGCCCTCCTGCCTGGGAAGTGCTTACAGCAGCACAGAGCCAGGCACAGAGCAGGGTCACCTTGGCAACACCAGCCAGGATCCTGCACGGGAAGGGCTCACACAGCCCTGCTCTGCTCTCCTGACCCTGCAGAGCCTCCTGCCCACCCTGGCAGCACAGCCTGGCAGGGCAGGCACAGCGAGCTGAGAGCACAGAGAGCTTGGTGGGCAGGTGGGAGCCCAGCCCTGGGTTTGGGACATCTCAGCAAATGGAGACACCTGCAGCTGTGTCAGAGGCCAAAGCTGCTGAGTGCCCCCCTAGCTGGGAGCTGAGCCCCCCAGCTGCCCCCAGACCACAGGGCCATGGGGCCCTTGTGCCCAGCACCAAAGCAGCTTTTAAATGCAACAAACACCGTGCTGAGACTCTGAATGGAGAGGAGTATTTATGGCCCACTTAAGGGGGATTTCATGGGGAAGGGTGGAAAATTCCCTGGATATAAAAGGAAGTTGTCACGGGTTGAACTTTTCAACCTAAGCAAGAGCTTTGAGGAGGTCCCTGTTACACATGGAAGGGCACTGCCTGCTCACACAGCCTCCCTGGCTGGAGGAGCTCATCTTCCTGAGCAAGGCTTTTACTCACTGCTGCTGAACTTCCCAGGTACTACAATCCCTGGCTTTGGCCATTAGACTGAGCAGGAAAGCCACTCCTAACAAGAAAATCCACGTGCCTGGGGCATTCCATGCCAACCACCCCACCTCTGCTACCTGCAGGACAGAGGATTTAGTGCCATGGATTTAGCCACTGGCTCATCTCACTGGATCTGGTTTTTGCTCCCCCATGCAGAAGCTGCCACACACTGTGAGGCCAGAGCCCCAGTCCCTCTTACCTCTATGCCTGTTGGTCGTCTTGTCAAACATTAGCATGGCATCCTCTACCTGCAAGACAAAGAGGGGAGAGTTGTGCTTTAACACAGCTGGCACCTCAGACACAGCACACACCAGGGAGGGGGGCAGGCAGCAGCAGAACCCCTCGGGTCTGGCCAGGGGCAGCTTCTCCTGCTGGAAACCTGTTGCTTTCCCCTCCCTGCCCTGCCTGACAGCTGATCCTGAAGCAGAGCAGTGACCACTGAAATGCTGGCCCTCAACAGCCAAAAATCTCAGCAGCTCTCCCACTCCACATCAATCCCTGGCCGTGCCTCATCTCCCTTCTGTAGGGAGACCAGGAAGGGCCAAGGGAGGAAGCATGGATGCAAATCCAGCCCATGACTCCTCCAAATTTAGAGTCACTGTCTTGGTTGAGAACTGGGTTAAAAGAGGTATGAGCAGGGTAAAATCTGGTCAGCCAAGAAAGGTATTCAGAGGTTTTCAAAAGGGCTTTTGAAAAGCTGCAGGAGAGAGGGGAGAGGGAGGAGGGAGAAACTTTAATTCGCATCAGGCTCGGCATTTCCACTTCAGAAGAGAGATGACTGATGAAACGTATTGAAGTGCAACCAAATTGCTTTCAACTTTCATTAGGATTTGCATGATTTATTCCACCTCCATTTAATCTGTGCAGCCACACCTAAAATTTTGCACTTATTGCACAAGGATGTGGTGCTGGGGTTGATTCCCCAGCGTTATCACACCTTGAGCTGCTGCTCTGAGGCTGCAGGACGGGGGCAGGCGGGTCCATGTGCCACTGGACATGGCCTGGGCAAGCTCTGAGATGAAATTACAGACTTGCAATTCCCTGTTGTAAACTCAGGGATGATGAAAACCTCTAACACTGAATTACAGAACGTGTTGCAGGAAGGGAGAAGAACTTTAAAGAAAAGGTTTCATGCTCTAAAGCACTCCACTGCTTGTCTGGGGTGTGGCTTTGGGATTGTTTTGTTTGTTTGAGGTTTTTGGATATTTTTTTCCATCAGTATTTTTTCTGTACTTCCTTGGGCTTTCTAGAAATCATTTATTTCAGCTAAGTGATTTACAATGCAGTTACATGCTCTCCTCATCCCACACAGTGCCACTGAAGGGTCCACCTGTCCCCCCAAGTGTCCTCTTAGGCAGCAGACAGACATCCAGGCTCTGTCTGTGAAAAATTTCTCAGCCTTGGCTGGGGAGAAACAGTTTGGGAAGGTGCTGAAAACACAAGCTGAACTTCCCTGAGGTTCTGAAGGACTGTAATTAATGTTCCAGGAGATTGTAAAAAAATATAGTGCAGCAAAACCTTACATGATGCCTGAAATTCATCTGAAAACCTATCTCTGCTTAAGTTCTTAACTTTTTTAGCCAAAGTGGTTTGTAGAAAGTGCCAGCAGTGGCCTGAAAGGGTGCAGAACTGCAGGTCTCCTGATACCCATCTTGACTGAGACTAAAGATGCTGATGCACTGAAAAACCCAAACTGCACTAAGCACAGAGCCCTCTGTCCTGCTGTCTGTCTGCCCTCCAAGGGGGAACACTCACCAGGATGAGCAATACCAGGAGGCAGATAAGGACCGGGCTGCCCTTCACCCTGCTTATCTCTGCTCCAGGGTTATGTTTGCTCAGCAATCTTTATTTTTCATTCTCACAGGTCTTGGCCTCACTGGAACCAAAAATTACACATTGCACCTGCTGCTGCTTCCCTGGGGCATCACAGCTCCTCTGTCCCCAACCAAACCTGCTGCAAAAAGTTCAATATGGAATTTTCCCCCTCCCACCCCATCCCAGAGCCCCAAGAGCCACTGCATGTGCAGGAGCACAGGGATGTCTCCTGTGCCCCCAGCCTGAGTGCAGGCTCCACTGTCCTGCCAAGATGACACCTCCTCCTGCAAGGACACTGCTGGGGGCTGCTCCTGGCACCAGAGCCAGCCCTGCAGGGCTCAGGGGCTCTGGGTGCAGCCCTCAGCCACACCGGGCTCTGCAGTTCCCTTCCCTTCTCCCACCTGTCCAACACACCACCATCCTCTGGGCAAACAGGGCTCTGTGCCATGTGTACCAAGCTGGAATGATGATCTTGGCAGGCATCTTTTTGATGCAAATAAATCCCCATTAGCAGTGCCAAGCACGGGCTGCAGGGCTAATCCAGGAGGGAGGTTCCTGGGGCCCCGAGGAGCACAGGCACCCTGCAGTGGGCACCAACTGCTGGGATCAGGGCCGGGCAGCAGCTCCTGGAAAAGGGGCAGCCCTGACACTGCACACATGAAACCTGCACGGGGGGAGCGTCTCTGCAGCTGAGTTCAGACGTGGCCCAAGTATGCCTTGAAGAAAAAATGATCAGTGGGGTGTTCTTTGAGCCAGCTGGTGCCCTTTCAACAATGTCTAATTGGTTATCTTTTCTCTTTCCTAAGGTCAGAACATTTTATCTCCGTCTCTGCCCTTTCTGTGCTTACCCCACCCTGCGTTATTTTTTAGGGCAGGCATTGTAGGAGAAGAATAGCCTCTTTCCTCCATAGTCCAGTGACACAATGAGACTTCTTGAAACCCCCTGAATAGATAAAGTGCGGTGGCAAAAGGAAAATTCTATTAACGCTTTGCAAAATAAAACATCTGAGAGCTGGTGAGACAAGCAGGAGAGGAAAATCAATGTGGAGAGGGCAGCGCGCTCAGAAAAACTTTTCACCAGTTGCAAAAAGGTGGTGAGGGTATGGGAGGGAGGGGGGAGAGAAACTTATTAATGCAGAAAACCCATCAATGGTATGGAAATCTGGCAGAACAGCAAGAACTCAAACTAGAAGAATTTGAATATACAAAGGGCTGAATAGAATGAGCAAACCACAGTGCCTCACACACACAGCCCGTTTCTCACGGTTCTCTGGGAGGCAAACACAAGCGGCTTGTTCGAGTTCTCATCAGGGAGAAAGAAGGGACACAGTCAAGGTAACCGCCAGTAAACCCTGCACTAAGCAAATTGATCCCTGTTTCAGGAGAAGGGATAAAAAAAACCAGCCCACAGCCGAAACTCGAGCACATTCAGGGGCTGTGGCTGCCCAAGTAACCCGCTCCCCAGCCCCTGCCTCGCCCCGTGCTTTAGAGACGCTCAACTGCAACTTCTCCAGGTCTCAGCTCAAAACATGCCGCTCACACTCCGCACACAAGAGGCAAGGAAGGTTTTTCCTGGGCTAGAAGCAGGACTGGAAGATGGAATTGCCACCTGCAAGGCTTGGCCATCACCCACCATGTGCTGCTGGCTGGAGCCCAGCCCCAGGCAGGCCCTGGATGCCCCAGCACAGGAGGGGAGGCTGAGCCACCCCCACCCAGGGCACTCAGACAGCAGCAGGGAACCCACAGCCCAGCTCCTCACATGGAGCACGGCTCCAAATGGAGCCTTACAGGAGCTGATTAATGCAGACTCATCCTGGGCATCGAGCGAGAGGTACAAAATGAACAGTCTCAGAACTCAGGGTAACTAAAAAAAAAAGCAGAAAACAAAGGCTTGCCAGTGAACACTGGTTACAAATGGACACTTCAGGCCCCCAGACTCCTCTGTCCCAGCACAGCCCATCCATACAGCCAATGCAGACCCAGTTTCTTACATAAAGCCTAACTAATGGGCTTCAGTTTATTTAACTTCTTTTTTTTCCAATCCACTTGGGGCTCTGAGAAAAGGAAGGGCTCTACCACTTCATTACTCACTGCCTGGAAGGAGGAATAGGGGAGAATAGGAGGAAAGAAAAAAAACCTGGAGGAGCCAAAGGCTTTAATAATCCTAACAGTTCCCAGGGTTATTTAAAATATGCCCAACCAGTTCACAAAAGGCTCCACGGAGATAAATGTATTTGATTTTCTTCCACTTTAATGGAGGCATACATTTAAAGCAACAAAACCAGGGTGACCTAAATAAAATGACTATTAATTGTACTCAGAAAGTCTCTGAATTTAATGCAAGTGATCTAGCCCAGCACAAGAACACACAGCATTCTCCAGTCATTCCTCCTACTTTCCTCTTTGGGATTTTCAACTCCTCTTTTCCACGAGGAGCTGCTCAGACCCAGCACAGCCCCTGGTCACTCACAGTGTCACCAACAGGCTGAGTGCCCTGCAAAAGCCAGCACTGCTTCCAGAAGCATCTCCAGGGTGGTGCTGCAGAAACTGGAGCACGGTGCTGCCACTGAAACCAGAAGGACCAAACCAATTTTTTTTTTTTCTGGAAAACTTTAAGGCTCATCCTGTATCTCTCCAACTGCACAATGCCCGCAGGACACAGAGCCAAGAGGTGCCCATGGAGCCTCCTTGTGAAGCCAACCTTCCTGTACAGGGTGCCTGTGTGCACAGGAGCAACTCACCCACCACTCCACACCTCCACGTTCTGCTTCTTCCATTCGGGTCAAGTTTACCCCGTGAGTAAAACTTCCACAATGAAACCACCACAGCTGCACTGGAGGGACACACAGCAGCCTCTGTGCCTCCCCACCCAGCCCAGGAAGGCTTTTCCTGATCCAAGCCCCAAGTTTCCAACACATCCAGAGCAGGCTGAGGTGTTCCTGTGCTCCCCAAAGTGCCCCTGGGTGGAGGGGGTGTTTTCCACACTCCCAAGCAGATCTGGCACTGTGTTCTCCATCCCTTCAAGGTGAAGGAGAATTAGGGCGGACAAATGGATTTGCACCCGGAATGGGTCATGCTGGCAATTCCAGCTGGGGCTGGGGAGGGAAGGAACCACTGAAGGACAACTTTCACACAGTTCAGTTGTGCCTCTCCTCCCTGCATCCCCCACTCCTGAACTTTACAGGTCTATCGCCTCTTCTGCTCCTCCAAGAAAAGTGTGGTGGATATTCTGGTCTAATTCCTCAAACTATTTACCACACCGCACAACTCCTCCAATATTTTGTTTTCTGAAGCAGAAAAAGCTCTGAGCTGCCAGTGAACTGTCAGGTGCTGTTATTTGAAATGCGCATGTGAAATGCAAGCTCCTACAGATTTACAACCTCCCCCCACATAAATTAAGACAAATGCCTATTGCATGGCAGACAATTTGAAATGGCTCCACCACACCAGGCCTCCGGGCTTGATTACAACAGAATTAAACAAAGAAACAAATTATCCCCCCTCTTTCTGTCACACACACACCCCCTCCTCCCAGCACAGCGCTGTCTCCTGCCCAAGGGCTCCCCAAGCCCCCCTGACCATCACACCCAGGTTCCTTCAGCGCTGTCCCAGCAGGGATGACCCCACCAGACCCAACCCTGAGCGTGGCTGGTCCCTCTGCCACCACCCCTCCATGCTGACCCCACACTGGCCAGGGCTCCAGGCACCTCCAGGCTGGCAGTTCTGCTCCATCTTCCCAAGGCAGCCCTGGCTCCCAGCTCCCTGGGGAGGGATTCACCTCCCCTGTGCTCCCTGGGCTGCTGGGGGCACGGGGTGAGCTCCCCAGTGTGCCCTGGTGATGGATTGTGCACCACGCTAACAATCAATGCCATACTGTGCAAGCACAAATTCCAGTGCTGGCAATTTTTCCCCCCAGCAGTCAAGGCTTTAAAAAGTCTTCTTCAGCAATTATAGCTAATAAAACTACAATTTTATTCAACACACACATATCATTGTAACTAATTTTGCTCCATCAGGGCTGAAATTAAAACAGTCATTCAATCACGTTAATCTCAGGGCTTGCTCACCAGCCGTGCCATGGCAAAGAGCATCCCCAGTGCTTGCCAAAATGCACTGTGGCTACTGTTGGGCTTCAAAATGCTCCTGCAAAACACAAACACGTTACTCAACGCTTACTCTACCAAGGGGGATGTAAGAATGACTAATGCTCTCCAGAAAAAACAGCTTTCCACAGCAGGACAAATTAAACATGACTTCATGGACGATTTCTCATTAATTCCTTCTCTGGCATTAATAACAGGGAGTATTGATGAAAGCAAAGCTCCCATCAAGTTATAAACTATTGAGGACTCTTGGAGTGCTCCTTTACCTGCTGTCTTGACTGAGAGCTCCCCTTGTGCCCCCAGATTTCCAGCACCTGTTAGCTAACAACACCGACAGGGAACACAGGCTCTGGCAGAAAAAACCCCACCAAACCAATGAACAACTCAGAAACATGAGACAGCTCTTTCCTCAGCCTCTGGGGCTGCAGCAGAGAAGGAAGGTGGTGAGAAGAGCAAGGGAAAGAAGGCAGTGGCACAAGGCAATAACCTCTCCAGCAGCAGACTGGTTGGGATGGATGAACTCCAGGGACATTTCTGCAAAGGGGAGGACACACCCACACAGCCAGGAGTGTCACTGGGGTCCCTGCACTGAATGGGACACAGAGTGGCATTGGGGATCCCCTCCCACGCTCACCCTTCTCAGCTCTTTACTGAGGCCCCCATCTCCCTGCACACGTGCACAGACTCTGCATTATTTTCTGCAAACTTCCCCAACAACAGAACAACTTCTGGCAAGTGTTTTCTGGTGGGATCTACAACTGAATGAAGAACCCAAGCTCCATCATCCTGCTCCACGTGCCCTCCCCACCTGCCTGAGGGAGCCATCACCAAATAAAAACCCGAGGCAAACCCACACAAGGGGTACTTTTCAAATGCACACACAATAATTTTAACCATTCTTTTGGGGCTCACAGTGGGGCTGTTGGGTTTAGAGGTTTAAGCTTCTGACGCTGGAAGGCTGGAGAACTTCTGCTCTTTGGAAAGCAAAGGCTGAGAGCTCCGTGCAAACCCATCCCTCAGCTGAAGCTTGAACAGATCAAACATCACAAGAGCCACCAGCAGCAAAGCTCCAAGGAGCTCCTTCACTCCCTCAGGTGCCCTCAGGCCAGGTGGGCCCATGCAGGGCAGTGCCCAGGGGTGCCGTGGGGCAGGGCAGGACCCTCTCCTCCCCTCTGGGCTGGCGGCCCAGCAATGCCATGCTGGAACATTGCTCCCTCAGCACTCCAGCCAGCCAGGTGCGAGGCGTTGGCGATTTTACTTTCACGGAACATTAGGCACCGTCAGCAGAAATAATTCTTCCTCCCTTCACAGGGCTCCTTTGCATATTAGCGCTGCAAAGTTGCAATCTGTTTGCTTTTCCAAACACTACTCAGAGGTGCTGCCCACCAGGCCTGGCTGGAGCTGATCCTGAAGTGCCAGAGGAGGGGCAGCCTCCTCTCCTGAGGGGCTTTGCCAGCACCACTGCCTGCAAAGCCAGACTGAAACACGGGCCCTCCCTCCTGGCTGCAGCAACAGGGACATGGCCATTTCCTTCAATCACAGCACCAGTTCAGCACCAGCCTCTGTCCTGGGTGTGCTGCAGCCACAGCACTCAAGGCCAGAGGAGGCCACCAAGATGACCAGAGTAGGTTTAGAAGGGATATCGGGCAGGAATTCCTCCCTGAGGGTGGTGAGGCACAGGTGCCCAGAGATGCTGTGGTGTCCCACCGAACCCTGGCAGTGCCCAAGGCCAGGCTGGACAGGGCTTGCAGCACCCTGGGACAGGGGCAGGGGTGGCACTGTAATGTCCCTCCCCACTCACACCATCCTGGGATTCCAGGAACAACCTGTGGGCTTTCCCTGAGTGCCCTGAAGCCACACACAAAACCCAGCTCAGAGCCTTCCCTGCTGCTGAGAACACCGAGAAAAACTCTATTCACAGGAAACCCGGGGTGTTTTCACAGATGCCTTTGCAGCAGTCCCAGGGCAGGCCAGGCTCAGGGACACAGATCTGATTAAGAGACATCCTGAGCAAAGTAACAGGATCGGGTTTAAAGAGCTTCCTGCTGCCCTTCCGTAAATACCTGCTGAATAAGTGTGAAGATAAGACAAGGATTGCATTACGGGGCTTCCTGATGCATGAAGGGCTTTTTTATTGCCCAGATTTGAAAAAAAAAAGGATGAACAATTGCCACAGCCAGCTCCAGCTAAAGGCTCAGCTGCAGAATCAAACTTCGGTTTATTAGCAAAGGAAAACTCATCTAAGTTCTCTTTGACTGTAATGAAAAAAAAGTTTCATTTTATTTCCTGCTGGATCCTTTTCCCTTTTATTGTTCTTTTCATATACTGACTTGCATATTAAGGAATATTTTTCCAGGGCTGTTTGTTCTAAACAGAACTGTCCTCCCTTGTTTTTGCACCCTAAATCAAACACAGCTTATCTCTCTACATTTAGGGATTTTTTTAATTTATGGAAAAACCATGTGCAAACCAGACCCTTGCTGTGACAATGTTGATGATGCTGCACTCAAGAAGGTGCCATTTTTTGGCCTGGGGGCCCAAGCCCTCCCTCCAAGCCTGGCTTTGCAGCAGGTGGAGGATGGTGGCTGCAGCAGCTCTGCCTGTGCAGAACACTCCAAATCCTCCCCCTGTGCGGCTGCTGACAGGGTGAGTGGTCAGAGAACTGTACTCTGACCAAACTCATTACCCTGATGACACACCACGTTTTAGAAATGACTTTGAGGCTGCAGGAGCAGTCCCCCCACACAGACAGGCTCGCTCTGGCAGCTCACAGCGCCCATGCACAGGAAGCACAAGTGATTCTCCACTGCCACAAATTAATGGTAAGAACAGGAGAAGACAAGTCCCTGGCTTTCCTTTCAGAACCTGCTTGGACAGACCAGAGCTATGCAACACCCAGAGCTTGGGATGTGGATTTTCCTGAGCTCAGAGCCCCAGCACATCCCCGCACCACCCACACAAGTTCGAGAGAAGAAATAACCAACACGAAGCACTTGCTCTGATTTCTGCTGCTCAGGGCTTTGGACTCTTCTTTACCTCTTAAAATACCCCAGTTAGTCTTGATGAGAGGGCAGGGGCCCAAAGCACTTGAGGGAATGATTCTCTTAAGCGTGTTCAGGGCAGAAATCATCATTATGTTAAGTCATCACTGTGTGGCTGCAATCGCCGCCGCTGCCCTGGCTTACAGGACGGGGAGCAGGGGACACGAAATGCCACTGCCACCACTCAGCACCTGGGGACACTCGCTGCAGCCTGGCCCTTCCAGCCCAGCTCAATCAGGGCACTCAGACAGGAACACCAGTTTGGGCAGCTGGGATGGGATTTTCAGGCAGCACCTTGATTCCCTTCGCACTCCGGAGCAAGCCACAGTAAATGCTGGGAAAGGCAATCCTGCAGGAGAGCAGGCTATTAAGGCTGAATGTAATATTCAAAAGAAAGCAATTAGTGGTGCTGCAGGGCTGGGCACAGCTCCTGTCCCCCTGCCCTCGGAGGTGTGTGCATCCTGCTCTGCCCGGGTCAGCCTGTTGGGAGAGGGGCTGAGTGCCCAGGAACCACGCTGGCTAAATTGAGATTTTACACGTGTCAACAACGCCAAATCTCATCAGCCTGACAGAGCCTCCTCACCCAGGCATCTGAAACCAAGGTTCAGCTGCAATGTTTAATTACCCCTGGACGGCATGGGGATTACAGGGTAATCACCAGAGCCGGGATCCTGGAACCACAGCACTCCTCTTTTAAAGCCTGCTGAAGGAAAAACAAGGGTTGCTGTTCTGAGAGGGCTTTTTTGTTGTTGAAGTCAATTCAACCTCCCGCTCCTGACATCACCAAAGTGCTTTCTGTGAGAAAGAAGCAATTTTCTTTAGTTTATAAATGAAAATTTAAAAAAGAATCCTCCTCTCCCACTCTTATTATCTGTGTAACGAGGACCCAGGCACAGGCAGAGAGGGAGAACTGTCCACACAAACACAGGACGGCCGAATAACATTTCACACGTGAAAATGGCCCAGAGTTTCCCAAAGGTGCCATTTCCATGTGTGCTGAACCCCTGGTGGCCACATGCAGGGGACATGTGTCTTTTCTCCTGTCTATTGCAGAACCAGTGCCCAGGTTCTGCCCCCCCCAAGCTGCTCCCACCTTTCCACTCCTTTTTCTCCCCAGGCCCTGGAGAACAACCCTGCCCTCCCTCCTCCCTCTCCGCAGGGCCCAACAGCTGCCTTTGAAGGGTTTGTTTGAAACCTCTTGGCTTCAAACACTTTTTATTTCTTGCCCAAAAGCTATTTGAATGGATTATGTCCCAGTGATGAATCTCTCCTAGAAACGTGACAAGAGCCTCTTGAATCACGGCAAACAGGCTCGGTAAATCAAACAAACGGCAAAAACGGGCAAAGAGAGGATTTGGGTGTTAAGAATGAGGTGACAGGTCCACACATCAATCCCTCCTGACTGACAAGATGTCCTTCCAAGATCGAGGGATATTTTTTAACTTTGCTTCCCTGACTCCACATTATTTCACAGAAATAACGCCAGATACAATAATTAAGCTGCGATCTTGGTGGATTGTTCACAATGATAATTCCACCTTTGTAATTCAGCTTCAAATAAACCCCCTTTGTTCTGTCTTATTACACAGATTCTGGCATCATTCAAGTATATTAACTGTAGCCTATTACTGTCACACAAAAATGCTCCCTGAGCCATAGCAAAAGGCTCCCCAGACAAAACTTTATGTCATGTTAATCCAAGCTTTAATAACGATGAGGATATATAACTGTATTCTAATTGTGCTTTGTGTTTCTGCATACAAAAATCAGAAAATATCAGAAGTGACATAGGCAGCCTTCCTCCAGTCCAGCACCAGCTCCTCTCCAGGGTGGCTCTGCCTCCCTCCCTTCTCACTGAAACAGGGGCTAAAAGCAGTGGGGAGCAATTCCAGCCAAATCCCAGCTCACGCCAAACTCGAGCCTAAGGCACAGAGGGAAAACTGGGCTGGTGGTGCTAAGCGCTGCGGCTGCTACTGCAACAGAAATTAATACCCTCTAAAATAGCACTTAAACAGGGATAATCAGTATTATGGAAATTGTACATGTTTAATTCTTGAGTGTCTGCTGAAAACATTGCGTGATGAAGGACTGTGGGAAGCGGAGCGTTCATTCTGGAGCCAAGGCTTAAAATAGGCAAGGGAAAAGAAAGGGGGGAAAGAAAAGGAAAGAAAGAAAAATAACCTGGAAACAAGCAATGAAAAGACTCACAAATTTATAATTGGGCATTTCCAAGTGGTGGCTGCAAGCTGGGAAATGGATTTAAGGGAAAGTGGAAGGCTCTGTCGCACCCGACAAGGCTGAGGCAAATGTTCTCTACCGTATTTTGCTTGTGCTTTTGCTAACCCAGTTTTAAGTGCACTGGAAATTAGATTTATCCCCTCCCATAAGTAAAGCCACAGCGCTGATCTCACACCCAGATCCACGGCAGGCTGGAGCAGCCAGATTTCAACCTTGCTGTTCAGCTGGAGGACACAGCCCTGTGGACTCCTCCTCATCTTCATCCTCTGCTCATTTTCTACTGCAATCCCCCCACCTTATTCCTGGAAAATTTACTTCAGTGCAGTGTTCACCCAGTGAACAGAAGCAACATGTGAAAGCAGTGAAGCTCCAGGGGAATGGGAGAACAAGTGTGATGGATTTACCTCGGAAAATACCATACACCAAACACCCTAAAAAAAGTCACCTTCTCCCAGCTCCTCTTTCACTCAAACCCTGAAGTTCCACAGCTCACCACTTCCTAATCACAAGAGGCACTAAAAACCCACCAGATCTCCAATATAATACAGCAAAGTATTCATTAACCTGCTGACACTGCAGCTTCCGGGCTCCGTGTTTTGAGGGTGTTTCCTACAACATGTTTAAAAAATGAAAATGAACAGTCTTGTGTAAATCACAAGACTCCAGAAACTGGAGTACTCAGAAGAAAAAAAAAAAATCCACTGAACAGCCTGAAACTCTTGATAAATCATGAAATTTGGCAGGACCCATCTGACAATGTTTATTTTTTTTCCCCCCAAAGTTGTACTATGCTCAACATTAGATCAAAACAGTTTTCTTTGGCAGACACAGGTTCTGCTCCGCACTCCCCTTCTCCCTAACACACCATATGGACTTTTCTTAATGAAATATATTTAGAGGGATAGTGAACCAGCTCAGCACTGGTGTAAGTGCTGCTTCTCTGCAAGTCAGGGACTAAAAAACATCATGTGTTTTTGGACCTATCACTTCTGATTTATAAGTCCTTAAAAGTGCAGTCAGTAAGCCCAGATTAAAATACCAAATAAAGCTTTAGTGATAGCAAACACACACACGCATACATATATAAAGTAAAATTGCTGCTATTTTTACAAATTGCCTTTAAGTAGCACAATATAAAGAGCCCAATGAAATGAGAAAAACTGGCTTGGGCAGCTTCAATACAGAAAAGATAACGAGACAAGAATTTATTAAAAAGTGAGAGGTGTTTTATCCTGCAGGGAGACAGGAAAGGCATTTCCAAGATTTCTAATATGCTCCTAGGATGGGTGCAATGCAAATATCTGCTGAGCTGGAAAGGAAAGCTGTACCATCACAGGGAGGGTGTCTGGGGAGTGAACTGAGGGGGCATTCATTGGTCATGGGGAACTGGGGCCAAGCCCCAGGGCAGGTCAGCTCAGCCTCCCTCCAGGCCATCTGCCTCCAGCAAGGCACTGGGCACCCGAACACACAGGCTAAAGCAGGTTCTTTTTTTAGAATGACCAGCTCCTCTGCCCAGAGCCCAGCAACTACCTCGGGGTTTCTATGGACTTACAGGAAATCTGCCAGTAATCCCATCAGCAGCAACGAGGCTGCAGTCTCCACAGCACAACAAATCTTTTAAGGAGCAAAGTGCTTTTATTCTGGGGGAAAAAGATCTGTGTCAAGACACTTTCAGTTTTGCATTTCCTCTCCCCCTCTTCTTCCCTCCTCCTGGAGCAAGAGGCAGGACAGACAGGCATTATCTAAAAAAAATCTTGCAGCGTAATGTCAAGATCGATATGTTGACCTAACAAGTAATGCCAGCCTTAGTAGTGTCTTAATGATGTGATCATTATCTCCTTACCTGAGCGCAGCAGCCCTTAGCACGTGGGCCAGCAGGAAGGCTGAGGACTGCCCAGTGCAAAAGACCACAAACACTCCCCCATATGCAGATTCCGTGCATTTGGTGTCCCCAGGAAAAAATAAAAATAGCTACCCACGCTCCTGAGCATCCACAGCGGGCTCAATTAAGCAGGCACACAGAACAGGTACTGCTGCTGTGGAGGAGCTGCTGCTCCCTCTGGGAAATGCAGCCTCACAGGTCGCTTGTACCAAAGTCTGCCAGGTGAGTTTCAGTGGTGCAGGGATGCCTGGAACTCACTGGGAGCAGGGAGGGGACAGCGGCAGCCTGGAGCCCTCGCTCCCTGCCTGGACACACCTGGGTTGGATGGCTCTGGGGGCTCTGCTCACCTTCCTCCCATTTTTCTGGGAAACACTCAGTTAAGACACACTCACTTTACAAATCCTGTCTTCAACTGCTGTACCTGAGCTCAGAAGACTCTCATTTCCCAAGAATACTGGGTCTGGAATGAAAGTCTTGGCCACATTTTAAAGTGTTTCACTTTGTCCTTCACAGACTGGTCAGTACCTGCCTGGCCACCCACCACTGCTGGTGCCAAGAGAAAACAATGGCCCCTCATGGAAAGCAGGAGCAGAAAAAACCCCATTTTCCACAGGCAGCCCCAGCAACAGCAGAGGCAGGACCACGAAAGCAGGGATCACAGGATCATGGAACCACAGAGTGGTTTGGGGTGGAAGATCATCTTATTTCCACCTTGCACTGCACCAGGGAGGCAGCCCCGGAGCTGGGGCTGGGATGCTGGGATCTGTCTGTCTCCAGGGAGAGGCCGAGCAGAGGTGTCACAAAGACAAAGCACACTTAAACCAATTTCAAGAGTGAAATGTGTGATTTTTGGTCTAATTCCAAAACCCGCTACCTGGTGTGAAACACCTCTTTCAGTGGCTTGTTCTGGCTCTCCCTGGACAACAGCAGATAAAGAGGCAATTTATCATCCAGCTGAAGGCTGTGTGGCACACTCCGTCCCCCCCAAGGCTCCCTGCCTCGCAGGCTGACCTCCCTGCTCCACCCCGAGCTACCATAGCAACATGAAATTAGCACACACACAACTGCTAAATGAATAATTTACTGATTTCATAAGAACCTGACTTGCAATTTATAGTTCTATTATCTTCTATATCCATGTCTTAACTCCTTTTGTAAAAAGGCTGCAATCAAGCTAAATAACATTTGAAAATCTAATAAGCACACCCAGATTCCGTGCTCTGGGGCGAGGGTGTGCAGCCTCGTGTGCCCTGATGTGCCAGCTCCTGTGCTCACTGTGGGCTGTGCCCTGGTCCCTGCACTGGGCAGGGCCAGCACCCCCTTCCTCTCCTCCTTCCCAGGGATTCAGGCCCACCAAGGGAGCTCCAAGCAGATGCAGAAGTATCCCCATCCTCAATCCCCATCCTCAATCTCCATCCTCAGTCCCCATTCTCAATCTCCATCCTCAATCTCCCAGCTGGGATTTTCCAAGACCTGCAGCCAGTGAAGGGCAGCTCAGTTCCTCTGGCTGCAATGACAAGCAGGTACAAAGCAGATCTGAAAAGGCTCCCCCATCTTCCAGAGATGCCCTTCAGCGACTCCAGCGTGTCTTGTCTCCCATTTAAAAGGCATTTATAAAGGCAGTATGACAAGAGATTTACTCCCAGAGTTATTTACTTGGGTGGAACAGGCTGGGCTGCTGTTGTGACGTGCAGCAGGATGGGTCTCTCCTCTGGGGACACCTCACACACCCCAGGAGCTGGAGAAGCTGTGGGTGCAGCTCCCCACCCTCCACACTGCTGAGACAACTCCACTGAGCATCCCCGGAGACCCTGCTAAGCAAACATGCCCGGAGAGCAGCACAGCTTTCCTTTGATTGCTTTGTTTTCCAGCCTCTATTCCTACTGGAGAGCTACTCCTGAGGTTTAGAAATTAAGAGCAGTGCAGCTGTTAAAACCAGCCTTTGGAAGGAGGTGGAGATTTTCAAAGATAACTTCCCACGGGGCGGGCGGGTACGAAGCCCAGGGAGGAGAGGAGGGGGAGGCAAACCCTGCCTGGGAGCCTGGCCTCACCTGCAGCTCCCAAAACTCCTCCCTGGCAGCACTGCAGGGCACGGGGGTGGTGCTGGCACAAACAACATCCCCAAGAGTCCACAGGCATCCAACAGGCAAACCACTTGGAGACTGGATTAAAAAATAAAAGATGAAAGAAGGGGATAGCACAGTATTACTTATTTGGTGTGTTACTTGGTACTTATGATCTGAAACAAAGCCAGGGAGGAAATTCTCTTTCATTCCACAGGATTTTATAATGTGAGTGAGGGGGGCAGGACCCAATCCCGGGCCAGTCACGCTGTGATCCCCAGGGATGCTCCAGAGCACCAAAACAGGGAACACAATATGTCAAAGACTAAAAGCTGTTTAGCACAACAAAACTGGCCCAACGACTGCTCTCTGCCAGACTCCCTCATTTTTTGATCAGCTGTGAAAATCAGTCACCTGCTATAAGGAAAAGAACAGGAGAACTGAGAAACCAGCCCCCAAAAACACAGAAGGCCAAACGAAAACAACCAAGTAGAAAAAACTCCCAGTGGTGACCTGAGACAGCAAAGCCTTCTGCAAACATCCTTACAAATAACATTAAACCAATAAACCAAGCTGCACACCTCTCACACCGTGGTGAACACAGATTTAACCAGGGGCAAGGAGAAAAAAGGGGAGACTGGCATTTGCATAAAAATGTTACGCAGTTAAATGCATAAAAAACGAAGCAAAAACCAGAACTGTGCTGAGCTGCACCAAACATACCTTGCTTGTGTGTTATTTTTACTAATACAGTCGGGACTCAAAACAAAATGTGTCAGATTCCAGGAACACCGGAATAGGAAGAAAAAGAACAGTTCTGTTTAAAATCTCTCCTTCCTCTCCCTGTTTATTGTTCCCATCTCTGTTGCTGTCTCAAGTCCAGCTGGACAATAGCAAACAAAGGCTGGTTAAACCCTGTTCTTAGTGTTTTATTCCCCAAATGCCCATCACCTACCAGAGAGCAGAGATAAAAGTGAGGAGTTTGACCTGACCGTGCTCACAATGCAACTCCTTCCCCGTCTTCTGAACAACATAAAAAGGATGTCAGGAGAGCAGATGGATTGGAAGGGAATTTGGAAAACAACAATAACAACAACACAATGATACCTGAGACCTAAAAGCTGTCTCCATCCAACTAAAGCTCCAATCCCCCGGGATCACAGGGCGGGCACCACATGCTCCTGGCATGGGAAGCAGGGCTCAGGCTGCCACAGACAGCCCAGTGCCAGCCCAAAACCAGCCTCAGCACTGCCTGGGGCGATGGGAGCAGGGCATCCACCACAGACAGCCCAGTGCCAGCCCAAAACCAGCCTCAGCACTGCCTGGGCTGATGGGAGCAGGGCATCCACCACAGACACCTGTGAGCCCCTCACAACCAGCAGGGCAGGGTTAGAGCCAGTGCTGAGAAGGAATCCCTCCCTGGCAGGGTGGCACAGGTGCCCGGAGGGGCTGGGGCTGCCCCTGCATCCCTGGCAGAGCCCAGGGCCAGGCTGGGCAGGGCTGGGGGCTGCAGGAGGGGCTGCCCGAGCTCTGTGGTGCCAATTACCCAGGGCCCCATGCTGGCAGTGCTGCTCTAATGAGCTCCCTCAGCACGGGGAAAAGGAATCCCCAGGAACACGGAGCAGCCTCGGCAATTACTGCAGGGAGGCCTCGTGGGCACAGCAGTGTGCAGCAGAGCTGGCTGCCATGGGTGCCCACTTGGCCACAGCCCTGCCAGGTTCTGTCCTCTGCCCCTGCCCCACACGGGCACTGCTGGCCTGCCCTGCACAGGGCACAGCGCTCCCCTGGCTCCCTGGGCTGCTCCTAAACCCTGAGAGCCACAAGAGGGATTAGAACAAAAGGTTAAATTAACAACGTGGTGGAGAATTGCCTGGGTTTGGAAGGGTTTAAGCAGCGTTTGCACGGAGCAGGACTCTGCCATCACCCCCAGAGCTGGAGGGGTGTTTGCACCATCACCCTGGCAGTGCTGCTTGGCCTGCAGAGCCCACCAGCACCCCTCTCCTCTCCAGGGGCACAGCACAGCCCCTCCAGGGTCCTTCTGCCCCCTCAAGAGCCCAGCCCATGCCTGGAGGAGAAACCTCCTGCAGCTGCAGCACAAGCCTTCTGCTTCGTGCTCTTCTCTGAACAAATAGCCAGAACCTTCAAAAGGGTTTCCAGCTTAATTCCTGGTGTGTTTGATCACAGAGCACACCACACATGGCAGCAGCCCCATTCCTGAGCAGCAGAGCTGAGGTTGGTGGGGCAGAGGCTCCCAGAGCACCCCGGACCCTCAGGGCTGCCAGGTCCACCTGGGAGAACCTGCACACCTGCAGCACATCTGTGTGCATCCTTCACCACCCCACAGCACACCTGGCCCTCCTGAGCATCACCAAGCCACACCTGCAGCACATCTGTGTGCATCCTTCACCACCCCACAGCACACCTGGCCCTCCTGAGCATCACCAAGCCACACCTGCAGCACATCTGTGTGCATCCTTCACCACCCCACAGCACACCTGGCCCTCCTGAGCATCACCAAGCCACACCTGCAGCACATCTGTGTGCATCCTTCACCACCCCACAGCACACCTGGCCCTCCTGAGCATCACCAAGCCACACCTGCAGCACATCTGTGTGCATCCTTCACCACCCCACAGCACACCTGGCCCTCCTGAGCATCACCAAGCCACACCTGCAGCACATCTGTGTGCATCCTTCACCACCCCACAGCACACCTGGCCCTCCTGAGCATCACCAACCCACACCTGCAGCACAGCACAGCACCGGCTGTGCCAGGAGAAGGAACCCCAGAAAACACTGAGGAAGTAAAAAACATTGTTAACGAAATATGCTCCAGTAATGGCCCAAACCACTATGTTATACAAGAGATACACAGCAGAATTTAAAGGAATTACTACATGGATTTAAAAAAAAAAAAATTCCATAATGGAATTCTTTCATTTAAGAAGCTTCTTTGCAAAAACCAATTTCTTGCTGCTTTGATTCAATTCAAGATGCTCCAGAACATCCGCACGCTGATCAAAACAAGATCTGGGGGTTTATAATCTCCAGAGATGCAGGGCATGGGGAAAGGGAGGGACATGCCACAGCCTGGGCTGTCAGAGCACAGAGCAGCCCCAGTGTGGCCCAGCCTGTCCCTGCTCCATGAACTCCTTCAGCTGGCACCTCGCACTGCCACAACACACTGGGGGTTAAATCTGCCTTCTCCAGCCAGAAATTACATTTCTGACAAGAAATCTATTGCTTGCAGGGGCAGCATCATCGCTGGAGAAGTGTCTTCATTAGAAGCTCATTTCATGCCAACGAAGTAACTTGCAGCACTATGTGATGTTTGAGAAGAAGATGCAAATCACGGCCTATTGCTCAGCATGTTTCTGAGTGCCAAACAATTGCAGCTTGTTTGACAACTCTTCCTTAAGATGAAGCTAAACTGCCCCTTTGTGCCAATTAAAGACTCACCAGAACACAGTCTGAACCTGCATTACTGTTTAATAAAAAGGGGAAGAAACAATTTTCTTCCCTTTTAAAAAAAATACAAACATCTTGCTAAGGACTCTTGTGACAGGAGGTCTTTTTGTTCATTAAGACTCCCCAGCAATAACCATGACAAAAGACAGCTGTTTCTCTAGGCAGATCAGAAAAGGATCCTCCTTCCAAAGCCCCCACATGCACACTGCAAACATCTCCAAACAGACAAGGTCTGGAGGTACCACTATTCTGAAATCAAAGCAAGACAAAGCCACCCACAGAGCCCAGTTCTTCTAACTGCTCAGTGGAGGAACTCAACAGTGAGGTGCAGGCTGGTGTGGGCTTTGGGGTTTTAATTATGCTTCTTTACACCCAGCACTCTTTAAGAGGATGGATCAGAAGTCTGACAGGTCTGAAACAACAATAAAATTCTGGCCAGAACAATGCTGTGAGAAACCAAACCAAACCAAAGCAAAGGCAGGAGTCACCAGAGCCTCTCTGTGCCCCACCAGCAGCGGAGGCACTGCAGAGCTGCCTCCACCAAGGCTTCTCACATGAAGCAGATTTAAGTGTCTTTGACATGCTGAGATAGTTTGTGCCTCACCGTGAGCACAGCCGATGATGCCAAGAATGGTTTTTCTCTGCCACTTTATACAAGGTTATTTCCATTCCTTTTATTTTTCTAAATTGTTTCATTATGTTTGTCTAAAACACGTTCACTGCCTTGGAAAAACAAAGGCAGGAACAAGAACAAATCAAGCCCCTCAATATGTTGCTCTGGAATTTATAAAAGGTGGGAGAGAGGAGAGCAGAGGCAGCAAGCAGCTGTCCAGCACTGAGCTGTGGCAGATGTGGAGCTCACACACCAGAGATTCTCCTCAGCCTTCCCCTAGCTCCTGGCACCCCAGTGCTGCCCCAGGAGCAGCTCCTCTGCCTGGGGCAGAGCCACAGCACTGCCAGGGCACAGACCTGAGCTGGGCTCTGCTCTGCAGTACCTGGCCTTGGTCAAGGTCAGCGAGAGCACAAAACAACATCTGGCAGATGAAACAGAGCCTGCTCAGCGCCTTCCCCTCTCTGGTACAGGATGCTGTGAGCAGAGGCAGGGGTTACAGGCTCAGTGTGGAAGGGAAGCTGGAACAAACTCCTGCCCAAAGGGAAGGGAAAAGAGAGCAGCACAGGCTTGCAGGAGAGGGACACAACTACCCAGGAGACTCAGACTGTGCTCCCTTGAGCTAAGGCAGCTGAAGAACAAACAAACAAACAAACAAACAAACAAACCAACCAACCAACCAACCAACCAACCCCACATCACCAAAAAGCTCCAAAGCCTCTTCCCAGCCACTCTGTCCCTCGGAGCCCCTGAGCAAACCAACCCCATGCAGGGGGACAGGGGCACCCCTGCCCCTCCTGAACTGCAAACCCCACTGACCCAACCCAGCTGTGCCCATCTCCCAGCCCAGGCTGGCTCCCTGCAGCCAGCTGGGCTTTATGTAACCTCCCCACATCCCCAGGGAATGTCTCTGTGTGCCATGCACGTGCAGCTATTATACACAGACCTAAAGATATAAAAATTCCTTCCCTTTCAACAAGTGCCCCATCTTGGGGAATGTTTGTTTTGATTTTTTTTTCCTGTCAATGAATTTTGCTCGTGGCAATGGTTTAAAGCTGGACAGATTCCACACAGAAGCTAACCAAAAGCATTTGTTTCTCAATAAAAGCCTCAATTGGGAACAGGCTATATAAAAAATAGTTTTAAAAGAAAGGGGAGGGGGGGAAGGAGAAAGAAAAAAGTCTTTACTTAGTCATGCAAGTCAAACACTGCAGAAGAAGAATGAAATATGAGTGAAAATCCTGGGAACACGGCACATTCTGTGTCTTACAGACCTTCACTGTTTTAAGCAACAGTCTCTGCTATTCCTTTCACTTACTGATAGTCTTAAACTTAATTTCAACCTCCAGGCTAAACCTATTAATCTTACTTCCTCTGGTTCCCTTGTTGATTCTGCTCCTCAGTCAAATAATCCTCTGCAGGTGCTGAACCCCAAGACACTTGGAGAGGCATCACCCCTCTCCTGCCAGCCTAAATCAACTCTTCCAGCTTCCTCTCTTTTCCCTCAGCCATATTAAAAGCTGTAACTTCCCCATTAGGATCAATTTCTGCTAATGATCAGATGGAGTAAAGGCAGCAGCACTTCCCCTGCTCTCCCAGAAACACCCGGGCCCTTGGCAGAGCCTGTTCCCCTTCACACTCCAATCCTCCTCACAGCTTCTCCTAAAGCCATTTCTTTTAACGAGTCCCTCACGGTGTTTTAGTCCATTAATTTATCACACTTTCCTATTTCAGCCTTCACTGTCATTTCCAGCTGCTCCTGGGAGAGAGCTGGATCCTCCTCTGCTCGGCAGCTCCGAGTCCCCAGAGCCCCTGGCACAGGAACCAGGCAGTGCTGCAGACACTGCCCAGCCCTGCAGAGCTGCCCCAGACACTGCTGCCACTGAAACGCCTTTAAGCACAGCAAAAGGCACTAAATAAACCCAACTTTTTGTGCTTGCACCGTGCCCTCCCCCTCGGAAAGCTCCCTGGCAGTGAAGTCTGAGCTGGGAAGCAAAACCCAACAGTGAAATGTGAATGAAATGCAAAATGTAAACAAACAGACTCAATGACACAAAATAAAATTATCGAGTTTTTGGATGGGATCCAAACTTAATAGCACAGAAGGAAGTTTACATTGAACTTGGGGATTTTTAACCTCAAGTGTCTGTTTAATTAAAAAAACAACCCAGCTGCTGGCTACATATTTGTGCAGTACACTTTCACACAACACACACCCGCCCGCGAGCCTCCCGCGTTTCAGTCACAGTCAGACAAGCAGCAGGACCTGGAAGGATCACCCTCCTGGTCCCTGCCCGCTCCCAAGGGACCCTGCCCAGGGAAGGCTCTGATCCCTGGCAGTGCCAGGGCAGGGCTGGGTTTAGGTTTTAGCAAAAGCTTCTCCACCAAGAGGGCTCTCGGGCACTGGCACAATGTGTGGATGTGGCACTTGGGGACACCTCAGTGCTGGCCTTGCCCTGCCTGTGGCAGCTCCCACCAGTGGAGAGAACTCCCAGGGATGCCTTAACCCTTCCCCGCCCTCCTCCAGGGACACAGGCACCTCACGGAGAGAGATCTGCTCCAAAATGGGTCATTTATTCCATACCCTTGTTATTTGCAGCAAAGTATAATGGAAAAAATTGACTGTTTGCTTGGTGCAATAGGGCATGACTCTTTACACAGAAATAATAGCTAAACAGTGATGGATTCTAAATCTCCATTACAGTGAAAGATTTGAAGGAGTAAAGCAGTTAGAAAAATAATTGGTTTTCTTGTTTAGCTTTAAAAAGCCTTTACACACCGCCAAATGGAGAAGACTTCTCACTTTATTTTGTTTTTTCTTTGAGGGGGGAGTGTTCCATTAACAAAGGGAATAAAAACAACCCCAACCTACTTAGGGAAAAAGGGCAGGGAAGCCCAGGAGATGCAGGAGCACAGCCCCATCCCAGCTGGGCAGGGCACAGCAAGGTGAACACGGCTCAGCACTCAGCCTTGGCTTCTGCTCCAGACAAATCATTGCTACAGCAAACCAGGAGTGCTTGGAGTTTTCATGGAAAAGACTCAAGCACCCTCAGCCCAGCACCAAACCTGTCCCTCTGTCCTGGTGGAAGAGGCAGAGCCTGAGACCTCAGGAGACAGAAGGGGAAGAGATGACTTACACCTAAAAATTAACCCCTCCAGCACCTCTCTTTCTAAATCCAGGCTGGAAAACAAGGCCCAGCTAACTGGAAATTGCATAACAATGCTGAAAACCACAGAGGGCTTTTCAATAATGACAAAAAAGCAGGTGCTTATGGGTTCAGAACCCTCCAGGATCCCTCTGAATATTTCAAACACCAAAATGAGAGACGTTTTCATGTTTTCTAAAGGCAGAGACCTTTCCCCTGCGCCCAGCTCCTCCGAGGCAGCTCTGTCAATTATTCAGCAGCTGGCTGATGAGGTTTGGTGGTGGATGGTGGCACCCAGGGAGCAGGGTGGGGACACAGCTGCCCTGACATTTGCAGCACCCCGGGGCAGTGGCTCCGAGCGCGCAGCGCGGTCGGGGTGACCCAGGGCACCCCACTCTGCTCCAGGGCAGCTTTCAGGCAAAAGATTTTTTCTTTCCTGCAGGGACCAGCAGTGGGTGCCAGAGGGGGGAGCAGCAGGTGCAAAGCACCTATTGAGGCCCCATTAATTTTTCAGGGATTCTCTGGCTTTGGCCTTTACAAAACGCGGCAGGAGGAGGAAAGAGGAGAAAGAGACTCCAGGCAGGAGGAGAGTCTCTGCCCAGCAGCCCTCTCCTCATCAAACAACTCTGTCAAAACACAGAAATGAACAGAAGCTGATCTGAACTCCTCACATTCCCTAATTAGGAAGGAAAAATCCCGGGCAGAGCTGGGAGGGAGCGGCGGCCCCTCGCTGGTGCACGGGCTCACCCCACCACACACAGGCAGAAGTTTCTCTCCCCGGTCCAATTTCTGGAAATTTATTCCAGTTCTAAACCATTAGGTGCCAATTTTTCAAATCAACCTTAAGATTCCGTAGCACTGGCTGCCTAATAGACTCTGAAAAAATCTTTTGCCATCTCGCAGCTGAGCAAACGTTACCTAAAAACATCTTAATAAGGCTCTTGCTATTCTTTCACCTTGCTGCTCACAGAAGGGGAGACAGTGAAAGGCAGCTCTGTGCAGGTGCTGAGGGGAGCAGCACTGCTCTGGGTGATCCATGTAGCTCCAGAGGGATGCAATCACCCCACAGCCTTCCCTGCACAGCCCTGCCCTCTAGTCCTGACTAAAGAGAGGAAAAAACCTCACCGCTGCTTCTTTGGGGTGTAGGGAAAGAGGGGGCACAGGGGCTGCCTGTGGGCCCTCAGCAGACTCACATGGTCGCTGCTCAGCTGCGAGTTACAGCCATCAATTACAGCCCAGTGAATTACAGAGAAAACCAAAACCAGCATCAGTTTAATCTTCATATTCCTGGCTGTGGATTTCAGCAGCTCAAGGTCGCGCTGGGAGGGAGCAGAGTGGGGCTGGGAAGGTCAGCTCCAGCCTGAGGATGCCTCTCTCTCCAGAGCTCTCCTCCTCCAAGGGGCAGCTTGGCCAAAAGGTCCCCAAGTTTTCACTGTTTCTCAGGAAAGTTTTAGACCTGCTATATAAAAAATGTCCCATTATGCAGGCTGGAAAGCTGGCCAGCAATAACCTTGGCTAACTCAAAGGCCTGTGCTCAGGATGGAGGAAAAAGACTCAATATCCTATTCTACAGCTATCTGAAAATTAACATTATATGTCTAATGCCCCTCATGATTTTCCCCAGCTATCCCTGGGGCACCAGATAGCCTGCATCTTCTTTATTTATGTTTAAATAAAACTAAATATTCCTCCTGGATTCCATGACAAATTCCTGCACACAACTTAAGGAAATCAACGTCTCAGTCCAAAGCCCACCCCCAGGCTCAGCCTATCCTCCCTGCTTTGCATGCCCTTTATATTGAACTGCCTCAGAAAACAATGCCAGGTGGGCCAGGGAAGGGTTTCAGCTTTCTCTTGTGGCAAGTTCTGATGGCTTTGCACGCACACGGAGCTGCAGAACCCGAGCAGGAGCTCCTGAACGCGCTCCCGTAGCAGCGCCACGGCCAAGCGCTCTTTGAAGAATGCACTCACCCTGCTCTCAGCTCTCATCCAAGTTTTATAACCAGGACTCAAAGCCCCAAAAGCGGGGGGAAAAAATTAGGCTTATAATGTTAATGCAGGCAGCTTTAGGCTCCGTGCTAATAGAACATGTCTGTGCTCAGGAGGAGCCGGAGCCGCGATAATCAACACTCGCACAAGATCCCTTGGCTGTGTGAATATCCCAACCCCGTGCTCTGAGCAGCTTACAGGCATTACAAAGGCTGAGCTAGCGAGGAGAGAAAGGATTACTGAGGGCCACAGTTCATCCTGCTTCTGTATAAACAAAATATGACCTTGATTAAATTAATAATCAAACTTAACATTCCCGCTAAAGCGCTGCCGGAGAGATAACCGCCCGCGGCGCTCCGGCCCCCGTGGACAAATGGACACCCTCAAGGCTTCCCATCTCCAAAAAGCCTAAACAACCGCTTAGCAGGATTAATTTTTAATAACTCAGCACTTTGTTTTTATGTACTTATTAAAATTTAAGACATCGAGCCAGTGACCCCTGTAATTTTTCAATTGTTCCGAGCATGGAGCCCGGGCTGGGTAATTACGCTGGAACAGCTGTTGGAGACGACCTTGCCATCAGTGGGGAAAAGTGATGCAATCCTATCGGTTTGCTAAGCTCCAAACACTTCCTCTCCTCCTCCCTACCCCCTTATCATTTCAAATAAGTTCATGAGTTAATTACACAGAATAATTCAGAGGGTTATTTGGGAAAACAAACCCTCTTGATAGACAAATAAATGACAGCCGCAGCTACACGCACACGGGGTACTTGCAAACTTCACCTTCACAATATCCACTGTTCCTGTGCCAGCCCTCCTCTCCAGTAATGCTGAGCAGGAGCAAGGAGTCAGTGGAACTCAGATCCAAACCCTTCCACATGGAAAGGCAGCAGAACTGTGGCTGCTGGCACCAGCTCCCAGCACTTGGGAAGGGTCCTGCAGAATTTTGTCAGGGTAAAAATAAAAGCTGGGCCTGCATAGCCCCAGCAGAAACCAAAGAGCTCCCTGCAGCCACTGCTGCAGGGGCTGAAGCATCTGGAAACAGCCACACATTCTCTAGAGGTATCAGCCTCCAGCAGCTTCTGCACTGTCATCAGGAAGAGGGAGAAAACAATTCCTAGAAAAACAGCTAAGAGGAATTTTCATTTCCAGGCAAAGAGAACAAATCCCTGAAACACAGTAAGAGCTGGAACATGGGAATGCAAAAGAACAGGCAATTATTGAATGCATAAGTAACATGTTGTGTGTCTATTTACCCATGTCACCTGGGGACAAGAACAGCAATGTGGGAGCCCTCCATGGAGCCTGCTCCCACCCATCCCTGGCCAGCTGAATCCACAAAGACCACTGAGAAAAATGCTACAAACACAACTGGGCAATGGCAACAGGCAGCTCTGGGTACCTGGGAGTGAACAGGAGCACAAGGCACTGCCCAGCACCTGGCACCAGCACACTCAAATTACATCAAAGTTTCTCGCTCTCCACAAAAAAGCCTCATAAAAATCAAAAGTCCCCCACCAAGAGCTTGAAAGTGATGATTTCTAAAGCAATTAGCAGCCAGGCAGTGAACAGCCTGGTTCTGGGGAGCAGCCACGTGCAAGGTGTTGGGAGGAGGCAGGGGAGGCAGGTCTTGCTCTGGCCCAGGACATGGAAGCATCCAGCCTGCCACATTCCCAGCTTCCTGCATTCCCAGCACGGGCAGCCACTGACAAGAAAATAAACTGCATCTGTTGGAAATATGCACAAAACAATTAAAGGTAAACTGAGCTTCCTTTGCAAAACCAAACAAAACACTGTGCTTACAATCCCCAGTGCGTTCCTGGACACATTCTGAGACCAGCATTTCACAGTGAAACCTTTGCTGGAGCAAGCATCCAAAAGCAGGGGGGTTTCTGCTTAAATCATTCCCACTCCCCCCCATCTGTGCACTTGGGAGCTAAACACACTTAAAAAGATGAGGAGACCAGAAGGAAGTTAATAGCCAAGCACTGCAATCACTGGTCCAAACCCCTGCCTTTGAAGCTTTCCCTTACATGAGAGAGAAGGATCCCTTTCCTCATGGAAAGCTGCAAGCCCCACTTGCCCTGTGCAGACAGCAGTGGCTGAACACACAGCAGCACTGCAAAGGCCTCGGGGTCTGCTTCCACCAAAACCAGCAATTGTCAACAAAGCACCATGAGCTGTTACAGACTTCTATTAAAAGTTAATCTGCATATGCTATTATTGCATAGAAACCATCCCCAGGTATAAACCCCAACACGCAGGACATGAGCACACTGTGGTGGAGTGAGTGCTCCCCGTGCCTGCCCTGAACTCCTCACCAGCTCAGGGTGAGTGGCCCTTCCTCTGCAGCTTTTTTTCTGAGCTATGCATGAGCAGATGTTCTTTTCTCTATTTTTTTGTTTGTTTTTTTGGGCTAGGGGCAGTAATAAAGCAGAACTAAGTACTTCCAGCATGCACACAGCAGCCCAGCACAGCCCCTGTGTTTGTACTGGAACAAATGCACACAAACGTTTGGGTGGGTTTTTTGCTAACATGCCTTGTTCAAAAGATGAAACCCTTCCAGGAGGGTGGGTTCCTCATTTCTTCACTGTCCTGCATATGAATACAGAGATCAGAAACCCCTCGTGCCCATTGGGTTTGCCCAGGTTCGTACGATGCTGAGCACTCAACATCCATCAGGGCTCCTCTCAGCTGGGGTCCCTCAAGAACTCACAGATATAGGATGTGCATTCAAATGTTAGGGTGCTGAATGTAAAATTTGCAACACTGTGTGAGGTATGAGGGGCAGAGGGGAGATGAGGTGAAGCTACAGTCAGTTATTTGCAAGTACTTCCAAGTAACTCTCCTGCAATTTGCAGTGGGAAACACTTTACCAGTAAACATGTGCCCAGTGTCCCCCACAGCTCAAGTGGCTGTTAAAGAGGAGATGAGAGAGAAAAAAAGGCCTTGGTCTGCTTTTGAAAATGCAGCTGTAAAATTAAAGCAGAAATGCTGAGCTCAGAGCAAAGGAGGCTGATCCCAGAGCAAGGGGAGCCCGTCCATCACGGGCAGCACCCACCAGCTCCCAGTCCTGGTTCCAGCCCATGGCCAGAGGAGAGGTCTGGGCAGGCCAGAGCTCCTCTCAGACCCTCAGTACATCCCTGCAGTGATGCCAGAGGGAGCGTGGCTGCCCTGGTCACCTCTGCTGTCCCCACGGGCTCAGGCTGCCAGGGTGTGACTGCTGACAGCAAGGCAAAACATGAACCAGGGACAAGCACAAATCACCTAAAGGCACTTAAATCCAGTCCCCAGCAAGAGGCTGAGTGACAGGGCAGTGCCAGGCAGGACTGAGCCACAGTCAGGCTCTCCTGCATGCACGGACAGAATCAGGAATTCATTTAACTGCACTGAACAGACAATTATCAACTCAAATACAGCTTCAATGAGGAGGAAGGGTCATTTTTAAGAGATCTTGCTGTGTCCCACCCCACATCAAGGTTTTCCCACCTAATAGCTGACTGAGGGCAGAATATGTTTGGGTATATTTTGGGTTTTCCTCCCAAGCATCCCACCTTCCTGGCACAGGAGGTGTGAGCCTTTGGCCAGCTCGAGGCACAGCCAGGCCAGCGTGGTGGGAGCCAAGCAGGGCACAGACCTGGGCACAGTGCTTGGCTCAGCAGCACTGACAAAGCAGGAAAGCTTTCTGTTTGCTTTAGGAAGACTAGACAGATGTGACTCAGAGCAAAGAGTGGCCAAATCTGGCTGGTGGCTCACCCCACAGAGCCAGCAGACCTGCAGCCAGGAGTGGAGAGCACAGCCCAGGCACTGGCTGCCCTCCAGGGAAATTCATGGAAAGGCAGACACAGACAGGGGACATGGGGACACTCCAGCATGAGTCCTTGGAACAGTGAAAAACAACTCCCACCCTTCCTGCACCTGAGCTACCCAGGCAAGGTGATTTATTTGAGGAGCTTTTTAGACACCTCTAGGCTGAAACATGTTGGTACCCTTTGCCTGGATGCAGCTCCCTGGAAGAGGAGGCATCCTTACCTGCCTCTGGAAACCAGGGCCTCCCCAGTCACACTCAACAGCTCTACGTCTCAAAACACATGCCAAGACCCTCTCTCTACTCACAGCTAATAATCAGTCCTGCTCACACTCAAATAATGCTTTCCTACAGTGGAGGCAGTGACACTCCAGTCAGATTCCACAGGTGGGAAACCGAGACAGACACTAAGTGACTTGCTCCAAGTCCCAAAGTAAAACCTGTGACAGTGCTGAGACTTGAATCCAAATATTTTTTCTGGCTGCCAGGCACTTCCAAGCTTTCAGCTGGCCCCTGGGACCATTCCTCTTACCATCTGCACAAGTGAGGACAAACAAGCAAGTACCTTTTTTGCTTTGAGGCCGTGTAACAATGATGCATCGCTCCCCAAAGAATGCTTCCCAACCTTGAAATGACCAAAAAGCTCCTCACCAGCTGCCTCACATACTTGTTCTTGCCTCCATTTATTCTGCAAAAAAAGCTGTATTCAAAAGACTTTTTTTTTCCAAATGCACTTGGAGACGACAGCTTAACTGTCAAAGGGATCAAGAGCAAAAGCTCCTGTACCTCCATTAAACTGTAACTGCTCAACAATTCTGGCAATCTGCTCTGAGGGCTCCTGACAAGGGGCACACATAAAACACTCAATCCCATATGCTTTTAAATCACCCAGAAGCAGCAGGTTCCTGTGACACTGCTCCTCCTCCTCTACTAACCAGATTTAAGTGGTAATTCCATAGGAAGGGTGATTATCACTAAAGTTTTAATGAGTTGCCATCTGCACCCTGCACTTCATAAAGGGACAGTGTTCCACTGCCGTGCTGTCCAGGAACATAAAATGTGGCAACAAAGCATCACAAGGTGATCTAAAAGTAATACTTCCCTTCCCTCAAAATTAATGGCTTGAACTTGGCAAAGCAAAGGAAACGAGGACCGCATGTGGAGTCCTGGGAAAGCGCGAGAGGCTTTATTTAGCATCACTGAGACTCATGGCTCTTGTTTGGCTGACACTGAACTTCAAAATACAATTATTAAGCATTAGGAACCACGATAAATCTCGTATGCCATCAGAGATGGAAACTGCGTACTGAGTTTGCAGAATATGCTCAGCAAACTGGCTACAGAAAATGCAATAATCCCTGGATAAGAGCCTCGCTCGGGTTTATGGCCAAGCAAAGCAGACCCTTTTGTCCCTTTAAAGTTCACTAAGTCGTACATCACCCAGCCTGGCATGTTTGCTCCTCAAGTATCTGAACTGCTGCAGCTGTCTCGAAGGATTTAGAGAACCAGGAGCCAAGAAGGAATTTTTCATTAGCAACGTGGAGAGCAGAAATCAATGGTCCCCTGTGGCCGTGTCATTTCAATGGGGAAGGGGAGGAGATGAAGGGAAAAGAAATTCTGACAATCCAGGGACTGCAGGCAGGCTGCCAAGCCATGGCACACCAGCTTCTCCTGCTTGTTTCAGCTCACAAATGATGTGCAGAGGAATTCTTCCCAATCAATTCCCTACCTGGAATGGAGCTCCACAGCAGCTCTGTGTGTTCATCCGTGGTTTGACGCACGCACACTGTAACAGCAGCACCAGGAAGAAGAGGAGCAGTGGTGATGTGCTCTTTCCAGGAGAGCTGGCCAGAACTCAGTGTGGAAGAAGCCCAGGATGCTCTAAACCACCCTGAGTGCATCCCACTGCTGAATCCCTGCAGCTGGAAATCCCCTGGACTGTCCCAAGGGCACGTCCATCCCAACGGTGCCAGGGCCCCACCAGGCACAAGTGAGGGGCAGGAGAGGCAGGGCAGTGCAGCAGCCAGAGGCAAATCTCTTTACAGCCCAACCCATATAAAACTGTCAATTATTATCAGTAATTCCTGCTTTCAAGGAAAAAGGCAAAGCAGATTACAGGGCTGTTTCCACTTCTGCACCAGGAGAAAGAGGAGGAAGAGAGGGGAACACTAAGCTTGGAGAAGAGCTTAAAACTCATCCAAGTGAGCAAGAGTCAATCCTCTCTTAGGATTACATAAGACCTGTTGAGTGTTAATATATGCTACCTCCATTCTGCAAACAGTTTATGAACACTGTAATTTTCTTCACTAAAACACTGTCTAACAGCACCAATCCCCCCTTCTAATTATAGACGTCTCTTTATGCATGATAATCTTTATACAATTAAACCCACTTAAAAGAATAAATGATTAAATAAAAAACTGTTTAAAGAACACATAAGGTTGTGATAAAAAAAAATGACAAAAGCACAAGAGATTGAAAACTAAAGCAGAAATTCCACCCTTAAGTGTGTACTACTGAGGGGAAGAGCAGCTTTGGCTTTCAAGTCTGAACTGGAAGCTCAAAGTTGAAACATTAAAATAGAATCAGTCTTCCACTGAAATAAAACCAAGCCTGAAAAGAACCCACAGCTGCCCTTACAGGCGTTGTATGTGGAGACATTAATCTCCCCTCAGTGTGCTCCCTGGAACAAAACCAGTTGGTTTCATTTCAAGTACAAGAAACTCCCTCACAAAGTCTTACTGAACTTCATGTCTAATTCAGGCAAAGGGGCCTTAAGGTACAAATGTATTGAGGAGGAGTCAGGATTTGCTGGAAGGCTGGAGCTGTGCCTCTCTGACATCCCAGTCCCAGAACAGCCACAGGAGCCTTCTAAAACCACTGCTATTCCCAGGGGTGCTGGTTCTGCTGGCCAGCAGTGCCATCCATCAAAGCTTATCTATTCTGCTGATTATTTCCACTGCAGAAACACCAGCTATAGGTCAGGCCTGAACATGCAAGGGACTGGACAAGAAAAAAACAGAAATATCAACCCTGCTTGACAGGTCATAGAATTAAACTGAATATAGGCATGCAGATAATGAACAGAACAGTCCTCAGTGCTGGACAGACAATCTCACAGGAAACAGTCCCTAGACACACTTCCTTCCCTTTTTTTTTTAATGTATATGAAAAGATTGTAACTTTGTCCTGGGGCCCCATATAATTAAGATTTAATTTGATTAAGTTTCAGCTAGGAGCAGGGGTTTGGAAGGGAAGCAGTGGCACAAGGCCACCCACCCACGAGCTGGGCATTTCCCAAGAGGGGCAGGAAGGGAAAAGGCACCCAAACTGCTGCCAGGCTCCCTGACAGCCTGAGGGTCCATGGTGCCAGCCCCAGGGCAGGGTCTTTGCCCATCGTGTGTGTGTGTATGAGTGTATATAAATACATCTGCATCTGTCTGAGATGAGATGCAGACAGGCTGGAGCACTCGGGGGGGCACTGGGCTGCCAGCACTATAAATAGATGGGTCTATTTTTAAGTTGACCATCGCTCAGCACAGCTGAACTTCCTCCCCTTGTGCTTTCTCTGTCATTGCTCTGGTTCATGTCCTTGCCCAGCTGCACACGCAGCGCCAGGCTCCAGACAGAGCAGAACGGCAAACACCTCCTGCAACTGCCTGGGTACCAGGGCTGCTCTCCCTGGAATCCCCTGCTGCTGCCACCAGCCCCACTGGACACCAGCACAGCCCAGCCCAGCCCGGGGCAGGGCTGGGGCTCTCGGTGGAGGCCCCACAGCCCCACACAGCTGTGATGAACTCAACAATTCCCTCCTCTGGAACAGCACTGCTGCCCTGCTGCACAGCCCCTGACAAAGAGAAGGTCAGGTTTGTATTTTGGTAGAACTACTCCTAAGAGGGATTCCCCCCTCCACTCCATACTGTAGCGAATATTATATAAAACTTGAAAGGAATTCAACTCCAGCTTTTATTTACCACTGTGCATATGGGCCAATGGCTGTGGCAGGCGACCAAGTTTGCTGTCAGGCTGGCCAAGTTTGCTCTCATCCCCGCAGCACTGCTGTGTCTCGCTCAGGATGGCTGAGGGCTGTGCTGGAGGGCACCTCGGGAGGCCCTGGCACTGAGGTGGAGCCCTGCAAAGGATGGCACAAGGTACCCCCAGGGGTGACAGTGTCACCCACGTCCTGCAGCACCCAGCAGGCAAGAGCTGCGAGAGAAAAGACCCTGATGGGCCTGGGATTGATTTCTCTTGGGACGCTGGATGCTTGTTAAAGATGACTGTGACATCGACAGCTTACCCAGGCCAGTCCTGGGGACCTCTTCACCTTTATCTCCTGAGACCACTGATTGTAACAGAGCCCCAAAGCACCAGGGAGGGGCAATACAGAACCTGCACAGCCCATGCTCTGCCCCTTGGAAAAGGCACTACAAGAGCACTGCCAACCCTCTGGGCTTCACATGGAAGGGCTACAACTCTAAGTGCAACAGACCCGAGGAGCAGCAGGGCCCTGCACTGCAAGGAGACTCACAGACTGCTCCGTTTCCAATTAAATCCTTCTGTTCTAGGAGCAGGACTGTGCCTCAGCAGGTAACTGAGCCTCCCAAGGAGCTCTGGCACCACCCAGGCACCCTGCAGCTCAGCACTGAGATGCTCTGAAGCAAACAAATGCTCAGACACCACGTGCCATTCCAGACATTCACAGCCCAACTACAAGACGCCTTTTCCAGCAGCTCCCTCAAAAAAAAGAGGGGGGAGCATCAAATTCCTCCCTGATGGAGCCGATCCCACAGCTCTGTGGCAGCCCCAGCACTTCAGACCTCACACAGCAATAAATGACCTCTCCCACCTTGCACAGCACATCCCAAAGCTGCCATGTGTCTTGGCCTGGGCAGGTTTAGAAAAAACCCAAAACCACCCCAACCAAAGAAAACCAACAGTGACGACCTATTGGTTGTTTCTAAGCCAAGTTGATTGCTAAATTGTTATGACCTTCCTCCTCCTCTCTCTCCCCTCCCAGTCGTGAGCAATAGGAATTAAATTGATTCAGTCTATCAGTGTTCTGCATCTAAGTGATTAAATTCAGCCACTAGAAAAATCTGTTTTGTGCTGCACCCGAGGAGGAGCAGCGCTGCCACTGGGCCCAGCCTGGCCACGGGAGGGAGGCAGCAGTGCTGAGGAAAGCACACAGCTAAAACAGACTTGGTCATCGTGCTGGTATCACCGGGATAATCTTTTCCCCCCTTCTCTTTTTAAGCTGGATCAGTTATTGGGCAGGGCAGCCCCGGGCAGGAGCAGCAGCACGCTGTGGTGTCCGTGAGCACCGAGCTCTCCTTGCCTGGCACACACCACAGGACAGGAGCACGCCAGCCCTGCTGACAGCCCGGGCTGCTCCCATCCCCACTGCAGCCTGTCTCACACACAAACACTCCTAGTCCTCATCTACC
>NW_005054368.1:908840-910006 GCF_000277835.1 Geospiza fortis | reverse complement strand
GCAGCATTCCGGCGAGACAGATGCCACGCTCCCCGGGCTAGTTCCGGCCTCACAACCAGCTGACCATCTATTTTAAGCTGCTCAGCTGGGATTTCACTTTGGGACAGCCGAGCTGAGAGGAGCGGTCTTCCTCCTTCCCTTTCTTGCACAGGGCAATCAGAGGAATTGGAGCGGCTGGAGGATCTCGCCCATCTGTGCAGCCCCTTGTTTGGAGGCTGCCAGGGTGCTGGGAAGGAGGAGCAGGGGAGGCAGGGCTGCATCTGCTGAGAGATCCCTGAGCAGGGCAGAGGGAATCCAGCCCAGCCCAGCCCTTCCACAGGATCCTGTGCCTGCCCACAGGCGTTCCAGCCTCTCCCTGCTCTGCAGGGCACCCTCTGTCCCTCTCTGTCCCAGGGATCCAGAGGGAGAACAAACGCACAGGCAGAGAGGGGAGGCGCTCAAACAACTGCCTGCTCAGCCCTCGTCCTCCACCAGCTCCTGGCTTCCTGCATCTCCGCGATTGCTGGCACGGCCAGAGCTCCGACCTCACCTGACCTCCCCAAACTGCATCAAAGGGCCTCATCTAAATAGGTCACTCCTGGCAGAGGGAGGAAAGTTCAGAGGAAGCTAAGAGACTTACCGGCTGCCTTAATCATCACACCCCCCTCCACCACCTCTGCTGGGAGAAAAGAGAAAAAAGAGAAAAAAAAAGAAGAAAAAAAAGAAAAAAAAAATTACATCCACGGTGGCAGAGACAAAATGCTACGGAAAAGAAAATTGGCATCTACGTACTGTGGTAGCTGAATTTTAAGCAGCACCAAGTCTGAGAACACATCTGGAAACACACATGCAAATTCTTCACAGCTAAAAATAAACGTCTCTGCTGTGTATTACTCTCCAGAGTGAAAGTGCTAATATTAATTGAAGGGTTTTGTTTCATTTGGTTTGTTTTATTTTTATTCAAGATCAAAGCTGATAAATAATTTTTTTTAAAATCACATAGATTAAATTACCCAGATAATTTAAAGCATTATACACTTAAATTAATATTACTTATCGCAAACTACCAATTTGCCCCAGGCAAACTACATTACCGACAGTTTCCCTTTGTTTTTGCAGTCAATATCCTTCACTTTGGAATCAAATGTCCTTCATGTCACCTCCGCAGAACGCCACAGCCTCTTTCC
>NW_005054368.1:902181-908817 GCF_000277835.1 Geospiza fortis | reverse complement strand
TTTGGGGGATAAAAAATATCAAGGGAGCCACGCTCGCAGGCTGGAGCCTTCGGCTGCAGGCTCAGTGCTGATTTACATCAGCAGAAGCTGTTGCCCTGTTTTCCCCAGCAGTTCCTGGGAGGAAAGCTTACAAACTTAATTCCCTCTTTACATTTGCTTATTCAAGTTCCAGCTGCATCTCCCCCTAACGTCCCATTAGGGCTTTCCTTTTAATTACTTTTCCATGTCATCTGCGCCTTCCTTGCAAGGTCCTCTTTCGAGGAACTTGGCTCTCTCCCTGGCCCCTTTCACTGAGGATGTTTTGCTTGCTGCAGTCTCCCAAAGCCTTCACGCAGCCCCTGAGCCAGCCCTGGGCTCTGCCTGGTCCCCCGTGCCCGAGGTGACACCAGGAGGGGACACAGGGCTGCGTGTGGAGCACTCAGCCTCCAGCACTGCACGCCTGGCCGAGGGACAGCTCTGCATGGCACACGCTGTCCCTGGGACTGCCATAAACCACCAAGGGGAATGAAAACAAACTCCTTAATTGCAGGCAGGTGTGCAAAGCTGTTCCCTCAGCGCCTAATGCTCCCTGGAAACACCTTTAAAGAACAGCAAAGCCCTGGAGAGATGATGGCAGAGGGGCAATGCCCATTCCTGTGCCACATGCCAGCCAGGTCACTCCCCAGGGAAACACCACACTCCTTCTCAGGGCCTACATTCATTTATACATTACACAGGCTGAAATATTTCTCCAAAGCTGTACTCATCTTTTTGGCAGCGCCATAGCCAGAAAGACATCTTTCTTCTCTGCTCTGCTTAAAGATCATCTCCACTACCAAGATGAAAGACTGGAATTAATGTCAAGATCCACAGGAGAAATGAGTTTACTCACATGGTACAAGCCACCAGAAAAGTAAATTCGCCCACAGATAGATGGCTGATAAACGACTACAAATTCAGGCCAATATCCTTCAAGTTTTACTACACAAGTCTGCAGAAGACAACACAGATCAGCTTTTTGGACAGCACTTGGAATATGTAAAGTGTTATATAAGTATTATTATTACCACCAGGCTGCTGAGGAAGTCTCCTGGATTTACCATCTGGGAAAAATAACTGATTTAAACAGTCAGTGTGGGGAAGTCCCAAGAGCAGTTAAGTTTATCCAAGTACCCTCCCCATCAGGCAGAGATGATGCAAAATAGCAACACTCCTCTTCTCATTTCACCTTAGCTCCCAGGAGCTGGGGAGGATTTGGGACCCCACCTTCCAGCAGTTAACAGGACCAGGTCACTACAGATCCTGCTCGTGCCCACCTGGCTCAGGGCACAGTGCCAGGGGGATCCAGCAGCAGAGGAGGCACATTTCCCTGCACAAACCACAGCATCACACCCCACTGCTCCCTCCTCCGCCTGCTGTTGGGTTCAAGCTGGATGATTTGTTCTGCATGAATATTTCAGCAGCACTCTGAGCAAGGGAAGGGATTCCTGCCCAGGCTGTGGCTCACAGCAGCTGCACCTGGAGCTGCACACGCTGGTGAAGCTGTGGCTGCCAGCACCAACAGCCCAGCCCTGCTGGGGAGGCCACAGGGCTCAGGGATGGCACGTGGAGGAGCACACACAGACCCCTCACTCAGCAGAGACAGAACCAGGGAATGGTTTGGGCTGGAAGGACCTTGAAGATCCTGTTCCACTCCCTGCCAAGGGCAGGGACACCTTCCACTGTTCCCAGGTGCTCCAAGCCCCGTCCAACCCAGCCTTGGGCACTGCCAGGGATCCAGGGGCAGCCACAGCTGCTCTGGGCACCCTGTGCCAGGGCCTCACCACCCTCACAGGGAAGAATTTCTTCCTAAAGATGCTTCTCCCAGCCCACACTGTTCAAAACCAAGAGTCCAACTCACAGCTCATGTAGATAAGCCCATCTCCAGTGCTGCTGACACCTGGACCACATTCACTCACATGCTCTGTGTGCAAACCAACTCCAGTTACCTCTAATTCTTTTCTTTTTAGAGCCCTTCCCTGACCCCCAAAGGCCAAGGCAGAACTGCACTGGGCAGCAGCATTTTCAGCCAGCATTAGCACCATGACAGGGCTGAACAGCCCCTGATGCACGAGCTGCCCTGGCCTGTTTGCACAGCTCTGCCCCAGTTTGATTTACACCATGTAAACACAGGTCAGAAGTGAGCCTCCAGCCCCAAAGGATGCATTACCTCAGCCTGCACCTTCTGTACCTTTTACAGAGCAAATTTTTAGGTCAAGGAATAGTAAGTATATAAACCTCTCCACTTAAACTGCAAAGAAATGGAAAACACGACCCACGAGTCAACCAAAACTTACTTCCCACCAGGAACCTGTATCCTAATTATTGATGAACACAGTGCAGCTCTGCCATTACAGAGGTTTCCAGTTATCCCTCTCAGCCTTTCTGAGGGTGCCAATTACCAACATTTAGTGCTTATTTATTTCAGAAACATGACTGCAAACTGCTAAAGATGCATCCGCCGATGCCAGCAAGGAGTTTAAGCCCGGCTGTCAGGAAGAACCCACAGCTCCAAGGCCACTCTCAGGGAGGCAGAGCACGGACGTGGGAAATGTTTCTGTCCCTTCATCTGCTTTTGCCATCCTGGGTGTTGAATCTCTGCAGATCTTCTTTTTGACAGGATGGGCAGTTCTCTTTTTTGATTGTTTTCTGAAAGTACAGGAGGGAGAGGCAGAGAGTTTCAAACCATCCAAAAATGGTAGAATTTGTGTTACACTTAAACAAACCTCTGGCTCCAGCTGCCTGGAGCCCAGAATCAGGATCTGCTCTGTATAATCGGACAATGTCTGATTTTTGTTCCTTCTCTTTTGTTTTCCTTCTCAGAGGTTTATTTTTGAAAGAAGACCGTGTAGCAGGGCCTCTTCCATTTCAGGGAAAGTAAACAGAACCCTTTGCAGGGAGGATCAGGGATGGAGGAACAAAGCCAGCTAGACTAAACTGTGTGAAGGTGAATTTATTTGTCATCATTTGCTCTCACAGCAGCACTGTGACTTTGATCAAGGTCGCAGCAAGGTGCTGCACGCAGCCAGCTCACCCCTGCAACAGCCTGCAGTCACAGCAGCGAGGGGAAAGCCACACCATCAGTCCCAGATTTTGGACTGAGACCTGAATAAGACCAAAATAACACAGCAAATCAGTGCCACGTCTGCAGAGCTGAACTCCTAAGCCCAGCACAGGCACAACTCCATCCCTGCCTTTATCCCTGAGCTCATCACAGCCACGCCAGCTCAAAACATCCCCTTCCCCCAGGACCACCTCCCTGAACCCAGCCTAACCTGCAGCAGGGCCCGGCCCTGAAGGAGCCTCTCCAGGGCAGAAAGCAACCAGGGCACCACACACAGCCCACCAGGGCAGCCCTAGCACCAACATCCAGGTGCAGAGAAACCACAGGTACACAGGATTTGCTGGGATCTCCCTAGCACTTACCTGGCTTTCTCATTTGGGCTGTGCTGCTTCCAAGACCAAGGTCTCTGTGAGAGTTTATGGGCTATACCCAGACTAATCCCTGAGTGCAGACATGCTCTTAAACAGAAGAAATAGCAGGGGGAACTCTTGAAACTAGAGTTGGGAAAAGTGAGGGAAGCCTTCTCAGCGAGAGGAGTAGACCCTGCCAGAGCTGGGTTTGCCCAGAGCACTCAGGAATAGGAAATTAGAGGGGCAGCAGAGAGGCCAACCTCTCCTTCAGCCCAGTGGGGATAAAAGGCAAGCATGATAAATATTGAAGTTCCTGCTTATTAGTTGGCAAAACCTGTGAAGCCTGAAGGGGGTGTTCAAGAGAAGTGTATTTGGTGTTATGGGAAAGTTAATGAGATGCTGTAACCATATCATATATGGAAATCTAGGTGAGGCCCCTGTGGGCCATTATATACTGCAGGAAACTTTATGGACACTATAATGCATTATTTTTAATGATTCCCTTGCCTGCTTCAGGCCCTGGACACCAAGAAGAGCTTGCCTGGCTTCCTGGTGTTGTTTTAGCAATGACACCTTGCTTGTTGCTGCATTTCTGGGTTACTTTAATGAGAAATAATCGGGTTACTTTCCCAGATTCCACAAAGCCCAGGCACAATGAACCAACACAGAGGAAGTGGCTGCTGCGTGGCAGCCTCTTCACACCCTCTGCCTTCCCAAGGGTTACCTCTCCTGCTTAACCATTTATCCACAAATATGCCCACAGAAACACTGGCACTCGTGCAAGTTCAAGTTTGCACTGTCATCATCCATCTCCAGGGAGAGCCAGGCCACAGAAATAACCAGCTGCAACATCACAACGACTGCCCCTGCAGGAGATGTATATAATGAAAATTGAAAGCTGCAGGATGAACTTCTTACATACTTGTCCTTTTGGTTTATTCATCAGAAATAATTATCTGCGCTCGCATTCACAGGAGCACATACTTTATGATGTACATCAAAATTTAATGGATTTTTAATAATACTGTAACTACAGCAGAAGCACAAAAAAGGACAGCCATTAAACCATATGTGCTGTGCTGGTGGGTAAGTGGTGTTGAGCAAACAACACCATGGAGCCACAGTTTAGCATCAACAACAGGAAAAAGGGACTGCTCCTTGCAGGATCTGAAAATGGGAACGAGCTCTGAACCTGTGTGTTTAGCTTAAAGGCTCCTCAGCAATAGGAACAAATAAGCAAACCCAGTTTCTGAGTCTCAGGACCCTGCAGGTGGTACCCCTGGCTTTTGACAAGCACACAAACACCCCAAAACTCAGTTTCTCCACCCCTGCAACGAGAGAAGAAACACAAGTACACCCCATGACGGCAGCACAGGAACCTGCTTGTGCCAATTAAAGTACTCCCAGGATTCCACCAATCTATTGATGTTATTCCATAAGCATCAGCAGAAATTGTTGCTCCAGCAGGAGAGACTGAGACTCTAAACACTCTCCTCAGCAGCCAGGCTGAGCTAACGAGTCGGTGTGAAGCATCACCATGTCACCAGTACTGGGACTGGCATCTATTTATAGCCTAAGAAATTATATACGTGGTGTCCCCACCAACAGTGACACATCTTCATTCAGGCATGAGTCACCTATTCACAAGCACGTTTCCAAAAATAAATCCTATTTACCAGAATTAAATTCCACACGTTCGGGGAGAAATTGTCTCCTCAAAAAAAAGCCAGGCATGTTAGAAAAGCAAACAAGAGCCAACAGGCACTGGAGCCCTCAGCCTGCAGGTCCCCATGCTCCGTGGGATCAGGCTGAGGCTGGAAATGTTTAGGATCCACCAATGAAGATGGTCACGGCTGTCACCACAGAGCCCTGCCAAGGTCACCGGAATATCCAGAATATTCCTGGCCCCTCACGCCTTGCAGAACCAGGGAGTACATTGCAGTTATTAGAGAGAACAGACAGAGCCAGCGCCAAGTAATCCCAGAAAATGGAGTGTTAAACAGAGGGTTCAAACCACAAGGCTGTTGATGGGGAATGTTAGAAACGTCAGCGTGGCTGAAAGACATTTGCCAGCAGTGGGAGTCAAGTAGCGAGCTACTGTTCAGCAGATGCAATAAAAATCTGAGGGTACTCGGGTAATGGGACCAACAGTACAGTTGTTGATACAAATTATATCCAGAAAGCAGAGAAATAAATGGCTAAATAAATAAATAATGCAAAAATGGAACAAGTTCAAACTTCTTTTATAGTAATAGTCTCCAGTTGAGCATAATCACCAAAGCTATAGTGATAAGATTGCCAAAACTAGACAAACATCTGTGAGATGAATTCATCTCAGAGGGGAAGCCAACAGCTTGTTATCATTAAAGAGGCAATGCTCTCTCTGCGTTTGAACTGCAGGCGCCTTGTTACTGCGTTTGCCGAGGCAATTGCACCAGATGTTGGCAGCTTTCTTCAGATGGATGACAAGCACCTGCTGCTGGGGAAATTAAATGCTCGTCGGCCTCCTCTCCTCCAGGGGAGGGTGGGCCAGCAGGGGAAGGGGGGAGTGGTGCCGGCTGACCCTCTGAAATAAACCTATTTATGCAAAGTGACAGTAAGTGCTGGTTTGCCAAGCGGTGAAACAGAGTGGAAATTCATTGGATCCCTTCCATTGCCCCCGGTGAAATCTGCTCCCACCCTCCCAGTCCTGACAATTAACATGGCACGGATCTGAACTCGCTAAACCGCTCAGCAGAGTGAGAGATCCAACACGGGCACCTTCACCCGCTGAGCCACCACGGAGCTCACAGGGCGACTGCCAACCAAGGGGGCACAGCCAGCAGGGTCTGGGCACCCCCTGTGCCCAGCACGGGGTCTGGGCACCCCCTGCACACACAAACACCCAGCAGGAGCTGCCAGCCCGCCCATTTCAGGTGCACACAGCCACCACACCCTGTCAGGCCAGCAGTAGAATAAACAGGCTAAATGGTTAAATAAAATGGGTTTTTAAGTGTTTTTTAGAAAGAAAACACAGAGCAGCTCCTTCCCTGACAGAGTTCTGAGTGCTTTCCTCTTTCTGGGAAAGAAAAACTACAAGATGTTAACTCCCCTTATACCTGCAATAATTTCTTTATGACATATCCAACACTGTTCAGACTGCCACGGAGGTGACACCACAGCCAGAGGCTCATTCTGTGCCATGCAGAACCATTCCAACAGCAC
>NW_005054368.1:871527-902040 GCF_000277835.1 Geospiza fortis | reverse complement strand
CTCACCCCAAACCCCTGGTGCATGTCCCAAACACAGACAGCTCTTGTTTGATCTCAACTGGCCACATGCATTTCGGGTGCCCTTCAGATTAAGAGGCAGTTAATCCTCATTCTGCTTAGATTATCTTAATTGGCTCTTCATTTGAGCTACTTTGTCCTTGTCCTGGTTTCTGCAGTTATATTTATAAATGCATATACTGTACCACCGTCTCCCTCTCTGGGCTGGCAGGTATCACCAGGACTGGTCATTATTGATAGGACTGATGTGGTTCCTGCTTGGCCACCACCCCATTTTTACCCAAACATGTGCAGGCACTTTTTTTCCCCCTAAGAAAATAATTATAAGGTGTTCCTAACAGAGAGAGACATATGTATGATGGACATCAAATGAATTTCATATTCTACACCTGCAGAATTAAGTTTAATTAAACTGGTTTCACCTTGATATTCCACGTGTGAGCAAAACTCAGATATTTCATCTTTAGGACTGATCAACATGACCATTAATTTACATGTGGAAAAAGCATTATTACACCTGCTCCCATTTGGAACAGTTTCTAGGAAGTTCCTCCTGGGCACCTGTAAAAGCCCTTTTCTTTGTGGCCCAGCCTCAGCTGCATTTGGAACACGCTCAGGTCTCCCCCCATCACTCAGTGCTGGGGTGCCCACAGTGGGGGATGATGGCACTGATCAAATGCTGACTCCCCAGTCAATTATGATTTATTTAACCAGCTCACCTGGGCTGTGAGCCTCCCCAAAGCTGTGAGCAGGAAGGAGAGCGCAGGTTTCAATTACATTGTGCCAGGTTTAAGTAACTGCTGCTGTTTTCCCATCAGAGAAGCAGTGCTAAAACAGGGGTTTTCTTTTCCCAAAGCCAAGCTCTGGGCCCCTCAGAGCAGCTCCTCAACGAGCAGCAGTGCCCTGCAGGGATGGCAGGAGCAGCACGTGCACCCAGAGTAACTTTGGGAGGCTTCCAGACAAGTGCCAAAGTGGAATCTGATGCAATTTCACAGCAGATATTGAAAATGTCCATCAGATATTTCACCTGGTGCCTGTGCTGGGGATTAACATTACCACCTCCTGCTTTCAGCCCAGTTGCTGGGGCAGAGCTCCAGCCAGACCCATGGGCCCAAAGGGGGCTCAGAGATGTTCCCCTAGCAAACCCAAATCATCTCCTTGCAGGGAAGTCCTACATCTACAACCCCCCTGACCAGGGCTGAACCCAGGAATGCTCCAGGGATAAAAACCAAATAGGATTAACTCAATTTGGTAGGGATTTTATACAGCCTATTGCATTTGTATGAAATAAATGCGGGGTGAAAAACAAAATTGACTTCCTTGGGGTCTCAGAAAGGATATGGATAATTTCCACAGGTTTGGCTCAGTTGTAAAATTGACAAAGACACACACAAAAAAAATTTCATACACATGCTGGAGGAGGAAACCTGAGTATTTTCATGTAACTTTTCTCTCCCCAAACACAGCCCCTGAATAATGATGGATTTCACTCATCTCCCACAGGCTGTGGTGCTACAGCACGAAGCCTCCTCAGCACTTCATCAACCAGAGGAGGAAAGGGAACAAAACTGAACTTCAAACTTCTGCTGGGCTCTGATACTGCCCTCGTGCCCACAAATCCTGCCTTAACATTTCCTCTTTTCATAAAACCCAGGGAGAAACCAACATCTAATTTATAACAAAACCACTTCCACAAAGCATGTGGCTTATTCCAGACCACCTCCAAACTGACTTCCTGTGTACAGCTTCTCACTGGCAGGATGGAAACAAAACTGGGGCTGCTTTTGAAGCAACGATCAAGTTTCTCAGTTTGTTGAAAAAAAAAGAAAAAAAAGAAAAGCATGTGTGGGAGGGAGAAGAAATAATAAGAAGTGCTTTAGGCCATGAGGGACCCCTATATCCCAGATCCCTCATCACATGCCAAAGCTAAAATTTAAAGGAACATTCATTATACTGCGGCACATCACGGACACAACAGGGAAATAGGGACATGTGGGAGCAGCGGAATTTTAAAGCACAAGCACAGGGCAGAGGCATGGAGGAGGCAGCTGCTGCTCCTGTCACAGAACAGCCCCCAAAACTGCTTTTCCTTGCTCCAAAGCCATCAGGAGCTGCAAACAATGACGTGTTTGTTTATTGCTGGCTCTGGTTTAAGGAGATGAGGGATCCAAATCAAGCAGCTTCTGCCAAGGTGCCTGCAGATAACTCAGAAACAAGAACAGGATGAGCTCTGAGCTGTCCCACAGCAGGCCTAGAGCTTGCAGTGACTCTGGAAGGGAACACTGAGGGCAGCAAGAGGCAAAAAAAAGCCACCATATTCTCTGTTTTACTGCACATTACAAAAGTTTAGGGAACTCCGGCTATTACAGACTACAACGTAAATAAGAGTCCAAATTTATCCCTTTGTTTCATAAAACAATCAATCCCCAAGTACAGAACTGGGAAATACAGTGCTGAAAAATGTGAAAGGCTAGCAATCTGTCAAACTGAAAGATGACTTCTCTGCAAAGCAAATGCTTTAAGGACAGCCCATCCATGTCTCCTATTGACCGTTAAATCTACATATCAATGTCCAACCGAGGTGACAATACAATCCCAGCTCTCTGCCAAGGCTCAATTAACTAAGCTTTCACTTTCAGACGAGCACAATTCCTTGCACCTCCTGACTCTGGCCTTAGCCCCAGCTCCACACAGACTTCCAAATCCCCCCAAAATGAACCCATGGTGAGAAAACCACCTTTTCTCATGCTAACAACTTTATTGTAAAAACATCTTCAGAGGCCATACTCGAGGTCTCAGGGAAAAGTAAACCACTGGAGTGCTTAATACCACGGCAGTGCATTAACTCATTCACACCCAGACAGCCTGGCCAAACAAGGAGGAGTTTCCTCTCCTCTTTTCCTGATTTATATTTTCACAGCTGTCAGGGAGGAGAGCACAGAGTGATTTATGTAAACCACGAGATTAGGCTGAAATCCTCAGCGTGGATCTCACCTCCTTCCCTCCTGACACACTGACGCTGAAAGCAGAGGCACTTCACCACAAAGGTTGTTTTTCCAAAGGTTAAACTGGTTGCTATTTGCACCAGGGTCCATGCTGTAATGCAGGGCATGGTACAACCAAGGGAGGAAATTCTCATTCTCACGTTCTGGTGTTCACAGCCTTAGCTCCTGGAGGTGTGCCTGGGGCAGGACAGGTGAGAGGAGTCACCTCCTCTCCCTTAACTGACACTAGACACTAAGGCTACAGCAGGGAGAGATGAGAAAACTACACATTTTCAAAAGCTCAACAGAAAAAAAAATAATCTCAGAATTCAGATATTATTATTATTCCACTGGTCTGTTCTGTGTCTCACAGGAAATAACAAGTGAGTGTACCAAATATTTCAAATCCACAGAGGTAATTCAGAAATCCTGTCTTGTCTCAAAATTTCCAAACCTTAAAAGCCATTCCTGAGGAAACAACATATTCCAAGTGAAGCTGAAACATGGCTATGATAGGTCTGAGGGACATTGTAGCAAGCCAGGGCAGAAAACAAAATTCATGCATGCTGGTCTGGTCCAATTTCAGCTGGAAATTTAAAATAAAAAACAAGTGCCAGAGCCCCTTCCCAGAAATTCACTTTAGGATTACTGTGAAAGGGAAATTGAAGAGCCAGTGCTCTCAGATTGAAAGTAAAACATCTGGGCCACCACCACCAGCACTGACTGCTGCTCCAGCAGTCTGAAACAGCAATATGGAAAATATTGTTTGTCCACAAAACTACTTCACACATCTCCTTCAAACATCACCAATCTGGTTCCAAAAAGGATAAATTTAAATTTCTGTTCTCTCCTACACAAGGAAATGTGATTTTTCTACAAGAACAGTCCAACACGGGCTGATCTAATAGCTCAGGACAACTGGAACAAACCTCCACCAGAACTGTTCCCACCCTGCTGGAAGGACACAGTGGCCTTTTCATTCCCAGCACTGTTCCCACCACGACTCATCACAGTAAGGTTTTCACTCTGAGTTCTGTTCCCACTATTGGGCCTGAACATGTTACCTGGAGCCCATTACCCCATCAATTAATGCCTGCACGCAATCACTGGGATCCCGGAGCCTGGCTCAGCCCCACCAAGGGGCACCAAAGGGTTAAAATCCCATGTCAAACACAAGTCCTGGCTCTGGACCAGAAGGGACATGGGAACCAGGGCAGCTGAGTTATAAAGGCCTTATTGTAGCAGCCCACTGGATTGGAAATGACTTGTAGGCCTAATGAAACAAAACTTTGGCAGTAAAACAGAATGAAAGGAATGAGACAATAAAAGAGAGGAACAAAGGGAGCAGAGTTGTTGCAGCTTAGGAAAATAAGCTCACTTTGTTGTTGGGAAAAGCCAAAGCCGATTAGGATAAACCAATGACTAGGCATAAGTCTTCCAAACTAATTACACAGTTGGCCATGTGAAGTGGAATTGCACAAGCCAGGCTGGGCTGCTCTGCAGGAGCTCTGTGCAGGGAGCAGCACCTGGGCACACCTGGGCCCTGCTGCAGCCCCCAGGGGCAGGACAATCGCTATCAGAAATCTCACAAGCCAAGTTTCAGGAATTATCATTGCCACACACTTTGGTGCTGTATCATCAGGCATTTCCACTGGTGGGTTTACTAATTAAATATTCTATTATTACTATCACTATTTACAGGTGGGTTTGCTAAAGGTTTTCCTTTTCTGGGAGACAAATGTTCTGGCACTGACTTTTCAAAAAGCTGCAGTTTCAAATTCAACACTTGACCCCTTCCTGCCAACTCCAGTTACACGACCAAGCCCACCTGGCCCCAGAGCTGGTGGTGGCTGCTGTCCCCACATCCTGTGTGCTGAGAGCCACCTCCAGTCCCCAAAACCCCTCCCCTGGCCCCACAGCTGCTCTCCACAGCAAGTACAGACAGGATTGCAGGAACTGCAATTTTTTCCAGGCTGATAAATAAGCTCAGCATTTCAAAGAGCAAATCACCTGAGATGCTCTTATCAAACAGGGGCGGCTCCTCACACTTTAATTGTCTAATGCAATTTGCTTTATTTTAAGGAAGCCCAGAGCAAAGGCAGAGCTGGCCAATGGATGTGGATCACTGATGGAGAGCCAGGCTGTGTGCTGAGCACAGGCCCTGCCTCATGGGGCTGCACCCAGCAAGGGAGCCCTGGAGGGGCAGGGAAGGGGGAAAGGACAAGGACTGACTCCAGCAAGGTCCTGCAGCACCAGTCCTGGGTCCTGTGTCTGAGTGCAGCATCCCACTGTCCACAGCAGCTTAGCAAGTCTTCTAACTCAGCTGAACCACACCTCCCCATTTCTAAGGGTCATTGACCCCCTCCTGACAACCAGAGCCTGAGGAGAATCACCCCAAAACCAAAGAGTCCCAGCTGACAAAGAGCAGCACCATGGGGAGAACCCCACACCTGCACCAAGGTCAGGTCACAGTCGCACAGCCAAGCAGCCTCTGCTCCAAGCAGCACCAGCTTCACTCACTCTGAACAAGCTGGAGCAGGGACTGTGACCCAGGTCACCTGCAGGGACAGGGAGCAAGCCCTGCCAGCCTGGCTCCTGCAGGAGCTCAGCCTCAGAGGGACAACCCCAGCTGTGCTGCCGACCTGGCTATGGGCTCCTACCTTGACCCCAACTCGGGCAATTTTCAGCTCCTTAAATTTTTCAGCCCGCAAAATTAAGACACTCGAAGGAAAAAAACACTTGATTTTTCCAAAGTGCTGCCTTTGGGAAGGCAAACCTCTGCTAAGCTGTCTCAAGAATGGCAGAGCATGAAAGCAGAACCAAAGTGTCCCGAATCCCCAGTCACTCCCCAGACACAGCCTGGCTGCTGCATTCTCAGGGACTGTAAAACTGCAAGCATGAAACTACCAGATGGTGAAATTAAAAAGACTATATTAAGACAACATCCAGACAATATGCAAAGCACTTATATTGAAACTATTATTAACTTGAAAAATACAGGTTAGTGGAGTTCTGCAATTAGAAGTAACTACAGAAGAAACATCCAAAAGCTCATGTAATCCTTTAATAAAAGGCTCAGCAGGCTGTAAACATCCTGCCGGAATCGAAGATTATTATTGAAAATAAAATGACTGGTTTGCAAAACAACTATCAATCCAGCACAGGAACCATTTATAAACTCGCCTCCTCAGCCCTCAACGAAATCCTGCCTGGCTCAGGCTTTCCAGGGCAGATAAAGGAAACATACAGTAACTGCAAGGAATGGGAGCTGCTTTGCTCTGGGATACCCTGCTGTGTCCTCACGCAATCCTGCATCCAAAGCACCAACTGCTGCACTCCAAAGGACAGAACTGAGCTGCTGGGCTGGAATCCCTGGAGCTGGAACCCATGGAGCCCTGTGGCAGTGGGGCTGGCAGAAGGTGGTGCCACAAATTGCTCTCAGAGCAGGCAGCTCGTCACCCGTGGCACTCCTGAACAATTGTCCAGAGCCTGTGGGGACCCAGGGAGCCCCATGCAAGTTAGTGCCACCAAGCACCAGCCACAGCCTGGACAGTGGGGATGCAGCTGTTACACCACAGCAAAGACTATTCTGGCAAGGTTCAGATCTCCTTCTCTGCACACACTTGTTTGTTCTGGGGTTTTGGTCAGGGGTTCTTTTGCTGTGGGGTTTTTTTGTTGTTTTTTCTTTTTTTATTTTTCAATGTTGCCAGCATTCTACATATACTTGCAGAAGGATTTTCTAGTAAGAAATTAAGTGGATATTCTAGTGACTTCCACATTGCTCTTGCTTTTCACATGGTTCCTCCAGGCATTTTCACAAATTAATGAGTTCTCCAATACGTCTCTCTGCCCTTTTTGCCACTGGAATCGGGGCTAACAGAAGGCTGATTTTATGGAGAAGACAACTGTGTAATCATTCAGCTAAGGGTCAGATTCTTCCTGAACAGACACAGATTCACCTCCCAGTGACGCTTTTTTCTTCAGTGGAAGTAAACAGTGTTGGCAATGTTGTACACACACAAGCAACAAACAGAAAAGGAATCCCAGAGGCTTCAAGAAATGACACGGAAAGGCAAAGACTCGGCCCTCCTTTGAGCTCAGTCCTCAATGCACTTTTGTTTTTCAAAACACACTTCAAAAAGAAAGGGAAGAAAGAACAACTATGTAGTGCTCACTTGGGCAGAACTTACCTTGCCAAACTGTTCAAAGTATTGCTTCACGTCTTCCACTACTGTATTAGCCGATAATCCACCTACAAATATTTTCTTTGTTCTTGTGACCATCTGTAAGAAATTACAAGACAAGCATATGGTTTAACCAGATTATTTCAAACAATATGCGGAAAAAAGAAATATTCTCCAGATCCCATCCCTAACCCCGATAATGAGAATACTTCTTTACAAAAGCAATTTCAATTCAATTTGATTAGATACTTCTTTCTCTGTCTTGTTTTGTTTTTATTTGAGAGATGGCTGAGTAAAGGCTCTCAATAACAACTCTAGCCCCCGGATATTTTTTTTTAATAAATGATTTTTATTGTGCTTCTCGATGCAAATAAAAGTGAAAAAGGAGTCCAAGCATTGCATCTTCATAGCTACTGTCTCAAAGCAGAGGTGCCTTTGCCCCTCCTTTTCCTACAGACAGGCTCCTTGGCAGGGAGAGGCAATTACATCAAATCCAAGTGATGTGTTATTAAGTTTCCACGGGTCAGTTTAAAAGGAACTTGCACAGTTACTTTTAAAGTAATCAAACCATGAGAGACAGCCAGAGCTGCCGACGCAGCATCCTCCAGCCACCGCAGCCTGTGCCCATGGAATCACCACTCCTGGGGCAGATCAGCCCCTCCAGGAACTGTCTGTGCCCCAGCCCATGGAATCACCATCCCTGGGGCAGCTCAGCCCCTCCAGGAACTGTCTGTGCCCCAGCCCATGGAATCACCATCCCCGGGGCAGCTCAGCCCCTCCAGGAACTGTCTGTGCCCCAGCCCATGGAATCACCATGCCCGGGGCAGCTCAGCCCCTCCAGGAACTGTCTGTGCCCCCAGCCCCAGCCGAGCGGGCTCTGAGCTCAGCCCAGACCTGCTCCCCACCGAGGTCACCCTGTCACACACACACAGGCAAAGCCCCCGCGGGGCTGGGGCACGGACACAAAGCTCAGAGCAGCCCCAAACCCTCCCAGCACAGAACAAATTAATCATCGCTCCTGTCCCACAGCCTGCACATCAACCAGGGCAGATACTCCCCTCAGTCAGCTCCAATCACACCTTACACAGCCTCACTTTTTCTGTTTGGGTTTTTTTTTTTTTTAAGTTAGAAAGAAAAAGAGAGGAGGAAAAAAAATGTGTAAAAATTCAATTATTTTTTTCCTGGCTGCAATCTAGGGCTCCAAAATTGAAGCCCAAGCATATATTTTCCTGTAGAAAATTGTCATTTACAAATAAAGAATTGGCTAAAGCCGACTTGTAACTAAAGGATTTTGCAGGGCTGTCAAGAGCCCTCTGCCTGCCAGCATCTGATTTAAGATCAGGCCAAGCTTCTGTTGTCATACAAAAGAGGGAGGAAAGCAATTATTCTAAAGCAGTATTTGAAATTATCATCATTTTTATATTTGACCAAGAAAGAAAGAAAAAGAGAGCTACTGCTTTTAGAAGCAAGATTGAAGGTTATAGGAAAAAAAAAAAAAGACCACTTTGTTTCAATAGCTTCAGTCAAAGAAAATATTGGTAATGACAAGCAAATTCACAACATTTTAATGCCTAGAGATGCATTGCAAGTGGGGAAATGGTTTCAGAAATCAGCTCTTTGGTACCAAAGCGAAGCACAAAATTAAGTCTGCTTTTACAATCCACATTTCCCTGAAGAGACTCTTCAACTGCTTTGTTCCCACCTTCCCCCCAGCACCAGAACAGAGAACGCACACCCTGACGTGCCTCCACAGCAGGGTCTGCTGCCTCCCTTCCACCTGCGGCACGAGGCAGCACGGCCTCACCTGGCCACGCAGATGGGACAGGGCAAGGACTCCCCGGGGGAAATGCAGAGCAGGTGGCTCTGGGAGCAGAGCAGGGCACTGGACACAGCCTGCACACCTGGGCACACCCTGCCACTCTGAATTCCTCCAGTGAAAGTCACTGAGGATCGCTGCCTTCTCCTGTCAGTAAATTCACAATCTGCTTTCTGGAGGTTGCTCACAACAGGGACACCCCAAAGCAATGGTGGCACAGGAGCCCTGGTGGGTTTGGACCCTCTGCCAGCAGCCCCACCTGCCCTCTCCTGGCTGCAACAGTGGCTTTGGGTAATGGAAGCAATTTGTGTGAATCAACCACAAGCCCATGTTTTATTAAGGACTCCGAGAGGTCTGGGTCACTCTGAAACCACAATACTTGCAGCTCCCTGTCTTTGGATTTCCTTTGCAGTGTAATATATCCACCCCTGGCTGCTGCAGGCTCTGCAAACCGTGGCTACCAGTGGGTTTGGAGGGTCTGTGTACTGAAGGTGTCTCTCTCTCGCTGCAGAAGGACTCGAGGAGAGGCAGATCTGAGCTGGTGTGAGCCCCTTTAATTGTGAGCATCCCAGAACTGCTCTGTTTGTGTTCGGTGCTGGTGCTGAGTTAATCAAAACACATGTGACTCCTCCTGCCAGGAGGCATTCAAGGTTACATTCTCTTTACTGGCTTGGCTTTTGAAAAATATAATCGCCTTTGTGCTCTGAAACTGAGCAAACACTTCGGGAGGTGTAGGAGCAGGAAGGAAACCCTCCCTGCTTTAGCCAGGCAAGTCTGCTCAGTTCATGCCATTTGGTGCAAGGTTGGGGCTGTAATTAGATCAGTTTGGGGTGTATCAGGTAAATCTCTAAACAACAGGCTGAAGATACAGCCTCTGGGAACAAAAGTCTGGTCCCACTCAAACATGTCGATACAAACGTGAGCTAAACCCAGCCTAGCCAATGAAATGAAGAAATGAGGTTTTGCAGAGCTGGGGGCTCCAGCCCCAAACCCCTGAGCATCCCTCACACTCACACAGTAACACTGCTCATCATCTGCTGTGGTTCCTCCTTCCCCACCAAAACTCTCTTATTATCCTGACTAGTAAAAATGAAAAAAGAAGATTTTAGGCTCATGGAATATTTTGCAGGATTCCCAGAATTTCAAAATCTCAAGCAATAAGTATCCACCATTCCTTCTAGATGAGTCAAGGCCTGTCTACATTCAACAAAGAAGTTACATATTTAACTTCAGGGTAATGGCTTTCGGTATCATTTCCCAACCATTCCTTACACAGCCTTTCAGCTGTGCCCTGCCTCCAGTCTTAGTGCAGAGCTCCTGGCTCAGGATGGTGAGGGTGGAAAGGATGAGTGCTGACACCCAGCTGGCACAGACAGGAGCCCCAGTGTGCCACTGGCAGGCCGTGCTGGGAAGTAAAATCCATGTAAAATCCCAAGGCAGGAGACAGAGACACACACCCAGCACGTGGGGCTCGAGGAACACCCTGGGAACCTGGGCTGAACCCAGCTCTGGCACACTCCAGCATGGAATTCATCACTTTGAGGCTTTGCATCCTCAACTTCTCAGTTGTAGTGGAAGTGGACTAGAGTACTAATAGTGAATCTGCATCACAAATTGCTGAAATTAGCATTAATTTCAGATTAAGCTAATTATGCATATGTAACTCTTTTCCAGAGCACTCTCCTCTCTCTCCTACAACAGCGTGGGCAGGGGTGCACGTGTATCCCAGCCTGCTCACCTCATCTGCAGTTTGGCATTCCATCATTTCTAGTGTATCCACCTTCTAAATAGGTTTATAATTGGAAAAACCAGCTTTGGTATCTGTGCTGAACTGCATTTTATACCCCATTGTGCTGTACATTCAAACTACAGCATTACTTCTAATTAAAACCAACAATAATTCATGTAACAGGGGAAGTGATCTTGTTAACAGAACTGCCAGGCTTCTTTGGCAGAGCACACACCATAAGAATTCTCCAGGTTTTTTTTAGTTTTTTGCCTCTGGGATCCCCCTAGGAAGTTCCAAAAAGCTATTAAAAACTCAACTGAAATGTGATGCAAAGACAGGAGGAAAAAGGCAGCGTTTAGTGGAAGCTGCCAAGCTGTGTATGCTCACAGGGAACAGCCAGAACCATCCTGCTCCAGGTGCTCTGCACAGAGATTGGGGTGCTGAGCTGGGCACTGGAGCAGGGGACAGCAATCCCTCCAAGGCAGCTGGCTTTGGGTGCCACGTACAGCACACTCAGGGATTCAAAATAGGATTTCTGCAAGACTTAAACGGAGCAAATACCTTGTGCCTGACCCCTGTGTAAGCTCCTGTCATCCTGTGAGAACTGCTCAGGCTATGGAAGGGACGAGGGAATGAAAGAGCCCTTCAATCCAAGCACATTCCCAGGGGGTAAATCAGCTCCCCTGATTTCTGGGAAAATACACATGGGTTGTATTCTCCTAACCCATTCAGAAACCAAACCTGGTCCCTGCTCTGTTCCTGGATTTTGGCTGCCTTGGGTTCTGCTGCTCCTGCTGGGAGGGTTTTGGTGCATTTCCCTCCCTGGTGGCTGCAGCATCAGCAGGAGGCAGAACACACAAACTGACTTTTCCAAGACAGACTGAACTGGCAGCAACTGCCAAAACCATCCTTGGAGTTTCATGAGCAAACCTGGCCAGGGGCCAAGCAAAGCCCTTCCTGGTCCATCTTCCCAACTGCTGCTGGGTTAAACTCCCAGGGATAACTCCCAGCCCCTCACTCCCCCACTCACAGGTACAGCCAGGTGATGGCAGCCTGCCGTGGGCCACAGTTCCCAAAAAAAGGGTTTGCTGTCCAGGTTTGGTGTCCCATACACCCCCAGCTCTCCAGGCACAGAACACCTTTACCTGCACCACCACACACAGCTCCCTGCATGGGAGATCCAAGCCTGAAAATTGGCCCCAGCTGTGAGAGCTCAGCAGGTCTTTCGAGCAAAATCTGCCTGCAAGCTTCGTATCAAAAGATACAGTAAAATTCACCAGGGCCAGGGCTCCCCCCTCCAGAGGCCAGGAATAGCTCCTGGCCCCACAGCCTCGCTATAACCAGTTATATCACATCCCCGAGGGCTGCTCCCACCTCCTGTGCTCCAGTTAACTCTTTTACAGGTTACAGAAGCACAGGCAAGAGCAGGGAGCAGAGCAAACCTATTTAAATCCCCCTGGTTGCTTCAGCTCCTCCTGCATGGCATGGTAGGAAGGTAACTTTAAATATTCACTGAGTGCAGACAACTTATCCAACCTGCCCTGCCTGATTACTGTTCAGCAGCGCTTAAAAACTGCATTAATAACCTTAAATGAAGATAATTATTTTTAAATTAATACATCTCAGGGCCACAAATGGAGAGCACTGCCCAACATGACTGGGAGGGGGAATTTCTGCAATGCCCAAGTAATGAGGGACAAAGGCCCCAGTGGGAAGCAATTAAGCCTCTCGTCCTCAATCTACAGGCTACTGGCAAAACTTCACCTTGTGCAGGCTGAGAGGGAGAGAGAAGAGGGAAGGGAAGGAAGGGGGAGATGGCATTCTGCCCAGGGACCTCCTTTGGAAGCCCTGCCAGCAGTACTCAGTGGGAGCACAGATTAACTGACCATTCCCACTGCATCAGTTCCTCACCTATGTTACACCACCTTCCCAAAGGAATGTCCTGTGCCATGGCCAAAATACAACCAGAACACCTTTGGCTGCCACAGTTTAATGTCCTGGTGGAGGACAATGTTTCCAAGGGCATGTTCAAGGTCGATCTGCAGCACAGCTCTGAAGGTGGAGCAGGATGGACAGAGGTGGGGAACCAACTGCTCACCTTCCCAAAACACAGCCCAAGCCCTGATTTTTCACCCAGATCAGTGGAAGGAGAAGGCCCCTGGCTGTCCCTGCTCTCCCAGCCCAGGAGGGTGTGCAGGCAGCAGTGAGAGGCACTCTCCTGTGCAGAGGAGCAGGAAGCTGGGCCAGGACAGACGTGCTGACACCCCCAGCCTGCCCCAGCGTCAGTGACAAAAGGCTCCTGGGAAGCTCCGGCCAAGCCCTGTAACTCAGCGTTCAACAGAACCCAACAACACAGCCTGAGCTGCAGAGGAAAAGGATTCTGCCAGAGTTTGTAAATTCTTCCAGCTCCAAACACTGAGGCCAGTCCAAAGAAATGTATTGCCTCTACAGTGCAGAGAGCATGACATAATTTAAATGCTTCTAAGTTAGTATCAACTAATTTTTCATGATAACCCTCTAAAATCAGTGATGGGAGCCCTCTGTTAAGATTCTAGATAATCTGCTAAAACAAGAAAAATTCACAGGAAGGAATAAGAAATGTGTGAAGCAATTTACCTCCTTCCCAACACACTCCAGATGATTTCTCTGAAAAGAACAAATGGAAACTTTAACCCTTAGCCTTGATTAATTTCATCTACATACTCTAGCTGCACATGGCAATCAGTTACTGATGAGCAGGTTCGACTTCATCTGCTGAGTCAAGCCCATGGAGCTGCAAGGCTCTGCACAGGGCTGAGCTTTCCCTCTGATGCGAGACCACTAAAATCTTGCAAAATGCCCAGATTTGCCTGTTACCGCTGCTGAAATACTTTCCCAGCTTTATGAAATGCTGTGTTTGCTTTTATCCTTTCCCCCTCGCACACAAATGGGCTGGTGAATTTCAGGAACTGCAGCACTCCCAGCTCCAGCTCACCAAGGGGAGATGCTCCCCTTGCCAGGGAGGGAGCCCACCAGCCTTTATTAAACCAACATCCTTGTCACTCCAAAGCAGATCAAATAACCCTTGACTGGGAATAAAAGGGCCCTTGAGGAGCTGCACCACAAACCAAGAGGGGAAGCAAGGCAAGAGAAAACATCCATACTTTTTCCAAAGGAAGGCAGCATCTCCCAGCTCCGAGAGCTTGTCTCCCTGTGTGATGTTTACTCACTCAGTGACCACAGGGCAAGTCATTTCAGCCTGCACAGCACTGACTATCAAAGAGGCTTGGGAGAAGCTCAGCTGGAGACTGCAGGGCTCAGCATCTAAGCACACATTTGAACTCACAGCATTTGGGGAAGCCTCATTAGGTTGAGTGCGTTGCACAATCGAGTGCTATGTGCCTTGATTTCCACAAAAAGAACAGAAATATATCCCCACAGCTCAATGGAGCCTGTGAGGTTTCACTCATTAAATGCCTAACCTGCTGCAAGTCTGATTTGAAGATGCTGGAATAGCACAAGACATTGTTACTGACATTATTGTTATTAAAGGAAGAATAAAAAAATATTGTTCCTAGCTAGGATGGCCATATCAAACTACCAAGCAAGAGATAAATCAGCCAAGGTCTCCAAAAAAAGACATTATTCTCCTTTACTCCAACATCTTAATGTGCATGACTTTTTTTTGTACTAGAAATATATTTCTATAAATCCTCCTCTACAGAAAGCTTTGCTTTCAGAAGGGGAAAAGTAGCAGATAAAATACTGCCCATCAAAATGAACTCAAGTCTCTAGCAACATAACTAAATGTGTAATGTTACAGATGTTTTATGGCCACAATGTCGGATCCATTTAGATCATTTTTACAAACCCAGCAAGAAATCTCTCCCCAGCGCTGGAAACCACGCCACAGGTCTGGGAGCAATTGTTTATTCAAACAGAGATGCCACCAGGGAGCAACAGCATCTCCCCACCAGAGCTTGGAGGGCTCATTTCTCAGCCACGTGCCACCAGGACTGAGAGCCAGACAGGGATGGCAGGCTGGAAGAGGAGCTGGTCACCACACAGGGGCCCTTCTGCTGCTCCCTAAAGCTGACACATCCCTGCTTCCTGCCCCTGGATGTCCTGCTGAGAATGAGGAGGGCAGGCACACTGTGAAACCAGCAGCAAAGGTGCTGCCCGCGGTGCCACCACACCAGCAGCGAGGACAGCAGGCACAGCAGGGACAGTGGCACAGCAGGGACAGTGGCACAGCAGGGACAGTGGCACAGCTGCCTCCTGGCCAAGAGCAGCCCAGGGTCCCCCTCCAGCACACACCTGGGTACACAAACAGAACCACTCCTGTGTCACGCCAGGCACTGCCAGCAGCCCGTGCTGAAGCCACACTCTGTCTGCAGTTCTGCTCCCCAAGCCCATCAGCCAGTCATACCCAACATCAAAAGATTTATTGCCCACAGTGATAACTGCCCCACGCTGCTTTGTTAACTGGGACTGGCTTTGCCCTCAGAAGGGTAGGAGCCCAATAAATCAGTTATCTCCAGGAAGAATTTATTTAAAGCTGTTAACACTGTAACCCCGAGCACTTGGCAGGAGGTTCAGTGAGGAGGGATGTGGTTGTGCCTGGCGTTTGGGGCAGGACACACTCAGCAGCCAGGGGAAGGAAACCAGCTCTGAGCAGCACCTTGATGGGTCCAGGTTTGCCTGCCCACCTCAGCAGGCACCTCTCATGCTCCTGTCCCACAGGGAGCTGTGCCAGGACATCCAGCACCACTGTCACCACAGGCCTGGGCTCCCCACAGCAGCTCAGGGACTTCCCCAGACAGGAGGGAACTAAGCCCATGCCAGCCTGAGGGACACCTTGGGAGCCCAGCCTGAGCAGAGACAGCCAAGCTCTGTGCTACCAACCAAGCTGTGGACACCAACAGCAGATCCTCAGGACGCCCCAGCACAGCTCCCTGTCCAAGGCAGCAGCTCAGAGCTGTGCAGGTGCTGGACTGGCTCACAGAGCAACACCAGCTATGATGGAGGGACTCTCTTACCTGATCTATAATACCAACAGGTCTCTAATAATAATGATGTTACTGAGAATAAACACTTGGCTGGATGTACACTCCTTCCCCATCTTCCCCAGCACAAGAACCCTGCCAGTATCAAAGCCTATCACAGCTCAATACACTCACAGACTTTCAAGTACCTAGATCATTACAACACTGCCAAAAATGTCACATAAAAAGGCCAAGTCACTGAGATGACTGGATTTCCAGGTCTGGCAGGACATGAAAAGCTGGGACAACTTCCCATGAACAGGCACTTGTGCAGAGTGACTCCAGCCAAGAGTGAGCACTGTTAACATCTGCCTGCTGCAGGGCTGAGCTCCTGAGGCTGTGCTGGGAGCAGCGCTGCAGGAGCAGCAGCAGCACCTCTGCCAGCAGGGCTCTGCCACAGCCAGGGGTGCTGGGCACTGCAGGAACAGTGCCAGCCCAGCCTGACCCCATAGCTGTACCCACAGCACAGCTCCTGCCAGAGCCAGGGGTGCTGGGCACTGCAGGAACCCACCCAGCCTGACCTACACTCAGCTGCCCACCTGGAGATTTTGTTCCTCCTGAGAGCTGCAGGACCTGTACCTACAGTGGGAATTTTAATGTAAGTGCAGGAGCCCTGTGCCGTGACTTGGACAGACAGACACAGGACTAAAACATTTGTAAGGACCCGTGAACCACCTCTGAGCCACACACACAGTGCTGTACATTAAAACAGCTCACAGAGGTTAACAATCAAACCTTTCATCCCACCTCTTCAGCCTCGCACCTCCAACGTGCTGCACAGCGTGTAAGTGAGCTGTGCAGACTGAATTACACAGAGGAAATGTTTGCCTTTTCCATGGAGACTGACTCACCAAAACAAGGTCTCCACAAGCTGTACCTGCAGCCACACCATGACAGCTGCAAGCCAGGCCCATGTCCCCAGGAGCTGCAGAGACCTTCCCTGCCGCTCCCTGACAGGGATCTGCCACCCACCAGAGCCTGCCCCTCCTGAGCCCCAAGCTCTGCCCCAAACCTGCTGCCAGCTCTGGGGAGGCTCTGATGGGTCCTGTGCAGATTGGAAAATGTGAGGTTCTCCACACAGCTGCAGCTCAGCAATCCTTCATCCACTGTTAAATCACAGACCACATGCGGAGAGTTAAAGACTTCTACAGGACTCCAGGGACTAATCGAGGAATGATTTCGGCTTCTAACTGTGCTCTAACCAGGCACTTAGGATGCAGAGCACAAGTTTGTGATACTATTGTGCACTGTATCAAAATGACTTTTTGATACATTTTTGCAAATAACTAATAAGGAAAAGAGAAAAAAACACATCACCCTGGTATTTAACATAATTCTTCCCCTCTGTCCCCTATCCTTATTTTCACATTCGTGACAAACAGCCTCTATCTTCAATTAGGCCTGTTTTATGCATGCATAAAGCCCCCAAAATATGAAAGAGCTTTTATGCAACACCAGATTATCTAATGTGCACATATTTTGCAAAAGAGCACTTTTTAAATACCTAGTCACAGAGAAGGGGAAAAAAACCCCATTCCATTCAGGAGGAGAGAAAGGGAGAAGAGGGAAAAAAAAACCACATAAAAGCTGCAAAAAAAGAAAGTGAATGCATTTGTATATTAAGCAATCAAGTGCTGTCACACACTGAAAACACAAAGCACTGAAGTTTAAGTGGGCACACACCAAGGGCCTTACCATGGGACACACTTTTCAGCAGCACAGAAAGCACTCCCTTATCAACCCAGCACAGTATGAAGCAGGATCTCTGCCTATTAAAAAAAAAAATCCAGAGAAATAACTTCTCTTGACAGCCTGACAGCTGACATTCTTAACTGAAAAAACCGAGTGCCAAGAATTATCAGGCCTGGCTTTTCTCTCCCTGATAGATGACAGAGCAAAAAACAACAACGGCCACACACATCTCATAAATCACAACTTTTATTGAATGCCTCGCCACATAATAGCAACAGTCAAACTGAATAAAGAGGCTTTTCAGTGCGTGTCTGTAAAATACTGGGGGAGCACCGAGATCACTCCCAGCACCAAGAGCCTCTCCCAGGTCGAGCAGGTATTAATACCAGTGTCACTGTATTCCTTACAGAGCCACCTGGGGAGTTCAGAGGGATTTTCTCTTTCATTGCTTCGTTAAGAGGCACAGAAGAACGCAGAGCAGAAAACCAGAAATTCTGTGCAGGGACAGAGGCAGAAGGAAAGGCCAAAAGCTCTGCACAGGTGAGCAAAGGAGTCCAGGTGCCAGCAGCAGGGTCTGAACTGGGACAGGAGTCTGGCCTTTGGGAAAAGTCACCTGCAGGCACACAACCAGCTGTGCCTGGGGTTTTCCCTCTGAAGCAGCAGTAATCTGCCTGCAGGTTCTTGGGAGCTGAGCCCACAGGTGAGTCCTGAGCACACAGGTGAGCCCTGAGCACGTGGGCACAGCAGGTCAGGAGAAAGCAAAGGCGGGAGCCCCACCAAGGGAAATTCCTGTGATGTCCCACCACCACAGTGACACCAGCGGAGTCTGATCAGCCTGGATATAAAGCACTAATGCTCCTTTGTTCACTTTTCAGCACTCACTGACTGGCTCCATTAAGATATTAATAGTAAAAATAACAGAAATTATAATAATGATATCATCTACTTTTATCTGAAATAGTGAAATATCAATAGTACCTTTCCTCTAAATAGTTTAGAGGCACTTCACTTTTTGATTTCAAGACAGTCCTAAAAGTGCATTTAAATCTCCCCTGTTATAGGAAAATTTCTAATACAATCTTTCCAGCACATAAACTAAAGAAAGCAGAGGGGCATTTTTATATTAAATCAATTACCAGAACTTCCCTTCTCTTCACCCAAGCTAATTAAAATTTCATGTGCTTCATACCAGTAACTGTGTAGAGGATCACAGCTGGTGTTTTCAAAGTCAAATAAAATAAAAATACAAGGGGATCTTGGTCTGCAACCCTACTGCTGCAAGACAAAAATAGATACTCTACTCTTAGTGAAATCCAAGTCAGTGCAAATTTGATACTTAACTCCTTTGAAACTTTAAACTTGAGCATAATTTCAGAGTGCCTCAGCCCACTAGACCGGAGCCTACAATTTTCAGCAGAATAAGGAGTCTCTGAGGAGACCTGGCCAGGTCTGGGCGAGTCACCTGAGCTCCAGGGCTTTCGAGTTTTGTTTCTTTCTCAGATCAGCACCAAAGTGGCCATAACACACAGGAGGAGCCCCAAGTGTTTGCTCGGCAGAGTCTGGCAGCAGGCTCTGCTCAGGAGTCAGCCCAGGGCACAGCTTCAGCTGGCCCCGGGTACCCCCAGGGGTGCCCCTGCAAGGCTCTGGCACCTGGGCACAACCCAGGGGCCTGGACTGCAGCACCAGGACAGCAACCAGGCTCACAGAGCAGGGACGGGGTTACTGTGACAAGGGCAGGTGGCTGTGACAGCGATTTTGGGGTTCTCCTGCCCCCCTTGCACCTGGTGTGTGACTCTGCAGCCTCCCTGGAGAGCCCTCAGCTGGGATGCTGAACAAGATCCCTGCGCTTCAAACCAGAGCCCCTGACCTCACATTTTACTGAGTGCAACCCCCTTCCTGCATCTGTTTCCAATATTGTCTTTTTTGGGAAAACAGACTGAGCATATGTTCCCGAGGCTGCTGCCCACACGGTGGGTGGGTGTTACAATCAACTTCTGTGCACCAGGCTCCCGGCGTGTCTGACTACCACAGCAAGGCTTGGCCTGCTCCTCCTGCCGAGCTCAGCATCAAAAGAATGAAGCCACTAGCAAAGTTAATGAAACACACCCAAGCTTAGGCTGAGCCCAAGTTCAGAGTGAGCTCATTCTCCCTCCATGAGCCCCAAAGTCAGGAACAGGCACAGTGACACTGCCAGGGCAGCGCTGCCACCAGCACCCTGCAAAGTTAATGAAACACACCCAAGCTTAGGCTGAGCCCAAGTTCAGAGTGAGCTCATTCTCCCTCCATGAGCCCCAAAGTCAGGAACAGGCACAGTGACACTGCCAGGGCAGCGCTGCCACCAGCACCCTGCAGCCAGCCCTCCCTGCTCCCACTGAAGCCACCCCTGGAGTCACAAAGAGCCCTGCTGAGAAGGGCTGCTGCTGCTTTGGGAGGGGGTGGGGACTTTGTTTCCAATATCCATCTGCTCCTGCTGCTGCTCTGAATGTAAAATCACACTTGTGAATCTGTGACATCCTGCCTGGTTGCTGTGGCAATGGCTATGCCGTCACCAAAGGCCAGTCCCTTCCTTTGGGAAGGAGCAGCAGCAAAGATAATCTGTTCACTTAAGTGCTGCTCTCCAGCAACCAACCACCCAACAAGCCCAGATAAGGGCAGAAGAATTAAGAGGGAAAATGCCAACCAGAGCAGATTTGCCTCTAGACCAAATGTTGTCTAAGTTTCTCAGGAAGGCATTAGCATTTCTTTGATTTCCAGTGTTTTTTCTTTGTTCCATTAAAAACTACAAATCCACCATTAATGAAAATTCAGAAATGTCTGTGTTCACTGAGCGTGCAGCCATAAACACCAGTGTGGATTGTATTATTTCTAATCTGCTTCATGGGAAGAAGACAGAGATTTGTCTGAAGTGCTGCATCATTCTTCCCATACAAGGGCCCCATTACCAGACTACACTTATTTGCAAGTCAAATGACAATGCCACTATTTGAATACATTTCCAAGCCCAAAAACCCAAGCCAGTGCTCTGGCTCTCCAGAGCTAACTCGATCTGACAGCCATAGCATTGATGCCTGCCAGTGCTGATTGACTGGTGGGATATATTTAGGCACAGGAGGGGAAAGGGGGAAGGGAGCGGGCGAGTTCCTGAATCCAAGTATACTGTTAGTAACCAAAAATAACAAGCACTGATTCAGCTCCATCGCTCAGAACGGCCTCAGCTCCATCACAGGGAATCCAGCTAATGGAGAATTTACTACCACATGGGCAATGCCAAAAAACACACACAAAAAACTCACAAGAGCAATTAGGGCATCTGTGCCCTGGGTTTACAACAAATACAATGAAACTATCATTTCCCTTTGCATCCATCTTCTAAAATTGCTTAAATAAAGAAGAAAAGACTGAATTGGAAGGCAAACAATTTTCCTCCTTTTTCAGCAAGGGACAAACACTTATTGTGCACACAGGTGTGTGTGTATCTCCATACTCCACACAGCTATTATGTGCTCTCCTGCCCTTTCAACTCCCATCCTTGTTCAAAACACTACGCTGGGAGGGAAAGTGCCACTAGCTATGGGGAAAAGACCCTCTCCAGCGTTAGAGGACAACATGCCAAGTGTATTTGAAGAGCTGGATTCAATCTTTCCTGCCCCTTCTCTGAAGTGCTATGCTGAACGCTGGGAAGTGAACAGTATTTACACATGGAAATCAAAAACACACAGAGACAAAATATCCCTGATATATCTGGAGTTCAGAAGGAGGGAAAATAAAGCCTGTTTGTTTTACTAAACTCTCCAGGCATCCAGGATGTCACCTGGAGCTGCTCTTGGGCTGCTGCAGGAGCTGGCAGATACACTCTGGGTCCCCTCACACCAACACCAGGGTGAGGGGGAACAGAAAAGCAGCACAGAACCCCTTCCAAAAGGATGTGCAATGTGACCCCAGCTATGAGATGTGAGCTCCACTTCAGGGCACAGAGCTCTGAAGGGTTTGCATTTGCTGCTGCTGATGCCCAAAAATCCACAGACAGCTTCAAGGGGCAGACAGGCAAAGGGAAAGGCTTGTAAAAGCTGGGAGAGATTATGTGACTGCCTGCCCCAGCAGCTACAGGAGGTCTAAATACCTGAGATTCCAGGTAAGCACCTTACCAGCAACACCCCACATCCTCCCTGGAATGAAAGTCAGACAGGGAAAATAGAAGGCAAACGCCTTCTCCTTTAACACAAAGCATGCATTTCTCAAGCCAAAAAACCCAGCCCAGCTTGTTATGTTTTCAGAACAGCGATGCAGCCTTAAAATTTTAAGGTTTTGTTTAAGAAAAGAGAACCTTTAAGTGTAAGCGGAATCAGGCACCAGAACCTTAATTTATCAATTAGACGCCATCTGTGGATTGTGTTCCTTGGAATAATTGTTAGATTTGACAATGCACTGCTGCTTTACAAAGTTTCTGCCAGCCTTGCTACCATTTAATTAAATTTCTGCACTTAACTTTGATTGCACTGAAAGCACTGCTGGTTTCTGCCGATCGAGTCCCTTAGCCACCTGCTGTGTTAGAACTAACCATGTTTCCACAGTTGTATCAAAAATTATGGGTTTTATTTTTAGTCTTTGTCTTTTCTCAGTCTTCACCAAAAGGAAAAATAATAGTAATAAAAACCCCAATGATTCTGGCGTGCTGAAGCCGTAATACCCAACGTGGAAAGCAGCAGCAACTTTCATGTCTCCCAACAAAAGCCAGACGCTTCCCTTTTTGTCTTCCAGCACAGAACAAGTGTCAGGGCATGATGGCTTAATGCTCCACGTTTTGCTTAAACAAAATGAGCTTCCTGTACCTCCTCATTATATTTGTATACATCTCTTGTATTTATATGGAGGGATAAAGGCAAACACACCAGTCATTTACATACATAAATATTGCACACGCAAATAACAAGCAAGCTGTCATTCTCGCTTTAGCCCACAGCACAGTTGGGGAAATAGAACTTCAATAATGTCAAATTAGCAGAGTGAAGAGCCCTAAAAGCCTACAAATATCATCAAGCATCCAAGCTGCTGCTGTGAGTAACCTCGGTGTGAAGAGGAGCCAGGCTGCCAGATCCCGCACCCAGGGCCAGAGCTCCCAGGAGATCCTGGTGTGCCCACCCCAAATGTTCAAATGTTCTCCTCCTTCCCAGCCCGTGCTCCAGCCCAGGGACACACACCTGACTCCTGCCTCTGGGGGTTCAGGGCTCCAGGCAGCCCTGCCCTGGCACAGCAGGGTCAGGCACTCCTCAGTACTAAAACAGCATTTGCATCTATTTGCCTGGTGAAGGTTCACAAAAATAAATTTAAAATTGTAGGAAACCTGTGCTATGTATGCCCACTATCTCAGCTATGCTGTGTCAGCCTCTCTCTCTCTTCCCCTTCTAATTTCTTTTCTGTTGTATGGGACAGATAAAAGCTGCAAGGATTGAGGCAGGTGGAAACGGGTTCTCCTCCCACCCTTGCGACTGTGAAATAGTGAAAAGAGGTTCCTCAACCCAGATTAAATAGCTTGTGCTAAATCAATGTGTGTGAGGTATTTTTAAATCCTTCACTCTAAGTGGTGTCAAAGTACAAAAATGTATTTTACCCACTAGAGCTTAAAAAAAAAACCAAAAAAAATTTAATGGAAAAGAAACTCAAAGGCAGTAAGAACAGGACAGTGTTTATGCAGGGGCTACAATTTTGGGCAATCTGATGGCATGCCAAGAGAGGTCAGAGAAATGAACAGGAGCCTGCCTCTGGGCTCTGCTTAGGCCAAGGAGACCCAGTCATTTAGATATTCAAATTATTTTCATAATTCTTCATAGAAGGTTATGAAATATTTATTAGCAACCTGTGGGGCTGAACTAGCACTGCTCCAAGGAAAATACAGATTTAGGCAATTTCCTAAAGCGGGCATTCTACAGCCAGCGAGCCTGGAGCAACTCTTCCATGCCAATATAAGGCATGAATAGGTTTTATGATGCATTTTATAGAAAATTACGACTGCATAATTAAGCGTCAGCATCAAGCCTCCAGTTGGCTACCCCTGCTGAGGAAACGCAGCTGATGCAGCGCCAGGAGGTGCCCGTGCTGCCCCTCCAGCCCCGGGCTCACAGGGATGGAGGATGCTGGGCCTGCCCCAGGCTGGACAGAGCTTTGCTCCACACAAAGCTGTGTTTTGTCCTCTGCAGGGCTGGGCCCCACCTGGACCCTCACACAAACCTGTTCTCTCAAGAGGAGGACGTATCAAAGGCTTTTATCAGTCGCAGCCATGACAGGAGCTGTCCTGGGGAAAACCTTGTTTCCAGGACCACAATCTGAATTAACTCGTCACTTTTAATAATGTGGTGTGCCCAGAGTCAGCATGGGACTGAGGTACTCCTGTACACAGATCAACTCAGCGCTCACTCTGGGCACTGAGCTCTGCCCTTGGTCAAGACTCACCAGGGCCAGACTTGGAATCTGGACCTGGGCTGGAGCCGAGCTCTCCCCTCTGGACCTGACACCTTCCTGCTCTGCCCTCCCAGGGACCTCCATCACCTCACTGCTGCCCAGACCTGCCACCAGAGCCCTGCTTTACACTAAAACATGCTGTAACAGGCTTTAAAACCCTCAAATATCACAAGTCTGATTCCAGTCAGGCAAATTCCTCCTGCTGTGTTCACACTGTGCCCCTGGGCAGTTGGCTCCCTCTGTCTGAGTGCCAGATCTTCCAGAGGTATTAGGGGTCAATTACATTACAAGGAGGTATAGGAGAAGAAAAGACACTTCTTGGTCTGCAGTTCTGCCCTAAATTAACTTTTAATATGGAACAGAATGTCACATTTGCTTCTCCCCATAATCTAAAAATTTCTCCTTATGCAGCAGCAATAAGGAGAGCTTTTAAAAATTAAAAAGACCTGAAAACCACACAAGGGTGTATTTCATGGCTATAAAAAAGCATTTAAAATGTAGAGTTAAAAAGGTGTTTCAAGTGTCTTCATCAAAGGAGGTTGAAAATGGAAGGAAAATAGGATTTTAAAAATGCCCATTTTCTTTAAAATCAGCTTCGTGAGTCAGAGCACACAAAACCTTTTTGCTGCTCTGAGGATCCTGAACGTAAATCCAGCCAGCACTGCAGCCAGTTTGTTTGTTGAGAGTAACAGTGCAATTATCAGTGACACGTACAGCCTTTTCTACCATTTTTGTGTGAATTTCTGCTATATTCTGTGGCAATTGCCAGCTCTCCCCGACACCCCAGGAGCTCTGGAAAGGAACCCCCAAATTCAAAGCTGATCAGGGAACACTTTTTCAGGGGAGGCTTTATTCATCTCCCCTCCCAAAATCCTTCTCCCTCCCATCTCGATTTTGTTAAAAACCACAGAAGATGACTGAGCATGATCTGGTACCTGGGAACTTGCACCTCTTCACCAAACCAGACCTGTGGGATCTGACCCCGTGCAGCAGTGCTGCAGATGCAGTGTTTGCTGAAGGCTGAAGCATCAATGACACATGCTGCTACCCAGCAGAGCCCTGCAGTGCTTCTTCCCGTCCTTTATTACTCCCTGTTAGTCAACCACCAAGTTTGTTTCCCAAGTTTTTGCAACAACTCAAGTCCCACCCTTCAGCTCCCTGATTTTTGATCACGCCCTCCAAGCATCTCAGACCTTTACCACCAAACCTCAAATCAAGATTCCAGCTGTAAATCAAGCAGAACAAGCTCTGATTTACCTCTCACCTTAAACCAACAGGATATTACAACAAAAAAATATCCTGGTCTGGTTGCCAGAAGGAAGCAAAGCATCCATGTTACAATTAGCATATGCAAATCAGCATATGCTACCGCCCAGCCCTTCCCTCCCTCAAACTGAGCAAAGTACAACTGAGCAGTGCTGAAATGCAAATTACCCAGCAGAGAGTTTGGGGACGTGCAGGAAACATAAGGACTTGGTGTCTGGATGCATTCCAACGAGAGTAGCTGCAAACTAAAACAACACTCGAGAATATGTGAGGAAGCTTTTATTAAAAAAAGAATCTGCTCTCTTTAGTTAATAGTGGGAATGATGCAATTACTAGAGAGCCAGGATACCCTCAGGCCCCAGATTCTATTCTAACTACAGAGAAGGCAGGAAGCAGAGCTGTTCCTGGAGCAGCTGGTGGCCCAAGGGCAGGGGACACTGGCCCAGGCTGAAGGGGAGCTGCACACAGAGCTGGGCTCAGAGCACAGAGCCAGCACCAGACAGCAGCCACAGCCCCCAAACACACTGTGCCCACCCAGGGACACCAGGGCTCACCTCTGCTGCCACTCCAAGTGTGCCCAGCACCAGCTCACCCATCACACACACACCCAGCTATGGGCACAACAGGCTCCATCCACAGCCCACAGCTCCCAAATGTGCCCAGCACCAGCTCACCCATCACACACACACCCAGCTATGGGCACAACAGGCTCTATCCACAGCCCACAGCTCCCAAATGTGCCCAGCACCAGCTCACCCATCACACACACACCCAGCTATGGGCACAACAGGCTCTATCCACAGCCCACAGCTCCCAAATGTGCCCAGCACCAGCTCACCCATCACACACACACCCAGCTATGGGCACAACAGGCTCTATCCACAGCCCACAGCTCCCAAATGTGCCCAGCACCAGCTCACCCATCACACACACACCCAGCTATGGGCACAACAGGCTCTATCCACAGCCCACAGCTCCCAAATGTGCTCTCTGCTTTTGGAAGAATTCAGGTAAGATTTGGAGCAGGAGGGCTGTCCAAGGAAATGGTGAATCCAGGATACCTCATGCATTAAATGTAATAGTAACCATAATTTCTGACCTACAGTGAAATGAATTTGCAAATGACTAGTAATACACAAAATGGAAAGAGAGGGCCTCGCTGGCTGCTAATCCTCACTAAATAATTACATTTACATATAAATGTAAACACACATACAAACCTACATCAATAAATAGCTGTTAACAATACAACTGTAAAGCTCTGTAATTTCTTTTAAGAAATTAAGTCCAATTCCATGTTGAAGGAAAAGATTGAATGCTGTAGGATATGTAATACAAACAGTGCAGAGAGTATCACTCAGTCAGGATTAACACATACTTTTTCTTCCCTCTATAAATCATTTGTGTATTGAGACATGCAGCTAAATCAGCTAAAGTACAGATCTAATTAAAGAACCTGGAAACTGATTACTGCACTATGGAACACATCAAGGGGTTTTTCTTCCTTTTTTTTTTCTTTGTTTTGAAGAAAGATCTGGTCTGAAATCTTATCAGTCCCACACACGCCAGAATTAGTCCCTGCCTTTGTGTCAGATGGAAACTGTATCGAGAAAGCATCAGGCAGAACTCATGGTTGAGATGAACAGAATGCAGCTGTCTTCATCTGCCAGATTATATTCTGTGCTTTCCACTATCAGCAGACAAACTGCAGGTGTAGAGCTCCTCAGGGCCAGACACTAAGAACTAACACACAAATACAAGTGCTTAAACTGAAAGAAGTTCCTGCCTCACCAAGGACTCAAGTGAAAGGCTCTGGAATGCCTTTACTTCATGAGTATTAACTCCTGAATAATAAACCTATTTGCCACAGCACCAAGTTGTTCTGAAGGACTGGAAATAAACATTAAAGCAAGGCTTCTCTCACACCTTCCCCTGGAACCAGCCCTGGTGACAGATGACGTTCAGCAGCAGAGATCAATGGGATCCTCAGCCCTGCCAGATAAAACCCCTCCTTCACCTACCTCTGCTCCTACCTACAGCACTGGGGCAAAGAACCCATTTGCTCCCAATCAAGGAGAGAAATGAATGGGTTTAGGGCCCCTCATTCCTCAGATGCCTCTGATTCATCTGTCCTGACTGGCTTCACACAAAAGCTGCTGCTGCTGATGGCCATTAGGTCAGACACACTTTAACACCAGCTATTGCTATTTTAAAACATGTTGATGCTGCTCTGAAACAGCATTTTACTCTTACACCCTAATCATTGTTATGGCTTCTGACAGGTTTTAAATACAATAGTATTAACTGCAATTAATTCATTTGGAATTAATGCGAATATTGCAGGCACTTCAGCAGATCTCTGCTGCAATTCACCACTCATTATTGCACCATTATTTTTTAAGTGTTATCCATAAAGCAGGCTGCCAGGGCATTTGCATTTAGGTGACAGAAGTAGGAACAGAGAGGAACAATAAATTAGCACAAAAATTAAGCAGAAGGAGCGGGAGAATTACATTGTCTGACGTTTTAATATTCCTCATGACTCTGGTTCCCAGTCGGGCAGAGGGCTGTGCACCCTTCCCTCCCCACATGCCCTGAGCCCAAAGCAATGGCTGTGCAGCCTCATCCTTGCACTTTTTACTTTTTTACATGCTCACACTCCTGCCCCAGTGCCCTGCATCCCCCACACCACCCTCCAGCTGGCTGCAAGATCAGTCCCAGGCAGACAGAAAATAGACAGGTTTTTTCCAACAGAGCCATTAAAAACAGCCAGTGTGTCCGGAAGGTAGGGCAGAAATAAAGCATTATTAGACCATTAAACGGGGTGCCCAGCAGCACTCCTCCCTGGGCAGGAAAAACCTCTTTGGTGCAGTTAACAGCTGGTTTTAGAGCATTAATGACCTCAGGTGAAAACAAACTGGTCATTAAAACCACGCTTTAAGGGGATTAGCTATCACCAGAACATACAAGTTACTTAAACTGAAGTAGTTCCATATGGTTAATTTATAATTTCCAAGGTATTAATCAGCGAAATTCTGATGGTTCCTAGATAAAGTGTGCAAGGGGGAGATTCACCCTCAGAGCAATCTGAACTGGAAGCAGTGCTGGCAGAACAGTTTCATTTCTCAATTTGCTGGCTAAACTAAAAACAAAACAGAACCAAAAAACCAGAAGGACGAATTTGCCTATGATTAAACAAACATGTTTTCATTTTGGCAAAACTTAAAAGGAAAGGAAAAAAAAAAGAAAAATTTCATTTTGAGTCAGTCCACATCTTGTTTCAACTCTGAGCGGAAATACACTGCAGGTTTTTCAGTTTATTTAACCCCTTTTAAACCTTTTCCCTCTCAGGGCCACTTTTAAACGTGCAGAGTGCAGGAAGGGGAAAAATGGAAGTTTTTTGAAGATCTCAATGCACAGGTGGGAGGGAGCAGAGGTGGGTGCTCAGCAGCATCCAGCATATTGGAGTGTGGGTCAGGAAATCTGTCCTAAGAGCTCAGCCCCAGCCCTGGGCTCACTGGGACACCGTGGCCAGCAGGTTTTACACTGTTTAGTGTCACTGCTGATATCCAAAGATAAGAGATCTGAGACATTCAGATACCCAGGCAATCTAAAGGGCACTGAAGCTGCAGCACAACAAACACACAGATGTTAGAGCAGGACAAACTCCACGCTGATTCACACACCCTGGTGAGCAGCCAAACAAAACCACCGAGGAAGGGCAGGCACGTGCCCACCCACCACGAGAAGGGAGAAAAGACACCCCTGGAAAGTAAAGAAAACAAGCTGTAGCTCATTGAGAGACTGAATCCATTTAAATTACAAATACACTGCTAAATACAAACTCCGCAGAACCTAAAGTCGTTTTTAAAACTGTTCTTTTTATCACTGAAACCTTGGGGGAAATTTTAGAAGCTCATTTCATCCTCGTAACACAATGACTCCTCCACAGTGCAATACTTTATTAAGATGATTGTATAGGGCTCTGCAGAGAACCAACAACAGGCTCGAGACTTCAATTTGTTCCACAGAACAACAGCATTAGCAAATAAAACACCCTGAAGTTCTCTTTGGCTGAATCTTTACTGTGAAATGTATCTCTCAGTCTAGGAAATGCACTTTCCTCTTCTGAATTCCATGGTACCTCCAACCCACCCAAAACCCTGCACAGGGGACACCACCCCCAAGGCTGGTCCAAAGCAAGGCTCCCTCCTGCGACTCAAGAGATACAAAAAATGTTTCCAAGTTCACAAGTTTTCACACTAAAGCAATTCAATTTCAGGATCCAAAGGAAGGATCCATGGAGGCAACAATCGATGTCCTCCCCACCAGGGATGGGGCTGAAGATGAGCACAAACACTGACCAAAGCCTCCTGCATAATCCCAGACCTGTCCTCTCTCTGTCTCTCAAGAACAACATTTGTTTTAATCTTTTTGTCAAAACAAAAATGAAACAAAAAGCCAACCAAACAAGCAACAACAACAAAACCGTTCCAAGAATGCAGAAGGGCAGAAATCCAAACCTAGTTTAGCTCAAAACTCTACTTTACTAAAGGCTGAACTACGCACTTATTTGGGAAAAGAGGACTAAGCTCTTTCCAAGGTCATTTCAAGGTTTTCATACCAGCGAGAGAATTATTTACATGTGACAGTGCATCCTGTGTATTCAGTTGGGAAGGCAAATATGGGTTTAATAAATAAAATTTATAAAAACCAAAGCAGAGGACAAAACCCCGCCTCAATGCACCCATTTCTGCAGCGAAATGGGAGTACAGGACGTCCCTGTCCCAAGAAGGTGTTGTGCCAACATCCCTTAGAGCAACATCAAATATAATTTTCAAACCAATTAGCTCAAAAAGCATCAACACCAAAGCAATGCCTTCCACATTCTAATTACTAGGCCATCCTATTCAATTCTTAATGAGAGGAGAGACAAAGGCAGTATATGTATTAGGGTCTACTTCAAGAATTCTTTTTCTTTTAGCAAACAGATCCTCTTTTGTTCTGGTTAAACACCAATTACTCCGTTCTCTCTAACATGCAAATCAGCTGAAAATAGGGCATGATGTATCTCGATCCTGCACCAATACAAGTTTGAATGAAGGGGGAAAATAAAGCAACCCTCTAGGGGCTTTCAATTCCAAGTACTTTGTACTCTGATAAAGCTCTTTTCAAAGAGCTTTTTGTATTATCTACCGCGGTTCCCATAAGCAGTGATTTTGCCATTATGCCAAAAGAAATAGCACATTTAAGGTGTACAATATAAGCAAGGAAAGGAAAAGTAGCCAACAAAGCTGTTTACATGTAGCTTTGAGTTGTTACGTCCCCACTGCAAACAGCAAAAC
>NW_005054368.1:862821-871480 GCF_000277835.1 Geospiza fortis | reverse complement strand
GGAAGGGAAGGGGATGCTGGAGGGTTTGTGTCGCTGTTTTTACCTCCCGAGCACCCTGGGGAGGGCTCAGCCCTCCATCACCCTCGCCGACTGCACCTGACCCTAAGAGGTTTAGGAGAAGCCTCTGCTAGTCTCAGGGAGACCTCAGAGCGGCCTGCTGGTACCTACACGGGGCTTACAAGGAATTCTACACCAAAAGACATGGTTTTAAAACTGGGAATGTGCAGATCTCTGTAAGGTGACCTGAACCCTAAGTGCAGCTGTGTGTAGGAGTGCAAACTGTGCCACACAGTGTCACTGACATACCCAGGGAGTGAGGAACTAAAGGTCATCCCTAAAAACTGCAGCCTCTATGTGGGGAGGAAAAGGGAACCCCTCCATGCAGCACAGGTACCACGGGGCAGTGACAGTGCCAGACCCCCAGCAGGAAAAAGGGCTGTAGGAACTTCTGGCTGGAAACAGCCTCCCTAGGTGAAAAGCCAAGGAGCAGCCTGGAGGGTGGCTGTCCTTGCTGGAAACGCCAGGAACATCCTTGGAACCTGCGCCAGGAGGCCAAGCTCTGAGGAGGAAGCAGCAGCTTGGACAGACCATCCCACACCCTGTCCTCTGCACTGAGCACAGCCACAGAGCACGCACACACAGGTTACACCGAGCACAACCACAGAGCACACACACACAGGTTACACCGAGCACAACCACAGAGCACACACACACAGGTTACACCGAGCACAACCACAGAGCACACACACACAGGCTACACCGAGCACAACCACACACAGGTTACACCGAGCACAACCACAGAGCACGCGCACACAGGTTACACCGAGCACAACCACAGAGCACACACACACAGGCTACACCGAGCACAACCACACACAGGCTACACCGAGCACAACCACACACAGGTTACGCCGAGCACAACCACAGAGCTGCAGGGGAAAGGCAGCAGAAGGCAAGGAACGTGTCCCTGAGGTTTCCTGAAGAGCGCACACACACGAAACCAGCTCCTTCAGAGCCACCAGGGCTCAATGCTTCCATCCTGCTGCACAGGGTGAACCTCAGCCAAGCTTCCCTGGAGTCCCCGGTGCACCTCTGAGGTACCAGGAAAAGAAAAGAGAGCACACACACACAGGAACACACCTGTTGTGAAATCTGCAGATATATGGGTCTGTGAGAAACGAGTCTACATAAAAAATGACGTATTGCCAGCCCTGCAGTCAACAAGGATACAGAATTTGTTGGCTATGATCAAGGTATCTGAGTGCTTGCACTACAGAAATCATTTTGTAATTGAATGTTCTATATCAAAGTGTAATTCAATTTATATAATGCATTAACTATACTTAACATAAATCACACACACGCTAATACTTACATTATACACAGGCAATCACCTCTGGTCTTGTTTTAATATATAGACAGACAAAATACATAAAAATAGCTCATTTCAAGGAGATGGACCCTAGAGTATTTCACATTTCTAAATTCAGCCAAAAACCACAGCGCATTAGTCTCTTCTGCCAAACATTATATACAATCTTCCAAAAAAGTTTTCATCTGGTTTGTTGGCCTTTAATATATTTTTGATTTATGATATTTTGAAACATTTTCCCTTCTGCAGCTCAAGAGGAAAAAAGCATTCTTCTGATTCCAGATTCAGGATTTCTTTAAAGAGAAACCAAAAGTAATAAATCTGAAGTGTCATGCTGCTACTGTATCACACGAGCGAGAAGTATTACAGCATGTGTTGACTGTAGCCTCCAAGCAAAAACTGTATTAAGTAACAGCATTTTCTTACATTACACATTCTTTTTCTTGCCCAAAGCGTGTGTTTCACACAGATGTTCTTCATACACCAATATTATACATGTGCAGCCCGTTGCTGCAGCTCAGGGTCTCTCCCCTCTCCTCACACCAAGTGGTGAGGACATGGTAACCTCATTTGGGAAGCACTAACAGCTCATGGCTGGGTCCTGTGTCCACACCAAACCAACCTCCCCAGCAAGCTCTTCCTTGTCCAGTTTCTGCCCCAAACTTGTACAAGTTCAGGAGCCCAAGGCAAAGGTGTGGGAGCAGCAGGGTGCAACCAGTCCCTTTTCAAAGGGACAGAACTGTGGGATCCCAGAACGGCTCAGGCTGGAAGGGAGCACAGGGGCTCACCTGGTGCCACCTCCCTGCCCAGCCAGGGCCATCCCAGAGCACAGGATTGCAGCCAGACAGCTCTGGAATCCCTCCAGTGAGGGAGACTCCACACCCTCAGCTGTGTCAAACATCAGCTGCACTAAGTATAGCACTCGTCTTTTGGGGTCACTGTTAAGGGGAAGGAGGGTAGCCTGAGAGAAGCCTGAAAATGGAAGGAAAAATGAGCAATAATCCATTTAATGTAATAAAAATGGCAGTTAGTCCAGCGAGCCCATAGACACCAGGTTGATTTCAGTTTACCACTGAGCACTAAGGATAACTGCAGGGCACTGTAAATGTTCATTCCTTTGCGTTAATTGCTGTTAGAGTCATAGTTTAGTCTATTATACCAGCCTCAGCTTGCTCTAATTCCTTATCCCATTTGTTTTGGCCAGGATGATTAAAAAAAGAGAGGGGAAAAAAATAAAAAGGAGAAAATGCTTTTAATGATTATCCAAGGGAGTGTGTGAAAAGGCACTAGTAGATGTTCTGCAAGGCACAAGGACAGTCCTGAAGGCATCCCACTGCCACTGTGCAAGGCACGGGTGGGGCTGGGGAGGGAGAGCCTCGTCCCACATCCCACAGCTCAGGATGCCAGGCCAGGAGCTGCAAGGCAGCCTCGTGGAGGCACAGGCAGGCACATGTTGCATGGCAGTGCCAGGGAGCAGAGCTGTGCCCCGTGGGACACACTCCTGCATCCCCAGCTCCCCTGGCCCGAGACGCGCTCGTACACGCACGGCCAGAGCCCGGGGGAGCAGCATGGGAGGCAGCCAGGCTCTGCCAGGAGCCAGCAAAGTGCAGCTCCCAGGAGCAGGGCACACTGCGAGCCTGGCTATCCCTGTGCCCCCCTGTGCTGCTCAGAGAGGCTCTGCAGAGCTACCAAACTCCCTGACACAGATCCAGAATGCACGCAGAAACAATGGCAATTAGGCCCCAAAATGAGCGCTTGGATTTAAAAACAACAAACAAACAGAAAAGCCCACACAACAGCAAACCACACACACGCTCAAAACCATCCAGAAAATCAGATACAGGCAGAGCAGATCCTATCAGCCCCGGCTTCCTCTGTGATTGACACCGGTCAAGTCTCACCATGTTCCTGGAGAGGAAATACATGACCTCCAGAATTAAAAAAGGCAGGCACAGAAATGCAAGGGAAACTGCTTTGAAGAAACAAAGAAGAAGAAAGCAGAGGTGAGAGCCAGCTCCATTCCACCCACGAGCCATGAACACCAATCCAATCCATCAGAGCTGCCACGGCTGCGACAAATCCCTGTGCCAAACGCCAGCAAGATTCTCATTACCAAATAATTGAAAAGCAAAGCTTTGCCACCTTCTCCTGTGCCTGGGAGGCTGGCCCCTGGCACTGGCAGCCCTGCCTCCCCAGAAGGTTTGGGGCAGGGCTTTATTTGCATGGGTTTTCAGCAGAACAGGAGCCCTGTGCCCAGGGTCAGGGCGCACACGTGGCGCGGTGCCAGCGGGCAGCAGGGCAGCTCAGCACCTGCCCGTGCTCAGCTCAGGGCAGGAGAGAGAACTGACGGTTCCAGCAACCTTCACACCTAGACTAATGTACATAATTACACAGATTACTTAATAACTGCATTATAGATATATTTTCCTACACACTAATCATTAGGAAACAGAAAAGAGCTAAATAAAGGCAAGTAAAAGCTCTTACAAAGCCATAAGTTAAGTCACAACTCCGGAGAGAAGTTTGCTACCTCGAGACTAGAATTACAATGCACATTCATTTTGCATCCTTTTATATGAATGATATCTCTAACCACTTTATGATGTTAAATAACACACAGCTGCAGGATTTAATGAGCTGCAGCAACAGGGAAAAGCTGTACAAGGAAGTAAAAAGAAAAGATAGGGAAGCATCTGATTTTCAAGTGAAAGTTAGTGAAATGAAACAGCAATGAAGCAAGCATTGCACGGGGAAATTGTTCAAGATGTTAGGGTCTTCTGAGGTAAAAGCTCTGGGAAAACAGAGCCACAGAGGAAGCAGATTCACTCACTGGTGGTTAAAACCAAGAGGGTTTCTGGACTTCCAGTAAAGGATGATGTCTTAGTTAAAGGACTGATAAAAGTTTCAGAGGTCAGCTTCACCACTGACCTCATGGGGGTCCCCAGGCAAACTTCTTCACCTTCCCCTGGATTTCAACTTTCCCTCTTCCAAAGAAAGATGGTCTTGCTAATCTCTATCCCCAGAACGTTTCCTGCCCATTCTATTTACCTTCAAAATCTTTTCCCCTTTACAAGCTGACCTATGAACAGAACCTATGCCTGGCAGCTGACCGCACCAGGTAAAGAAAGGAATGAAAAGTCAACAAAAGGGGTTAAAAACAATCCTCAGGTTCAATCTCAAGGAGTTTTTTTCAACAAACAGACTATCAACAGAATATTCTACAATAAATCAACAAGTTGCATCAGTGCTCAGCAGCATTAGCAGACCGAGTCCTCATTAATGGTCTCATTTCCAGTGTCTCGCTCATGCACAGCTCAGGCCCTGCAAGGAGCTGGAAACCCCAGCATCCACCCTCTAGAGTCATTACTCAACAACAAACGAGCACTATATTTAGAACTTTTTCCATGAAGTAGCAGTATCCAAGGGCCATTGAGCCAAGAGGCACTCAAAGGTTAAACAAGCTGACCATGCTCTGCTCCCACCCAGGCTCCTCGCAGGTTACACGGCAGTGCTCTCTCACAGAACCACCTCAGCCTGGTAAAGTATCTTTGATCCAAGCACTGAGATACTGAACCAAAATTATCCTCTCTCTGCTGCCCGTACCCAGGCAGTGACCTCACAATTACAGGAGCACATATGCACAATTACTTTGACTTAATTTAAAAGGCTTTACTACAAAGATTCATTTAACGCATTAAACGATCGAGAAAAACCCCATAAACCCCCTACTTTGTTTTCTCTCAGCTACTTCAGTCGGTATTTCAGCTTCTCAAGCTGCTCTGAACAACATTCTTCATTCTTTGATTTTGCTCATATTTTAGGAAACTACCGTTAGATCATGTAGAGATTTAGATTTCATTCTCTGCAAGCAAGTGTGGCGTAGCTACAGAAACAAGCAGAGAGCAACTCATAGCTCCACTGGAGTTATATGCAGCCCTCAGGAAATTAAAACTACTTCTAGCACCAGTCACCAGGAGGGTTTGAAAACTGGGACTCGCAGCTCCTTAGCACAAAACCCCACCATGGAGCTAAAAGAGCAGCGTGGCTGTGGGAGGACCGTGCTGCCCTGAGCAGCCCCACGTGGGAGAAGGGCAGAACCCACCACACTTCACAGGGTGCTGCAAGGACAAGGGCCCTGTGCATCCCTCCTCTGCCTCCACGGGGATCAGGCCTTGCTACTCCTCTTCCAGAGATGGCACCTCTTCCAGACTGTGTGCATAAAGCTCTTCTGCATCCTGCAATAAGCAGCATAAAGACACCTCAAAGCTCAAGATAAATGCACACGAGTGCCACAGCAGCTGTGGCCTGCTCGACAGAAGTGACAGATAAACCAGCCTCATCACATTAACAGAAAAACATCCACCTTGCAGAGCAGCCTGAGCTAGAAAAGCAGCCTGGATAAGCACTAACGTCAGTGTCTTGCACTGCTGTGCTTCCTCCCAGGCTCTTACGAAACATGACCAGCGGGGCTGGAAGCCTCACATCCAAGGACAAAGAATCAGCAGGCATGTAAGCACCAATATTTATGTAATGTATGTCATGTTCACAGCCACAATGAAATCATTGTCTTCCAAGGGGGTTGGTATGTTTGGAGCATTTGTTTGTTATTTCTGAAGATGCAGGAGGCAAAGCAGTTAAAAATAAAGAGGTCACTGCATGCAAAATTAATCTTTAACTGCCTACACTGCTTTAAATGACTTGTAAGGATTATGGTGCACTCCCCAAGCTGTGAGTACCTTTGTTAACAAACAACTCCTCCAGAGGAGGTGGAGGGCAGACCAGTAACATAACTCAGCTGGCAAGTTTTATCCCTTTTCTTTTTCCCCAGGCCACTCTTTCACTGGTTCCCTTTGGTGGGAGCTCTGCCCCCATGCTGCAAAGAGCACAAGGACAGCTGGGCTCCAGGAGATGCTCTCAACACTGGCATGACAAGCAGACAAGACAAAGCCTCACCAGTTTCACAGCCTTGCCTAAACCCATGCTTGAAATGGAAGGAACAGGCTTTAATTAATATTACTGCTGTGAGCAGGCAACAGAGGATTCTTTTTAAAACACAACCTTGTGTTGTTAAATACTCAACACCATGTCATGTGCAATCTGACTTTAATGCTACACACAAAGCCCCAAAGAAGGCACACAGCAGAGATGTGGCTCCTTCCCTTTGTAGCAAGAGATGGTTGTTTAGCACTTGGTTACTACCAAAAGAAGGAACTTCAGACTTAGTTACCAAGATGCACCATAAAACTCCAAAAAGAACTAAAAAACTCCAAAGAGGAGTCACCCAGCTCACATTCATGACCTGCAGTATAAATCCACAGCAGACAGCCTGGAGAACCCTCTTAAAGGGAGGTAGTCTAAATACATGTTAATATAAACAGAGCAGCCTGTTTGAGTCTCAGAGGCGATCCCTGCATAGCCCCTGGCAGCTCTGCCCAAGTGCCACAGCTCAATTTGCCCATCTGGGGAGCTGAACCAGCACCTTCCCATCTCCCACACCTTCTCAAGGCTCCTGTCTCTGCAAGCACTTCTAAACGAGGACAATCCTCTCCCTGTCGCCTCTGCGAGCAGAAAAGAGGCAAAGCAGACAACTGCTGCCAGAGTCACCAACTCAGAGCAGCCTCACCACGGATGCAACATCTGGAACCTGGTTTGTCTGAGACACAACCACTCTGGATAGATACCACCCCCTATTTTGTTCACCAAGTGCCTAAACCAAGCCAGAATTTGAAGAAAGCAACAGAAGTCTTTGAACTCCAAAGACTTTCAAATTTCAAGCATGCAGTCCTCTGGTATCAGCATAGCTTTAGCTGGCATGACATTAACTGCATTGATTTCCATCTAAAGAGTGAAGGTTCAGCAACAGCCTAGAGCTGCCATTGCAAGGAACAAGAGAGAAACTATTCCCCAAGTGATCCTGCCTAGGGCAAGCAGGGGAGTATCTGCATCCACAGGATTAATGAACAAAATTAAGAACTTGCAGGAAGACTATTAGAGACAGCAGAGACAGGTACAATGTACTGAAATGCACATTAAAGCCCCCAAGCTGTCCCACCTCGGGCCCCAAAGGCACACCAGCAACAAGAGAGCAGAAAGCTGCCTCAAGGGGACAGATTGTAATTCTCAGGGAAACAAACAGCAGTGAGATGTCACAGGGTTTGTTACCAGTGAGCCACACACACAGCCAGTTCCCAGGAATAACTCAAGAGGCATCACCCTCCTCTGCAGGAGGGGCCAGGGACTGCCAAAGCCAAGGAATGAGGCCACCAGGACCTGCACAGATAAACTCCTGCAGACGGAAGGTCATTCCAGAGTGGCTGGTGGGGAAAGGGACACTCTCCACTGTGTGTGAGGCTGCACAGGAGCACCTCTGCAGCTCCCTGGCACCTCTGCATGCCAGCAGGGCAGCAGCACACAGATACAACTCACCCACTGGAAAGAACCAGGTTTAGTCACTGCTCTATCAGCTGACTTACTCCAACTTCCCGTCAAGTGTGTCTCCCAGCAGTCCCCCAGCCTGGCTGTCATGCTCTGAAGGGCTGAAATCCATTTGCTAAGGCCAGGTAACACAAATGCTGGAGCCCCTGCTCGGCCCAGCCCCGGCTCCCTTCCAGCGGCCGCTGCCTGAACCCGTCAGGCTGTCACAGCTCATTAGGGTCACCCTAACGAGATCAGCAGCCTGGCTGCAGTGACCACAGCTTGGTCAGGCGGGCTCAGCATGCTGTCCTCATCCCAGGAAGAGCAGGCTTTGGATGAGACACAAAATGGAGGCCCGAGAATACAAGTTTAGGCTCATTAACCTGGAATGCAGCAGAGCAACCATGGCACCAGACCCGGCCTGCCCAGGAGAGCCAGGGTTGCTCTCACCCTGCAGCACATGCTGGTCAATGGCCAGGCCAGCTAAGGAGGGAGGTGGAAAGCACTCAATACTAGGTGCTTCAGAAATATTTCAGAATAAAAATACCATTTTCTGTGGCTTCACAACAAGCAGAACCATTGCTCTTCCCAGTCCTTTGTTACACATCACAAATCCATAGCGAGTATTAAATACATGTGAAGAAAAAACATGTTTAATGCTTAATTCTTAATGAGAACACACTGCAGTTCAGGACCAGGAAAAGTCTGACTTGAGTGTACTCAGTTCACTTTTTCCTCTCATTTCTGTTCCTCTTGGCTACCCCTATACATCAGCTTCTAAATAGCCAGGAATAGTTTCCATTGTATTTCCTCATAAATTCTGCTTTGATCATTCAGATAAACATTTGTTGCCTTTCCCCTGAAACAAGCATA
>NW_005054368.1:856665-862811 GCF_000277835.1 Geospiza fortis | reverse complement strand
CTGCTCATACCAAACCCAAATGTCTGACAAACAAGGACACAAAATAGAAAATATTTACATACTCAGGAGTAGGTACGGCTCCTTGCAGCCATGGGCAATGCAGTAACAGGGGTTACATCAGAAACTTAAGGAGGCAAGCTATAGCTTGAAATGAGCATGGAAGCCCAACATAACTCAAGATGAAATGGAAATCACCCTCTGACTAAGAGGTTTAACCAAGATTAAAATGGCAAAATGAAAAAAAAAAAAAGCATTGCTCAGCTAATCTGGCAACTCTCTTCAAGTCCCATCACATCTGCACTGGCACATCTGCACACAGCACTCGAGCCAGGGGAGCTAAGGCAAGATAAAAGCAGATGCAGGTAGAAAAAAAGTCCAATTCCTGCTCATACCAAACCCAAATGTCTGACAAACAAGGACACAAAATAGAAAATATTTACATACTCAGGAGTAGGTACGGCTCCTTGCAGCCATGGGCAATGCAGTAACAGGGGTTACATCAGAAACTTAAGGAGGCAAGCTATAGCTTGAAATGAGCATGGAAGCCCAACATAACTCAAGATGAAATGGAAATCACCCTCTGACTAAGAGGTTTAACCCAAGATTAAAATGGAAAAATGAAAAAAAAAAAAGCATTGCTCAGCTAATCTGGCAACTCTCTTCAAGTCCCATCACATCTGCACTGGCACATCTGCACACAGCACTCGAGCCAGGGGAGCTAAGGCAAGATAAAAGCAGATGCAGGTAGAAAAAAAGTCCATGTGTAAGAAGACTTGCTGTGTTGAGGTCAAGCACAGATTGAACACACAATGCTGGGAGGACCACTCTCCTCTCTGTAAAAGAGACATTTCCATAACTAACATTTGACAAGAGTGCTTTGCTCGTTAGAAGATGACAAAAGGTTGGCTCCTTTTGATCCTTCCCTTCATCCTCCTCAACAGAATTTTGTAAGTAGCTTTTCTTTGGTGAGCCACAGACCTGGCTGTGATCCACATTCCTAGATGTCAGTGCATGGACTCTAAGATCCCAGGTGGGTACAGAGGAGAAGGACTCTGTAGGATGCACAGATTTCTCATCAAGGTTGTAGGTAAAACAATAATAAGAGATGCCTTGTTTCCTGCTTCCTTCAAGCAATGTTTCCCATGGCTGTTGGCAAGTTTAACAGCTTTGTTCTCCTGGGATTACCCACAAGTCCTCCTTGCAGCAGGCAGAGCGGGAGCCTGTAATCATTAACATCTAATCCAGCAGCCCATCTAACGAGAGATAATGGGGAAAATGAACCCAGGGAGGGCAGGTAAAGAGCAACAGCAGAGGGGAGGGCAAGTCTCCAAAACATTTGCTCAAAAGAAGCTCCAGAGCAAACTCTGAGCAAATGGGTATCACTAAGCACCTCTATGCATGAGATGCTACTAAATGAAGGGTAAGAGACACGTTCACACACGTTCCCTGCCTGCTTTCCTGACAATTCAATAAACATCAGAAAATTCATGTTTCACAAGTCAGCACCCAAATTTGAACCGGAACAGGTGTTCCAGCCTGCAAACATCCTCTCAGAAGCCTTGCTCAAGTCCTCATCCTTCAAGTCTTGCTCTGGAGGTGACAGACAAGCCTGTGGATTCGGTCTGGGGAAGGTGTGGCTGCAGCAGGGGTTGGTTTAACAACCACAGCCCTGTGTGCTCACCACAATGAGGATGTGCTGCACCTCCACTGCCAGTAATTTGTTCACATGACCAAGCCCCTCATTTCTGAAGATGCATCTTTCAAAAAAATTTAGTTACTCAGTTGTTTTATGGCTCCACAAAGGGAGACCCACTAAAGCAGATAAGCCCATTCTGTTTATTTTCAAAAAGCTGCTTTCTCAACCTTGGCTCTGAATGGAAGATTTGACTCCTGGAAAGTCTGTGAAAGGAGCAAACACACAAACACACATCCCACCCTAACATTACAACAAACTTAGGAGAGCAACAGCTACAACCAGGCCACCTCTGGATGGAAAGCCAAAGCTTCTGAGCCACTGGTTCCTGCAAACACTGCAGCTAACAGCTGAAATACACACATCATCATTGTCTCTGGACTCCTCACAGCATCAAAGACAGAGCCAGCCAGGTCCTCTGAGCCCCAGAAATCTAATTAGCTAGACTAAAAATCAAAAAAAAAAAGCCTCAAAATAATCCAGCAGAGGAATTTTAGATCTGCACTGAAATAAATGCTCTATAACCTTTTGCAGCCAAACTGCATATCCAGAACTGGATTTATTTTCCTTTTTACTGATCGCCCATTAGAAAGCCAACATCCAAGGCTAGGTAACAGAAACATTTTCAGAATGTTATGAGAGTAAAATCTTTTACTGCACAACTAACGAAGAACCTTCAATTTATGAGGGTGCCGATAAAAGTCAGTGGGATGCATCTCTATAAAATCCCATTTCAGTGCAACATTTACAGCAAGCTGCAGACCCAATCATATTTTTCCTAGTCTTTGCTTTTTGGACAAACACTCAGGCTCTAGAACCACAGAGGGACAATTCCATCTCCTGTCCTTATCAATGGCGTTGTGTAGGAAGATGAGATTTCCCAGGAACTGTTCCACCAGCCAAGGTCCCCTCATCCCCTCCACAGCCCATGGAACTGGAACATTGGAGTTCTCATCTCCTCCTGCCCCCAGGCTTTCTGCTCTTGTCCTGCACAAGGAAACACAGGGGGAATAATTCCACAAGCCTGGGGACACGGGGCAGAGGGACTCATGCCTGCTCCTCCTGCAGGCCCTGAAGAACTGAGCCTAGCCCCACACTCAGAGTCATTCCTCACAAGCTATGGACCAGCAGCCACATCAGGGCTAACTGCTAAGGGAAACAACATGGTGGCAACACCTGAAGGTAACAGTTTTAAAGGTTTTATTATCTTTATTAAGTCTACACAGGACTTGCCATTTCTCTGGAGACCCCAGCACCCTCTTTAGCAGCCAGAAAATCCCGTTCTACACCTCCTGAGCCATCCCTCACACAAGGGTGGGTTTTTCTCCTGCCTTTTGGACAGCAACGGAGCCACGAGGGTTCCAAGCACAGAGTGCCCGTGCCAAGGCCCCCAAGGTGGGACTGAGCCCCCAGCAGGGCTGCCCCGAGGGGCTCTGCCAGGGCAGGGGGCTCCCACCACCCACCACAGGCTCCCTGCTGCCAAAGCACTGCCTCAGATGTTCGTTACTTTACAGCCAATTAATGAACCGCGATTTACGGGAACGTAAAAAAATTCAAACGAGGAAACTTCGCAAAGCTCAGAGAGTGTTTAAATTTACATCCAATATGTTTGGAACATGTCAATAAAATATTTACCATTACATCGTGCCTCTCCCAACTGTTGTGTTTTCCTCTTGGCAGAGGTTAAAATGCCTCCCCCTCACCATCCTGTGTGTTATAGATACGCTCTCAGAGCTGAGTGCCAGTGGGGAGCAGCAAATTTGGATCAGGAGCATACTCTTTAAATTAAGCTTTCACAGAACAATTCAGATTAGGAGAGCAAGACTAAGTGTTTAATCTTCCCCTGCAATTCTTGACAACGTTCCTTTAGGGCGAAGAGAAGCGCACAGCAAATCACTTTTTCTAGTAAGCATTTCCATCACCAAAACCAATTCGGGACATGGAAACCCGACTGCTGAAATCAGAATCCAGCTTAAGAGTAATGGAAATACCTATCGATACAAACCACCTGCACCTCTGAGCAGCATTCCAGGCTGGGCTGGAAACACCCAGCCACAACAGCCTGCTGCTGGAATGCTAAACACTCCCTGGAGAAGGAGCAGGGCACAGACCTGCAGGGCACCCCCAGCAGCAGCCTTGCTCTCCAAAACGCCCCCCAAAAAACCCTGAAACCATCCTGCGTGCATGCTAAAAAACCAAAGTACAAAAATAGACCAGATTACACACACAAGCATACACACATGCACAAAACCAGAAAATCCCATTCATTCATGCGGGCTTTTAATCCTAAAGGATCCCACTTGCTTTCCAAAGTGAATAAACGTATCGGAGGCAGCATGATCAGAGCTACACAATCATCCCCAAAGCAAAACACAACGCTGCTCTAATGAGAAACCAAACAACCAGAAAGAAAAGACGCAGAGGAAGAATTTCAAGGAGGCAGATTATTCTACTGAGAAAGTAAAGAGGCAAGAGAGGCAGCTGAGTTTGCAGTGCCAGGGTCCCCTCACATCTTAGGCTCACACTTCAGTGGCACCAGAATTAATATTCTCCACTTATCTCCTCTGGCTAATGTCACCAGGAGATGTGCAAAAGGAAAGGAGGACAAGTATCAACCTCCTTCACCATCACATCTCCCAGCCTTGGCAGGCTGTGGGAGGAGACAGATCCGATTGACTTCTCTTCAATAAGGCTTCTGCCTCTCTCCTTCCCCACGAGTGCCCCATTCAGAAGGAATTCCCCTTACAGGCTTAGAAAAAAATTCTGCCTGATATGACTTGAACTTCATTTTCTTTGAGCAATTTTCCTGCAAGAAAATAATAATAATATGGGAGTGTCCTGCTGAGGTTAACCACTAATGCAGGGAAATAAGACAGAAGGCAAATGGTGCAAACCCACTCTGAATTCCAATCAGAAGCTGGGGGAGTATTAGCTGTCACACAGCCCGTGCCTCTCACACTCTCCCTCCCTTTTTTAACTGCTACCAGAAGAGAGCTACAAGCTTTTACTATTCTACATATGGCTTCAAATACATATGTAACAAAGCCTGAAAAATGAGAGGCAGATGAGCTGTCTTAGCCCAGAGGTAGGAGGTTAAAATGACCTCAAATCATAAAGTCTAGTACAATATTTAATCTTTGGAAGTAGAAAATGTTTTAAAAAAGTCAGTATCGATCAGCCCTGGCTGCCAGCCGCCCTCCTGCTGCAATGGAGGCACTTTGCTGAGAAGCAAAGCCAGTGATCAAAGGCTTCTCTATGGCAGAGGAGGAGAGCACTGCTTGTGCAGACCTGATTTACAGGAGTCAACACAAGAGAAACATCACCCAGGTTCTCCTGGCAGAAAGGAAAACACTCGTTTTATGGGGCAGGGAGGAAGATTTGATTCAGCCTCCTCCACCTCACGCTGGGTAGGGCTGGATCTCCTCGTCCCACAGACAGAAGCCGTGCTCTGGCAGAGCAGCAGCTCTGCTGGTGAGACTGGCGCTGTGCTGGAGCAAGAGCAGTGCAATCACACTGCTGGGGTGGCTGCAGAGGGGCAGGAGCACTGGAGAGGAGACTGCACCAAGGCCTCAGTGTGCTCTCTCTGGGCCTGCCACCACCCAGCTCTCCCTGCTGAAGATCACACTCCATCGCTCCTCACATTTCATTAAAACAAGATCAAGAGATTCCTTCCAGTAAGAACCTCCCTTCAAATTTCATTAACAAGAGATGTCCTTTAGGCTGCAACTTGTTCAACAATATTCCCCTCCTGATCCAGGAGGCAAACTTTCCTGCTTTGGACTACACAGGCTCGTGTACCAAGGCACATCCTTAAGCAGCTGAGCAGGACCCCAAAGCTCGTGTGACACAGAGCTCTGGCAACATCTCAGCAGAGACCTTGTCCTTCCTGGATCCTTGCATAAGGGATCCAAATCCCAAGGTCACTCATGTTTAGATGTTGGCAAACATTCAGATCTCCCAGCAAAACAGGATTTCAGTAAACATGTAGTTCAAGCATCCATTCTTAAACAAGGGAAAAGCCATAAAAAACAGCGAGCAGAGAAGAAGTTATTTGCTTAACATCACCCACAGAAGGCAGCAGCTCTTGGACGCTGCAGGGCTGCCTGCCACAGCACTGCCCAGCCACGTTTCCCCCCAGGAGATGCAGCTCAGAGTCTCTGAACTTCCTCAACATCAGGGCACATCTGACATTTCATAGGCTGAGCTTCCACAATTCAGCCATTGGTTACATCTGCTGCCAGCCTTCAGCAGCTCTGAAATGAGGGTCCCCAAGGTACCCCCAGCCCCAACAGCATCCAGGCAAGGCCCCTCACCCTGCACCACCAGCGTTCCTCCATGGAACTCCTCCAGGAAGCCAAAATGCATTATCCCACTCCTGGAGAGACTCTCTCAATGGAATCTCTGGCTGTGCCAAAAGCACCACACAAGACAAGGGGCCTGGAACCACAAGCAG
>NW_005054368.1:825345-856655 GCF_000277835.1 Geospiza fortis | reverse complement strand
AGAGTGCCTGGAAAAGAGAATGCATCATGTTTTCCAGCAGCAGTCCTGCTGGCTTAGGAAGCAAGTCTTTATCTGTAGGGTGGCAGCTGCAAGAAACGTTTCAAGAGGCAAAGGAGTGACAGTGATGGCATTAGAGCTACATTGCCTCACAAACCTTACACTCTGTCAGGGAGGAGACTGGAAGGACAGAAAACAACATCAACATGCACTTCAGATTCATTTTTCAGGGAAAGCAAGCTTCCCTCTCCCCTCAGTATCACCCAAATACATCAAAGTGATGGAAATCATATTATGATAGATAGATCAGTCACTATGATATATATGTTTATCATGGAAGTAGCTAATTGCAAACATTCTCCTCTCTACCCTTAACTTCCACTCCTGGATCAACAAGGCTCTGCTAAAACCTGAAATGACATCAGGAGATGTCCTAAACAACCCCCCAAAACAAACAAAAAAGATGTGAATCAAAGTACATACAACTTCTCTCAACCCCCACATCTCCATACACCAGCAGCTCTTTACTGCAATATTTTAGAACTCCCTCCCATTTTCCTGCATTATGGATTTAAATGCCTACAATAATTCCCTCTGGGGTACAGGGGATGTGAGCTGTGTGCGTGTCAAATGGCATCTAAGGACACTTCCATCAGCAGTGTCAGAGCAGCACCCACAGAGGTGCAGGGGAGAGCAGGGCCCTCCCTGGCTGAGGCAGAGCAGGAGTCCCTCCTCTCAGGCTCCGGGAAGCTCAGGGGAGGGCAGACAAGATAAACAGAGACAGGAAAGCGCTGGAGTCACGCAGAGGACACACGCCAAGCGCAGCTCCTGCAGGAGGAGCTGAGCAGAGCCTGGTGCCCAGCCCAGCAGAATGACCACTGCCTCCAGCTGCTCTTAGAGCCCAGCACAGCAGAATGACCACTGCCTGCAGCTGCTCCTACTGCCCAGCACAGCAGGCTGCCCACTGCCTGCAGCTGCTCCTACTGCCCAGCACAGCAGGCTGCCCACTGCCTGCAGCTGCTCCTACTGCCCAGCACAGCAGGCTGCCCACTGCCTGCAGCTGCTCCTACTGCCCAGCACAGCAGGCTGCCCACTGCCTGCAGCTGCTCCTACTGCCCAGCACAGCAGGCTGCCCACTGCCTGCAGCTGCTCCTACTGCCCAGCACAGCAGGCTGCCCACTGCCTGCAGCTGCTCCTACTGCCCAGCACAGCAGGCTGCCCACTGCCTGCAGCTGCTCCTACTGCCCAGCACAGCAGGCTGCCCACTGCCTGCAGCTGCTCCTACTGCCCAGCACAGCAGGCTGCCCACTGCCTGCAGCTGCTCCTACTGCCCAGCACAGCAGGCTGCCCACTGCCTGCAGCTGCTCCTACTGCCCAGCACAGCAGGCTGCCCACTGCCTGCAGCTGCTCCTACTGCCCAGCACAGCAGGCTGCCCACTGCCTGCAGCTGCTCCTACTGCCCAGCACAGCAGGCTGCCCACTGCCTGCAGCTGCTCCTACTGCCCAGCCCAGCAGAATGCCCACTGCCTCCAGGTGCTCTTAGAGCCCAGCACAGCAGAATGCCCCCTGCCTCCAGCTGCTCCTCAGTGCCCAGCCCACCTGTGATAACCCAGCCCTCTCTGCTGGGCTAAAGCAGCCACCAAGCCCAGCCTGGGCATCCCTGGAGTGCCACCCCAACCCTCCTGGAGCTCTGGCAGCCTCGGGCTGTGCCCGTTCCCTGGGGAGCCTGGGCAGTGCCAGCACCCTCTGTTCTGGGGGAACAATTCCTGATCTCCAGCCTGAGGCAGCTCCACAAACAAACACACACAAAAGCCCAGAGCAGCGTTCTGAGTGAAGGGAGAGCACGCTGCAGCTCCTCAGCACAGCCCAAAGCTGTCACTACACTGCATTACCCCGCACAGCTGTCACAGCCAAGCTTTCCCAAGGATATAAAAACACCTACCAAAAATACAGAGCTGCACAAACTTACTCCCATGCTGAATTTCTTCCTCCTGCATGGCAACTTGCACAGAGACAATATAAACTCCTGAATATGGGCAGCTGGAGGTAGCAGGCAGCAGTACACAAATATTTTTTACTGTCTAAAATCCTGCACTGGTCAGTAGAAGCTTAAAATAACACCAGCCTTCTGCCCTGCTCAGTGCCCTTGCAAATGGAGGCTGAATGACCTCATGTTTTCTCCCAAGAGATGGGTGAGGCTGGCCAGAAACACCAGCTGGATCCTTCAAAGACAGCAAAGACAAAACAGCTTGCAAAATGTAATTTCTGCATCAACTTCAAGGCTCAGCCATTCCCTCAGCTATCAGACAGGGAAGTAAGGTCAGCCTGGGGATGCCCAAGCTATTCTGTGCATTAGAACATTTCAGTTTCAACTATCCATGCTGGAATTTTAGTGAATAATGTTATGGAACATGAATTTATAGGTGAGGGGGAGGGAGAGAAGGTGGTTTGTTTGAATTCAGCCACAGCACTGGCCTCAAGCTCCAGCAGCAGTGACTTCCAGCTGGTCCCTCTCAGATCAGGAAGCAGCTTTTTGGTTTCAATTTGACTATTCCTGAACTTCACAGCATTGTGCTGCTGTCACAGTCAGTAACAGAGCTGAAAAGGAAACAAGAGACCACTGGATGGTTTGCAGCAGGCCCACCACAGCTTTGATTAGCTCAAGCCATCATGATGAAGTCTGTTTAACTCCACTTGGATTTCAGAACCAGGCAGTCCTTTAAATGCAGCTCCAGCATCAACTGCCAGGCTGTGTCACCCACCTGCCCAGCTCTGTGCCTTGGTTTCCTCCATCCACGGGACAGGCAGGGATATTCCCAGTGGAGGGCTCGGTGACTGCACACTGCTTTGGGAATTCAAGGCACTACACGTGCAGCTCCATCTCTTAATCCACCTCCTCAGGTTATTGTGGTGCTCACAGCACCCACCTCAGCAATACCCACCATCCTGTGCAGGCTGTCCTGCCCATGGCAGGGTTTGGGACTGCTCCACGAATAATCCCAACTCTGACTTCTGATTATTGTGGTGCTCACAGCACCCACCTCAGCAATACCCACCATCCTGTGCAGGCTGTCCTGCCCATGGCAGGGTTTGGGACTGCTCCATGAATAATCCCGATTCTGGCTCCCCTGTCTGTGCTGTGCCTCTGTGGCAAGGCTCAACAAGCCTTGTCTCCCAAGATAAAGCTTCTAACTCCAAACATTCATTTCCTTGTGCTTTTGTAATGACTCCAGGAGGTCGAGGCAGGACCATGAGTGCACCAGCATTCCTCTGGTCTCTGGCACTTATTCTCCAGCAGTTTAATCATCACTGGCACATGTAAATGGCTGCAGCTCTGGCCTAGGGACTTCCTGTCAGAGCTGCCTTCCTCCATGGGGCTCAGGGAGCAAAGGGCTCAATCTGAGAAAAAGCTGGAACAGACACCCTGCACCACAGAGAGCCGACCTCTAAAACAGCTACAGCCACCTGAAGGGAAACACAGCAGCTCACACAGCACCAATTAACTATTTCCCCTGGCTGAGGTGACATCAGCCAGGCTGCAGGGACACCACAAGAACCTGACCACATCTGCCCAGCAGGATATCTCCCGATGGATTAATTTACCAAATCCTCCAGGGAGTCCCCAGAGGTCTGAAACCACCTCCAGGTGAGCATGTTGCTATGGAAAACCACACAGCACCTGCATTTACCTAACAATAAGCATTATTCATACCTTTCCCATGGAAGCTAATAACAGCCCAAAAGCAAGAAATTAAGACTGGAGCATTCCTTGGACATGAGAGGCAACACCAAAAGCAAGGAGAGAGAGAGAGAGCAATGATTCAAGCTTAAAGCATCGAAAACTCTCACTGTAGCAACTGGATAATACAAAAAAGCACCAAACTTCATTGAAACATGGACATACATTTTTAGAAGCAGAATTCATTCAGCTAAGACTTAAAAAAAAGAACAAACCTATCCCTTGAAACCAAACATGTTCTATTTTCCACAACCTCCTAAAAAACTTATTGCTTTACATATAACCAGTCATTACTCAAGCCTGTAACAAACTCCTTTTTAAACAGAAAAACAACAAGAACAAAAAAATATGCAGATTATTTGTATAGTTTTTTTCCCCCTTTTTCAACTGCAGTTTTATTCTCTTGCCCCTTCTAAACCAGCACAGCCCCACGCTGCTCTGCGCTCCTTGGCTTAATTCTTATTTTAAGAAGAAACATTTATGGTAAGTATAACAATCTCCATCACAATGGGAACAGACTCCAGCTGGCAGGAAAGCCAGGCTGTGACTGAGCCCCACCACTGGCACTGGCCCTGGCAGCTCCACACAGTCACATCGAGGGCTCCAGGATGGGAATGTCTGACTGGGACTCAGCATCCCTGCACCCCTCTGCATGTCTGTGCACACACGCCAGCCCAGCTCCCAGCAACAGGCCCTCACTTGACAGGGAAGCAGTAAAACCTGACTCCTGACAGGCAGGATTCAATAGGCAGCCTTGAAGAAAGGCGCCTCATTAAGGTGGATCTGCCCCAAACGGCCGTTTTTAAGATGTGGAAATAAAGAGACATCTAGAAGAGCTGGTAATTGTCCCCAGAACTCAAAACACCACTACAGCTGAGAGAAATTCAACCACAGCCACAGAATAATCACCAGCCCCAAGTCAAATTGTTATTCTCCTCCCCCACAACACGCAGGCTAAGTGCCCCCACAAGAGCATTTACCAGAGCCTTGTATTTGGCAAGTCAGCAAGCAGCCCTGCTCCAGCTCGACAGCTTCACTCTCCAGACGTGTTCCAAAGGTTCTCTTACTCATCCTGGCACACACAGCCCTCCTGCCCAAGCCAGAGCTCCAGCAGGAAAAAAACCTCTCTTCCACGGTGTGCTTCCCCACCCTAACTCCACCAGCACATCCCCTGAAAAAGGATTTGCACGATTTACAAAGTGCCTTTTTCAGGTTGTTTTCCCCTCGCAGGAAAAGCAAGAAGTGGCAAGGGTGGGAAGGGAGCAGCTCCTCAACCCAAATTGCTGCAATTGTGCTCCCAGCCCTGCCATCACCTCCCCCTGGGACACACAGAGCACATCCACAGGTTTCCTCCAGAGAGGGATGTGCACACCCAGCACCCTCCAGGTCACAGGCACTACAGCTCAGGGCTGTAATAATCCTGGCAGGAGCTCAACCAGCCCCTGTCACCAGCCTCGGACACAAGACAGACACTGCAGAAAATGGGCTGGACCTTCCTCAGACAAGTTAAAGCACATGGCTGGACCAACGTCACTGGCACAGCTCAAGAGCTTGAATTCTGCACACACAAACCCTGGAAAAATGGGAATTGTTTGGTATTTAGGGGGTGGGAGGGCATAACAGCAGTTCCCATCTCACTCCTAACAGAAGTTTTATTATTTCTGTCAATGTCATCAGATTTGAGTCAAATATCCAAAGGCATATTTACATGAAATGAATGGACTGGAAAAAGCAGAATTCAAATGCTGTTTTAAATAAGCATGAGAAGTACCTGTGTAAAGATTTCAAGGCTCCATCATGACACTATCCAACAGAGACGAGGGAACAAATGTTAATCTAACACAAGATGTATGCACAGCATAAATCTCCACATTCATTGTGCAGAGACAATAACATCTTCCCACAGCTTATAACTGTATTTAAAATTCATTTATGTAAATTACAATAGCACACATATGATAAAACAGTTAAAGCAGAATGTGCCCTTTGCTCAAAACAAAAGGACTGACAAAAAAGGTATTTTTAATACTAATAAAAATATCTATTTCTCGTTTAACTTATTTTAAAGTATGTGCTCTCAATCATACACTATTAATTTCCCCAATTTATTGTGAAGCCAAAGGCAACAAAATCCTGTTATGGAAGCAACAACCAAAATCACCATGTCAGGGAAAAAAAAAAAAGGGAAGACAGGCATTAAGCAGGCAGTCAAGTTTGATTAATAGTAGGACCTGTGATTATTTGAATTGGGAAGAGAGAGGTCCAGTAGTGAAGACAGAGCATTTAGAGCCTTCCCATAAGGACAGAGAGCATCTGGGCCCAGGGAAAAAAAATCATTTTAAAACTAATGTATGGCTCACCTTGTGGTTAGGCCACAGGGCAGCAGAGCCCTGACACAAGCCAGAGAGGGAAGAAGGGACTTTACTGTGGGAGACTTCATTCAGCTGCGTTTAGAATGGAAAATGGACAAAGCTCCGGAGATAATGCCAAGTTGTATCTGGTTCCAATGAATCTCTGAGCCCTACAGTCAGGTATTACCTTACACACACTTACCCAGCCCTTGGAAATAGCAGCATTACATAATTAGAGCAGGGCACATGGGCCAAGGATGCTGGGACAGGCAGGACACCCCTTCCAGGAGCCCTCCCGTGGCAGCCCAGCTGGGCAGAGCCCTGATGGGATGGGAATTGCTGTCATTTCTGATGGCTCTGGAGGCAGTGGCAGGAAGCACAAGAACCTCAGCCAAGCCCAGGCTCTCTCTGCCCTTTCTCCCAAGCCCCCTCTCTGCAGAGCACACCCAGTCATGCAGCACCTTCCCTCCCTCCCTCCCACTGCTGCTGCTGAGGACAGATTGGCATGGGGCAGATTAATAATGACAATTACGCTCACCAGATGCTATGGAGACGTGTCTGAGTCACCAGACATGCTCAAAGACAAACACATTTCCTCAAGTACCAGCTGAGGGAACATAATCAGAACTACAAGTACAAGAAGAGAATTAGCACAGCACAGAAGGGCAAATACTGGACCTACTTAGAACACAGCTTTATTTTTTTTCCAAGAGAAATTAAAACATGAAGTTAGTATTCTCACTCTCTGGGCAGTGTTCAGACAATTTTCTCCTCTCTGCCCCAACCATTAAGTAAACTACAGCTTTCAAACAATGCTCCAGTTTTGGTTCCAAGGTCTCAGCTCCCTTCTACATCCTAACACAGAAAGTGAGCTCTAAGAAGGAGCAATCTATTTCACAATATTTTATCATCAAACATAATTGGGATTAAAAGCAGTTTTTATGGAAGCTCTCAAGCAGCCTTATCAAATGTGACATTTCAGGCCAGATTTCTCAAAAGCACTTCACAACAGAATCCTTGAGAAGTGAGATTAATTGTTACTCTATCCATTAAACAGATAAGAAACTGAGGCATGGAGATCCTCATCCAGAAAGTATCCACAGACAGAGCCAGGACTACTCAGAAAAAGAATTTTAAAAGAAGGAATAAAAGAAATCCAAGATTTTCTTTTGATGGAGCCACCACATCAACCAACAGAGAAGTTGCTTTTATTTTAGTTTTCTTATGCTTGGGAATTCTACTTATTTTGGAAAAATAATTATTATAAACTGCAAAGCAGCTATCTGGGGCTTTTCTTCCTACTACACCTTAATTCACAAACAACTCACTCTCCACCAGCACTGAGCACAGCAACTGCCCCTACACCAAACCCTCTGCCAGGTGGCTGCAGCTACTGAGGCTCAGGTGGAACCAGGTCCTGTTCCCACCCCATCCAGGATGCTCCTGCCTGGCTGCACACTTCCAGCAGCTCCTGACAACAAACACCTTTCCAAACCTACACCTGGAAGCCCCAAGTGCCACAGACAGCAGTGCTGGACCAGAGCAAAGGGGCCAGAAAGATTTACAGCAGAGCTGCTGGCCTTCCTCCCAGTGCTGGGGGATAAAAAGGTCAAGTAGAAGTTTGATTTGTGCTCCCAGATACCAAACCCAGCACTCACCCACCCCAGCCGTGCCCAGGGACACTCCCCACACTGCCCAAGTGCTGGAACAGCAGCTGCTCCAGAGCAGAGAACCCCAGCACTGAAGGTTTAGAAAGCCACACCAAACTCACTCATCTGCCCCCAGAATTGCTGGCAGAGGTTTGTTTAGCACAGCGTGCAGCAGGATACATGTGCCCACATGAATGCCTGAATTAGAAAAAATTAAGCATTCATATGCATACCCATCTATTCTTAATGCCTCTTCCTTCCCTGATTACATGTTCCAAATGAAGGCAACAGAGGGAAGAAAAACTTAGAGAAAAATTAATCAATCAGCTACTTGAGCCTTTCAGGCTTTCACAAATAATCAAGTGATGGTGGCAAAGTATCGTGGAGCATCTCCCCCATTATCCCAGGGTGGGGACTCAGCTCAGCATGGTGATGAGCTGAGGGCACTGCAGGGCAGGCAGCAGCCCTGCTCGGGGAAATTCCAGCAGCAGGGAGCAGGGGAGCAGCTCCCAGCCAGGCTGGAGGTGTATTTCTATGCAAACACACCCACACAGACACCCACTGCCACTTCTGATTTGGAAAAAGGAGCACAGGGATAAAAAGCCCAGAGTGCTGCCTGTGCTCACCTGTGTGATGGAGAGGGAGTTTTTATACGTGACAGACAAGGGGCAGTGGCTTCACACTGACAGAAGGCAGGCTTAGATGGGATATTGGAAGGAAATTCTTCCCTGTGAGGGTGGGGACACCCTGGCACAGGCTGCCCCATCCCTGGAAATGTTCCAGGCCAGGCTGGACAGGGTCCTGAGGAACCTGAGTGGAGGCAGAGGGTTGGAACTAGGTGATCTTTAATAAAGCCCCTTCCACCACAAGCCTTTTCAGGATTCTGTGATGTACAAGCTCTTGTACAGGAGTTTCCATGGCCCCCTTTTTCCCACCTCAGATGGGGGATGAATAGGAGACAACCCCCAAGCAAGCAGAGAGGCTCCAGGGAACCACAACTTCTGTTTGTTATTTGTTCCCATCCCCAGAGTGAGATCCCACACCACCCCAGCCTCCACCCCTGCACAGCACCCCTCAGCTGGCCAAGAAAATAACAAGCTGCATATGCTGGTTCATGGGAGCTGCTGCTCCATGATGAGGCAGAAATGGGATAACTTCCATCAGTACATTGAATTGGACTTTGTCATGGCATAAGTTGACTTAAAGTGGCTTTAATGGTTGTGGAAAAATACTCCCTCCCTCAAACACATGCAAGGCTGATCAGACCAATGGAACTGTGCTTGTAATGCTGCTTATTTCACTTAAAGCCTTATTACAGCACCACAGGGCTGATTGGCTTTAGAGAGGGATGGCTTTACAGCATTTAAAAGGTCTTGTGTTTAATTAAATTAGCTGCACCTGTATATATTATGGGCAATAAATCAACTATAATTTGCTACCATAGGCAGCTATTACTCTTCCCTGTGTTATTTATTGCTCAGCACCATTAGGGTGAAGGCTTTTCTAGGATACACTAAGAAATGGCAGTTTAGGGACCAAAAGCTATAACTCATTTCATTTTCCCTCCCCCTTTTCAGTGGTGTCAATCACATTTCTTGTACACTTGAACAAACACAAATATGTAAGAGATTCTGGCACCCATTATGTGTGTGTTCATACATATATTTATAGATAAAATAAAATTAGTGTTCCCCACCCATCTTGGTCTTGACTTTCATTTGCACAGATCTACTAGCAAAATGACACAGCCCAAAAAGCACATAAATAAAAATAAATAAGTAAAATTAAACAAACAAACAAAAAAAAACCCCAAATAGTGCTGGATTCTTGCTCCTTGACGCTGCACAGCAGTGATGCTGTGGTACTCCAGCTATGCCACACACCACCTCTGAATACAATTTAGGGACTTACCCAGGGATCACAGGCTGCAATCCACCCCTGTGGCAAACAGCAGCAGTGACTGTATTACCAGCACTTTGTGATTTATTTTGGGCTTTTTTAGCCATTCAGACACGCTACTGGATTTTGCACAGTTTGGCTCACAGTCAAGACCATGATGGCATTATCAGTTCTGCTCCATGGTTTACTCACAGGAAGAGTTTAGGAAGCACCAGCTACTGGTGTGTGAGGCTTCCAAAGAAACTAAGCAGATCCATTCCTCCCCTCCTCAGCTACCCCTGCCTCCCCCCCAGCAAAGAAATCATTTAAAGTAGCACAATTAAATCAAAGGAGGGAGTAAAACACCCCAGGAGCTCAGAGCCCTGCCTTGGTCCAGCATGCTCCCAAAGCAGCCACACAGAGCAGTCTGGGCACTGCACTCTGCTCTTCAGGGCTTTAGTATTCATTTTTCAAACAGCTGCTACAACACACTGATGTTCACAATGCATTAAAGATCCTCCCTGCAATATTTTTCAGCTATTTAACTGGCACGGAATGTCATGCAGGAGCTAATGCAAGGGAAGCTGTCCCAGGGAATGCAGAAGTAATCCAAGGGCTTGATGTGGCTGCTCAGCCATGTCCTCTTGAACCACACCTATTCTGTGATTGTTCCTAGACTCAGGTCTGAAATAACATCTCAGTTCCTTCTCCCCTCTGCATATATTTTAATTATGTTATTCTTTTAAATACTAAACAAACAATCAGTGGCTTTCAGAGAAACACCAGCCATCAGGGGGGACACACAGAATTAGCACCAATCCTAGCAGGAGTGGAGAACACCTGCAGAGGCACCTACTTATGGAATTAGGGATGAGCAAAAAAGTACTGGTATTCTGAAACACACAACCCTTCAGCACCCAAAATCACTGCTTATCTTTACTACATCCAAGTGATCAGAGAAAAACAGTGAGGAGCTTGAACTTTGTTTACAAGAGATAAAAACTCAATACAGAAACAAACCAGCTCATTTAGACATGAACAAACTAAACTTGAAAAAATGTTAGTCCAGTTGACAAATCTGTGCTCGCAAAGAGTAAGAGCCCATCCAGGTGGAGCCAGAGCTTGTGGTCTATGCTGCCTCATCTTCCCCATCACCTTCATCACTTCCAGCACCCCTGCTCTGACCAGGCTCTGTTCACAAAGGAGAGGAGCCAAATCCACACAGGCTCTGACCCTGGACAATCCTCCTGCCTCCCTCCCCACAACACCTTTTGAAAAAACCTCTGGAAGTAGCAAGAAGGCAGTGGGAATGGCTCCAGGCTGGTGCAGGAGCAGGAAGCCCAGGCAGTGGATGCCTCAGAGGGCAGAGCACTGAACTCCGAGGCACGCACAGCACACAAAGCCAGGCAGAGGCAACACTACAGTAAGAGAACTATTAATAAAAATTAAAAGGACATTCAGGAGTATTACGAGCCAGATTGGGAGCTGGCACTGGATGGGGCTCAGGGAGGCCTGACATTAAACCCAAAAGAGATTATGTAACCTAAGCTGTCCAGTGCTCATCTGTTCCTCTGGTGTGGCGTTAAAGCGGCAGCGGGGCTGGCACCGGCTCCAGCAGCCACCCACCCACAGGGACCACTCCCTGCTGTCCCTGTGCCCCCTGACAGGGGCACTGCCACCCTGTGTGCCCCACCAGCACACCCCACAGAGCCCAGAGCAGGGGCAGGCCGCGGGCAGCTGGGCTCTGCCAGCTGAGCACATCCCTGCAGCGAGCACTGGCACAGCAGAGCTGTGTGTCCACCTCTGGGGCACAGACTGCCCTGCACACACACAGCAGCTCCCAGCCAGATGGACTGCAGGAAAAACCCTCCTCATTTCACCAAAATGCTTCAGCCACGGCAATATGCTGCAGCTCCTGACCTGCCAAGCAAGGGGCTTCAGAGGGTTTGCCCTGCTCTCCAGAGGACCAACACCCATGGAAGGACAATGCCCATCAGCTAACAGGATCCTCCTCAGAAAGGCTCCTACTTCCCTCCTGTTTTCTCATGGTCTGAGATAAACTGCTATTCTACATGAAGTCATGTCAGAAAAGCTCACCAGCCTTCAGTGAGACTTGATCCAGCCAGGGAACTGAAAAAGGCCTGACAGGCACAGGGTGGCAGGCTCAGGTGGACAGGAGAGAACACAGAGCACCCACACAACCCGCCCTGCCCACAGGCCAGGACACTGGGAGCAGCCACAGAGCAGCACCTCCTGTCCTCAGCTCTCCTGACAGTGCTAACCGTGGGACACAAATTTTCATCAGCCCTGCTTCATTTTAAACACTCTGCAAAGTCTACAGCTCACAGGAACACCCCCCTGGCTGAACACAGAGGGGGTGGAAGCACATTTACAAAAAAATAACATAAAAAGCAACTACCACAGACATTCAGAACAATTTCAGGAGGCTGCTGTCGACACACACTGCCCAGGGCTGCACTACCCAAGGTGAGCACTGCAAAGCTGTGCCAGCACAGCTCTCTGAACATCCCCTTCCCCAGCTGTGACCTCCACAGCTCATGCTGGCCAGAAAGGTCAGTGCCATCACAGCTCCTCATTCATCAAGCCTGAATACCAATAACTTTGTCACCTCTGAGAATGAGCCACGTGGGTGCTCCAAACCCACTTTGTTGGTTACATCAGAGGCTGGGAGATGCTGCCTGAATCCTGCCAGAATGGCAGGAAACAAAAGTGGTCTCAGCATGAGCAGGGACTTGATTATCTGCAATTAGCAAATCGATGATTCTTCAAGACGCTGATTTAGGCCAGCACTTCTTATTAGCAACAGCCAAGGAAAGCACAAGGGCAAACTGCATCAGAGCCAAGCCTAGTTCCCAAATATTGTTTCATTAAAAAATTAATATATAATCCTGCAGGAACTCAGATACACACAGACATCAGCATCGCTTCCACGAGGAACATGCTGAACCCAAGCAAGTCCCCACCACCATGGAAACAAGCAATGTCATTATTTTGCTCCAAATCCATGGGTACCTTGGGTAATCAGATGTTAGCAGCCCACTGTGGAGGGCACACACTCATTTCAGTGACTGTGCTGGGGTTATGGGTCTGCACCCTGACTGCAGGTGGAAAAGCCCAGTGAAGTCCCTGGGAAGACACCCACAGGGCTTGGATGAGGCCCTTCTGCTTTTAAATACTTGATCTAATTTTGTCTTGTAACATTACACAAGAACACAGCTGTATATTTAGTCTCAGAGTTAAACCATTAATTTGCAAGTTACAATTTAGTAATACTCCCCGTTAATAATGCCATTACATGGGTTATGTTCACTTTCTATCTGAAAGTTTAACCACAACAGGTCTCACTCAAACAGCTTAAAGTTAAACCACTGCTCCCATTTGAGATCAGTCACCACAACAGGTATGGTATAAAATATACAACAGCAGACAGCTTCAATATACATTTTACTTTCATTTGTCTGAGATGTTTGTGCCAAGAATCCACTTGAGCCAGCTCTTCACTCGATTAGGGAGAAAAATTTGTTTTTAAAATGATTAAAAGCATAACACTGCCCAGTGTCATGTCCCCTCCAATAATCTTCAATTTGTGGGACTGTCTTTGAAACTGTAGCAGAGCAGTTTTACCACTCATAGCATGTATTTTTGATTTAGTAATCCCAACACTTCCAAAGGGGTTACTGGAAGGAAAAAAAGATACCATTAACCCATTGATTTTAAAAAGAAAACCAACAAAAAATCCCAACATTTAGCTATTTTAAGGGAGAATCAGATAGGCTTCAAGCCTATAGAGGAATTATGATTTATACATTAAAAAAATTTTTAAGAAAGAAAATTAAAAAGGCCGAGTGGGATTCCAACACATTCCCCAGGGCACAAACACCTCAGGACACCGGCAGTGCTCGGAGCAGACCCACTGGGCCCTGCTGTGCTCAGAGGTGCTGAGCTGGGCTTTTATGGAGACAAAAGGATGGGCCCCTGCGTGCCTTCCCTCCACAAACCCAGATAAATTCCAGCCCCGAAGTACAGGAAATTAAAACAGAATAATAGACTAAGAAAAACGCTTCCAGCAGGGAAGGAAATCCTGACCCAGAGCTCACGCCCTGCAAAGAGTTAAAGCCTCAGCCCCAGCCAGCCCTGCTGATCTTAGTGCAGCTGCTACCTGCAGCCACGGCCCCTCAGTAGCAACACACAAGGGGAAAGTGCAATTTTGAGCTTCTCTTTTCATCTCTATGGTGACAAAAAGCTCTGCAGAGGGAAATCAGGGTGCCTTCCACTCAAAAGGTTTCTCATTTTCAATGACTGCCTTTCACAATATTTTAATTAAATCTCTGGTGGGGAAGATTTAAAGGAAAAAAAAAATTAGGATTGTGGGGCTCATTTACAACAACGGAGAAAAAAAAGGGGGGAAAATGTATTTTAAGCATTTTTAAAATAGAAAGATTCTCTGGTTGAAGATTTAAGAAAAAATCTACCAGCTGCAAAGTTTTACAAAAGCAGCATGTGAAGGGGGCAGGAAGTCTTCCTGTAACAAAAACATTTTCATGCATGTAACATGTCTGTGGAATTTTAGGAGAGGCTGAAGGACCACCCAGCAAAGGGCCCTTTCCCACAGAGCTGAGCACAGCCAGGCACCCACAGGGTTCTGGAGAAGCCCCTGTGTCCCCCTGCAGCACAGCCAGGGATGGGGCAGCAGCCAGGGCTGGGGAGGCTGCAGGACAACAGCAAAGCATGGTGTTCATCTGTGTTTTTAGAAGTCTCAGCTCACTGCTACCAACAGCTCACAGCAATACCCACGAGCTGCCAGGAAGGGACAGGTCCATTCCATGAACCCCTGGGCACAGGACAGTGGGCACCCAGCAGGACACTCCAGACACCACGGTGTGCCCAGGTGAGCCCATCCTTTCTCCTGAGCCCCAGACAGCCGCAGCAGAGCTGCAGCCCCTGCCACGGGCAGCCTGCACTGCCCAGCTCCACAGGAACACCTCTGCCACAGAGGGAAAAGCTGATCTCATGGGAAAGGGCTGGAAGCACCAAAGAGGCACTGGGAGTTTGTACCACAGAGCACATGCAGAAAAGCAGCACCTGGCTGAGCACAGGAAGAGCAGGAGCAGACAAATGGTTGGGCAGCCCTACTCAAGGCCAGCAGAAGCCCCCAGACACATCCTTGCCCAGGATGCCCATTTCACTCCAAGGCAGCAGCATCCAGTGGAGAGTGGGGAAATGATGACTCTGCAATTAGAGCCTCCGCACGGCGCCAAGAGATTCAAGTGTGTTAATAAACCTAAAGCTCTGGACAAAGCACTTTGCCTCTCATCCAAGCTCCGTTGTATAATGTGGGAATAATACCCCTACTTCATCTAATGGAATTGCCAAAATAACACATTCCTCCTGCAAGGTGTGCTGAGCTCCCTCGAAAGCAGCACTGTTACAGCGCAGAGTTTTCAAGTATCTTGAACACCAGGCCAAGTGCATTGTTAACTTAATTTTTTGAAGTTAACAGAATACTGAAGTAAAAAGTCCAACTAGACATGGGAAAAGACATATTCTGATCCTCTAAAATAAAAACCGGGGTGCAGGGAGCTGCAGTGACACCTGAGCCTGGATGCCCCAAACCCCAGAGCCTTTGTCACTGCGCTCAACAGGGAGCACAAGGGATTCAGCCAGGCTGGCCACTTATCCAGCATTCCCCCCTGGCTGGAAATTGCTATTCTGGCAGTACCCAATCTTTAACGACTTCTGGACTAGTCTGCATTTGATTTCAGGGCAAAGGCCATGCCCAGAGGGAGACCCTGTGAGGAACTCCTCCCTGCAGCTCTCAGGTCGTTCCTAAGGCCATCTGAAAGACCACAACAAAATGGTTTACTGCTCACACAGGCTAAATATCAAGAGCTCTAACATGAAATACAACCTCTTTTCAAACCCACCAACAGGCAAAAAGTCTGTTCTTGAAAATAAAACACTGGTCAGGAGTGGGATCATTCAGGACCAAAGGGTTTTTTCTAATTGATGCAAGCAGAACTGCCTATTTTCCGTGTAAATTATTAATTTTCCTAAAATCATAATCACTGTTGCAAGTCGAGCTACCTCTGTACGCAAAACCCTTTCCACGTACATATTTTCCTGGGGGAAAAAAGGCTTATCCCCACAAAGGAGTATGAAATAAATTGCTTTACTGAAGGTTAATAATATCCTGTCGCCGTGGTAAAAGACTCAATTACAAAACCTTCAGAAGAGCTCCCAAGGAACTCATCTGCCTGCAGTGACAGAGGCTTAAATAGCCAAAATACACAGAAAGGCTAAGCACTTCCCAAAAGAGAGGAAAAGGGGAAAGAGATGGGGGGGTTAAGTAAAAAACCTGGAAATTGGACACTCAAGGTTACAAAAAAAAACCCAAGCACACATAACCACAGTTCCTCTCTGCACACACGATTCTCTATAATCTCAGCAAGAATTATGGCCTAGGGAGACCAACACTAATTTTAGTATCAGATTTATTATGCAGCAGGGAGCAGAAATCAGTCAGGCCCGTCTCTCGGTCCTAATGGGCAGAACTGGCTCACGCTCCAGGAAGGCTCTGCTGAAGAATAGCTCAGGCCTGGTGAAAAACAAAGCCCCTGGGGCTCCCCGAAGCACAAACACGCTGCGTTTCTTAGAAGCTACAATAAAACACAATGATACTCCTCATCTCTGCAGCGCTGCTGCTGGAGGAGCCCAAAGCCTGACTCACTCGACACCCAGGCCATTTCCACACATGGCCTCATCCACTCGTGGGGACTGCAGCTCCTCACCCAGCACTGCCCACGGCACAGCCAGGACACCTCAGCCCCCATAACCCTGCCTGTCCCCTCCTCCCCAGCACCTGGGAACACACAGCCCAGCACACTTCAGGTTTGGAATAACCCTCCTCTAAGGCACCAGCAATTCCCCGTTTCAAGTATTGCACAACACGTGAGCAGCACTTCTGTTTTGCACATCCGCAAAACAAGGGGGATGACAATCACTTACCTCATCTCTGTGTGGTAAGAACAAGGGCCACATTTAAACTAGTTTAAGTCATTTCAGTACACAAGTCCTTCCTGAAAGTAGGATGGTCTCCAGTAATGTACATACCACAGATTACCAACTAACATTTTGAATAAAACTTTTCCAAGAATCAGTTTGTCACTCACAGCTCACTCAGCTGAAGACCAGAAACTTTCAAACCATCACTATCTCACTTTATTTTCACATAGTGGGCAGGCAGGCACCTCTAAAAACTTCACTCCCTATTCTCTGTCTATCTAGACACTTTGCTAGAAGATCTCTGGTTTTGTTTTTGAAATGCCCTTGGAGCATACTAAGCAACTTAGAAGTTTTGCTTTGAGCTGCTCTGACAGAAGTTAGTGGAATATGTCCTGCTAACTCCAACACAAACACAATCATCACTAAGAAATTAGGAAAAGTCCATCAAAAACATGCATGATCAGGTCTGTTTTTCACCTGGTCCTAAAGCAGTGCAAGAGTAAATAAAAAAGCAGGCTTACAAATTTTGGATTCCCCTGCATCTATTCTCCTCCTTTAAAACAGCTCTTTTGCCCCAAAACTTCAGGAAAAAAAGCATAACCAGTCTCTCATTAAACAAATGCCTCCCCCACCCCAAAAATCACCCCCAAAGCATTACCTTTTTATGGCTCAAAGCAGCTCCAGACCATGGTGGACTGTCCATGAGGAGACCACAGCAGCTCTGGCTCCTACCAGCTCCTCCCTTGACTGCCCTCACCAGAGCACGTGACTGCAATCAAACCTGGGGCTGATAATTGGCTTCAGGTGAGGGACACACCTGCCTCATCAGCAGCACAGCAGGGGAGCAACGGACAGGTTAACTCAAATCACCTGTGCCCAATCTTGGGCTCACCCAAAAAAATCCAGACTCCGCACACACTGCTCCTGCCACTGCTTCAGCTGCTCAGCCCACCAAACCACCTCTGCACAGCCCAGAGCACATTTTCACCTGCATAGCCAGCACCAATAATCAGCCAAGAAATTCAGGACTTGCTCTCTGATCTCTGTTCCACCTCAAGAAGTGCTTGGCAGCTTCATTTGTCTGCCTCGATCCAACAATCTCCAGTTCTCAGGAATGCGAGACAAGCAGGTGCTGCTGCCCTTCTCTCAGCTGGAGCCAATTTAGAGCATTTCAAGGAAACACACCAAGGCACCCTACAACGACCAAGGGCTGCACCTGCCCAAGACCTCTAAGAACGTTAAGAAGCAGCAAAATTTGTCTGACCATGTCCATGTAAGAAGTTTACCCTGCCCCTGCATTCCTTCAGCTGCAACCAGGATGAAATAAGGTTCATGAGTAAGGTGCTCTGCAACAATACTTGTCCTCTCCTACCTGCTTCTCTCCCCATCACTTTCAAGTGAATTGACTCTTTATGTTACTTTCCACACACTGCAAGAGATCAGGATTACACAGCACCAGCTGAATAACGTTCTGCTCACACTATCATCAGCTTCATGCGTTCAGATGACAGTGATGGGGACTATAAAGGCACCAAGACAGATAATCACCGCTTATGTCTGCAATTATAGTTCCAATAAAGCTTCTTCATGGCTCTTGAGCACTAAGGCTTTTGGACTCGTAACTGAATTGTTTTAATATTTTTTTCTATTCCCAGTTTTGTTCTTTTCCTACTGCATACACATGCTTAATCGAGAGAGAAGACAAATGCCTCTACTAAAATATCCACTGGAAATACCTACAAAAAGAGGTCCACAAATCTAAACTGACTTCTTATGACAACCACAAAATCAAAGCCATGCTCACAAAACTTTGGGGGAATCATAACTGTGGAAGACTTTCAACTATCGTTGTATTTGACCGGGAAGATTAATGACATAGTGGCTGTGACCAGATGAAAAAGAGAGGGGAAAAAATAAAACACAGGACAATTACAATTCCCTCCTCATACATAAATTGCCAGGCATGTCACACAGAGCCTGCTGCTTCGATCCCAGTTCCTGGGATTAGGTGAGGCAGGAGTTTAGAGCACAAAAGGTGCTGTGGCAGGAGATCCCCACTGCCATCCACCCCTGGGGTCCCACGTGGGCTGGAAATGCCCCCAGGCAGGCATGGGGGTATAGAGGCTCAGGATGCTGGGGCAGCCTGTCCCCAGAGCTGTGCAAACACGTCAGGACAGGACCCCCATGTGCACAGGACTGGGATACCACGGCACCATCCCTCCCAGCTGCTCCCATGGGCACCCAGAGGGGAGTGGGCACAGCCTGTGGCACAAAGGAGCCAGCCAGCCCCCAGAGGAGCCTCTGGCATGGCTGTGGGGAAGAGCAGCCAAGGCTTACCTGGAGGCAGAGCCCCCCAGGACACCTGCAGTTCAGCATGCTTCCCCTCTCCTGCATTACTGAGGGCAGCCCTCTGAGCCCACCATAATCCTCTGGCAGGCTCCCCCCTTGCCCCCAGCACTGTGCCCCAGCCCCCAGGCTGCTCTGCAGCCATGGGACCAGCACCAGCCATAATTCACAGCACCAGCTCCCTCTCACATGCTGTGGCTGTGCATCCTTATCTTGCTTCCCCTCTCTGGAGCTCGGAAGTGCCGGTGCAGGGCAGGAACCTCAGCAGTTACAGCCCCCCTGAACCAGAGCACTGCCACTCCAGGCAGGGCCTCCCTCCCCGATTTCACAGTCAAAAGCCGTTAACAACAACAAAGAACCCCAGGTTAACCCCTCAAAGACAAGTGGCATAAAGAGCTGGCAGCACACAGTGCTGCTCTGCCTCCCACACTTCCTCTCCAGGCCAGGGATGCTGCCAACATCCCCTCAGACAGAGCAGCCGTTCACTGCGGCACCAAACCGGGGGCAGGAAGCTCTGTGCCACGCCGACATCTCTGCAAAATCCCCTGCTGCCCTTTTTCCTCTGACCCTTCATTTCCAGCCTCAATGGCAGCATCAGTACCAGGCCCACCAGGGCCTTGGTCGGGGTCCTACACGCTGTGCCAGGACCACCAGAGTCTGACCAACAGCCACTCTGCCTCCTCAGCTCTCAACCCCAGCCAACAGCAGGACAAACCCAGCCAACAGCGGGCCTGGGACATTTCCACAGCAGGTTTAGGAGGGTTTTTTCACCAGGCAGTGTTTGAAGAGGGTACAGGTAAATGTTTGGGGTGCGCTCAGCAGGCCACCCATCCAGGGCCGGAGTCTCAGAGCTGACCTACAGAAAGTGACTGGGGAGGAAGATGAGATGTTGGTGCAAATCAATCAAAACAACCCCAAGCACTTTTACAGTAGAGACTTTGTGAGGACAGGAAACTTCTGCAAGAAGCCAACAGTTTTTGCTGTAGTGGTCTCAGGGCTTGCTCAATACTCACAGGAGAGATCTCTCAGGGATCCTCAGGACATGGCAGAGGACAAGACCTGACACCACCCAACACAGTGGCTGGTAGCAGTCCCAGAGCAAAAGGTGGGGCAATACCCCCATCCTAGGAAAATTCCTATCAGATTTCCCATCTCAGCATTACCTTTGGATTTCTTCTCAATGTGTTCTGTTCCCTCCCACAATTCATTGAACACACCATGCTGCTATAGGCTCTGCAGGTCTGCCAAATACAACAGCAGAAGTAGGCGAATTTCACCAGCAAAGAAACATCTTTACACTCATTCGCACACTGTGCAAACCTTTGCCAAAAGGATAAATGCTCCATGTACATATGGGGCCCTGCACACAGCTCAGGCTGGAGCAGGGAATCACACCAACACAGCTCTGCACAGAAATGACTGATAACACAGCCAAAAGGATAACAAAACAGGAGCTTCACTCGTTCAGCAAGCACCGCAGAAGAATCCTTGGCAACATCCCCTTCATCAACACCTTCTTCCAGCAGGGCAACAACCACCAAACCTGCCAGTGCTGAGGGCTTGCAGCTGGCAAGCTTCTGCCATAAACCAGGCCCCTGACTTGAGCAACATCTCCCAGTCCAGCGGGATTCACGGAGACTTAGCACAAATGCCCAGCTCCTTGCAACCTCCTTTCACACCACACCACACTGCCCTTTGGGAAGATTCCTGAGCAGTGTTCATCCAGCAATTGGTTAAAGCCTCCCCAGACTCTCTATCCAGCAGGCATCCTCATTACACCAGCACTGAAGAAGCTGAAAGTCTTGTCTGCACTTCACAGTCACTATTTTAAATAAATCCAAACTTCAAAACTCTTCTTCACCCTGTGCTCCTCACCTTCTCTTTGATGCAAAACTGACCCACAGAACAACAGAAAGAGGAGTTCTGAGTCAGGCATACTAAAACACTGATTAAAACAGCACAGCACAGGTTTGGGAGCACTAGAGAGGAATTCTGTACCCTCTGGGCCATGCCAGCACTCGCAGCGACCCAGCCCTGAGCCAGGAGGGCTGGAGCTGCACCAGGACCCAAGGAGCCTTGCCCAGCCCCATCCCACAGCTGAGTGGCACACAAGAAGGAAAATAAAACCAGGGGGACTGAACTTCAAACCCTGGGAACTACTTAATTCACCAGATATTAGTTTCTTTCCCCCACCCCACCATTTTTCCCTCCCACCTGCCAGGCCACCTCATTACTGTCACTCTGCATCAGTTCTTGCTACAGTAGTTTTCTTGGACCTTTGCCCCTTCAGTCAGCTTGAAACCTCTTCCCTATTGTACATCAGAGTCAATGGGAAATTAATGCAAGTCTTTGCTGGGGGAGGGCAGGGCAGAGGCACTTTCTGCTGCTGTCAATACTTCTTTTACTTCACCCTTCCTGCCACCTACACTTCACCAACATATTAAGGAGCCTTGTCTGCATCTCACTGTGCTCGCTGAGGTCTCTGGGACTATTCCTCATGTGCAGAATTGCACAAGCCTTAGCAGGGTCCTTCTTTATAATACAAAGTTCCCAATCTTGATTTAAGCCTGCTCAGTCACAACAATACACCCAGCTGCAGATGGCCCAACACAGGGAATGACTGAGCAGGGGAGAACAACTTCCCAACATTCTTCAGATTTTCTCTGCGCTCAAAAAATAGAAGAAATACTTTCAACAGGAGAGCAGTAAAATGCCAAAGTTTAGAAGTAACTTATTAATACCGCATGCTGATCTGGCTACAAAGTTTCACAGTAACTTCCAAATTACTCAGCAAACCACAATTTCTAGAGCAGTAATATCGTAAAAATCATAGGCCACGTTGAACACTACTCACATAGTTTACAGAATTATTCCAGTGACTAAGGCAAACAGAACGTGCGATTTCAGGGCTAGAGACTAAATTAAGCTTCAATAATGACTTCTTTTTTTAAGTCTGATGCCACACTGACCCTGTAATCTGTTTTTTGAGGAAACAGCAGAATATTATTTTCTCGTGAGTGAGATCCTCCAGTGGAGGGGGGAATATGAGAGATAAAACTGCCTATCTGAAGGAGAAGCGATGGAACTGACCATATACAAAGTACTGTCAAATACACAAAGTAATCTTTTAATCTTTTTCTGCTACGGGCTTCACAGTTCAACAAAGCATTTAATAATGTGCTTTGAGCCCATGCTGATTCAGCAAAGCACTTACCCACATGCTTATGCCAACTTAAGTATATGCTTAAGTGCTTTCACACAATAGGGGCAGAGAAGACTCAGGCCCTGAGATGAACCATTTTCTGGAACAAGCTGTTTTTCCCTAAGACGACTGACTGTTTACAGCTTCTCCTCACTTTATAGCATGACCCAAAATGCATTTGAAGAGAACACTTAAGTACAACTGAAAAGCCAAATAACCATCAGGAACAGCAAGACCCAAGGTAGAGCTTAATGAACTAGAATTGTTCTTTGCTCCTTCTCTGCCCAACATACATCTTGATGCACACACCCCACCTTGCCCTGTTTCAGTGGCTCTCCTCTAAAAATAAATTCCAAGTTGCCTTTAATGCTCTGGATTTCACAACATTTATGAGACTATCACCAGAGTCAACAGGCTAAAAAAAGAATCCATTAGCATTAACTGGCCTGTCACTGGCAGTGACAAATAAATGAATTTGATGGTTTTAGATCAGTCATTAGTAGACCTACCCCCAGGCTGATAAAGGCTCAGCACTTTGCAGAGGAGATGCACTCAATCTGGAAGCAGAGGGGATGCACAGGGGTGTTAGCATGCTGCTCTCCTTCCATTTCCCTGACCTCCCTACCTCAGAACCTTTCCTGGCATTTACAAGTGCACAAAAGCCACCTGGTAGATGCCATCAAAAATAATCCAACAATTCAGGAAAACACAGGCAATGTAGAACCTCATTTTTAAAAAAATCCCAGGTCAGACAGTGTTCAATTTTAATTTTTAGTTAGCAGCATGTAAAATAGAAGGGAAGTACATTAGGACTATTCCTAACATGAAAGACATCCTTAGGCAATGAGAATGGAAATACAGACATTTTAACAAGCACAAGACGGTCTGTGGGGACGCAGGACAACATGAACAATCTACCTGAGTGATTGGGGAAAAGAAATACATGTTTACGTCTCCAAAATACAACAGCTACAGAAATCCAGCTCAGCTCCTGTTTCTGACAGAACTCACAGCACTCCACAGAAGGCCCTGCGCAGCCCCTTCTCCCTCTGGCTGTGACATGCAGGGACAGAGGTCACCCTCTGCCCCAGCCACAGCACAGAGAGCACAAACCCCAGCCCACAGACCAGGGCTCCTAAACCCTGATCCTCCACTGCCTGGGGCTGGGTTCACTCACACTCAAACTTCTCCACTGGCCCATCCAATGCCAGAGGGAAGCAGATTCCAGGAGCAGCTTACCCTGGACAAGGGATTCACATCAAGGGTGGTTGAACAAGACACCCAAACAGTGGCCATGGACCACCCAAAGAAATCCCCCAGACCATCTGGGAAGGACTTCACACTACTCTGCACACAGATGGTACCATGATTATCATCGAGCTACTCATCCATGCCTGATGCCAAGATCAGGAAATACTTCCTCTCTTACTCCACCCAGACCTGCAAATGCAGGGGAATCTAAAAAGAATTTTTAAAAATCATTGGGAAAAGGTCTGACCTTGGTGTTCTTTACAGCCTGGTGGGGAAGGAAGGGTGGGCAGGAAGGAAAGAATCCTGAGTTCTGCTACTGTATCCAGTTCACACTCTTTTGAGAAAAAAAAGAAACTTCAAAGTCTACCTAACACCTAAAATAAGATGGGAAGTAGTAGGACTAACCTGGAGGAGTTTACAGGCAGAAGCATGGGAGAAAACAAGCAGAACTGTTGATTTTCAAGGTCCATCACTTGCTTTGGAATAAAATCTCTCCCTGCTACTCTGGCTGAGGCCTATCAGACAGGCAAGGGACGCAGACACCCCACCCACAGCTAACTTAATTGGAATCAGACATCCAAATCCACTGGTTAGCTTTAAAACACAATCCCAGGTTAGCCTGGGCGTTATCCCCAAAGGCCATGCCCTCCATTTGCTGCTCTGGAGCAGGCAGCTCCACAGTCCCACAGCCAAGGAGAGCTGCTGGCACTGCCTCCTGCCCAAGAAGGACCAGATGTGCACAACTGCTCAGAGCCCCCGTGCCCAGGCAGACAGGAAACCCAGCCGGCCACAGGCACAGGGGGCCAGGACAGCCCTGCACCTCTGTGATAAATATTCTCCAACCTAACAGAGCAGGTAACATCAGAAATGGCAGGCTATGGGTAATAGTAACTCAATTATTGCAGCCTTCAATATTCAAAAGGGGGTACAAAACTACTGGCACCCCATCCCTGCTGCGTTTGAAGGACTTTTTAAGTCAGCAGAGTTACAAATGATCTCCTGTTACAGAGTGCCTTCCAGCACTGGGAGCAAGGCAGATTTTTATCAAGGAACAGCAGCCCCGAGGAAGGAGACTTATATTCCCCAGAAGGCCAAGGAGTTAAACCCTGCAGCAGATTTCCTGAAACAACAGCTTCAAGTGGTGCTGGCCTTCCCAAGGAGAGCAGGATTACACACCCCGGTAATCCAGGGGAGGCACTCAGGAGGATTTCTGCAGGGTCATTCTAAGGAAACCAGGGAAGAACGCCGGGCTGTTACAACCTGCCACTGCTGGCTCGGGAGCCAATCTGCATCACCAGAGAGGTGTCAAACCGCGGAGACGCGGTTTTAAAAGCCGAAATAAAATAAAATAAAACATTTCACTGGGCCGGGGTTTGAAAGGGCAGGGCTGGGCAACTCCAGTGGATCAGGAGGGGAGGAACAAGTGAGTGTGGGCTGGCAAAGGCAGGGGCAAAGCTCAGCTGGAAGGACAGGGAGGGATGGATGGATGGATGGATGGATGGATGGATGGATGGATGGATGGATGGATGGAGAAGGGGGAATGCACCCCCAGCCTCGCTTCACCCCAGCCCCCATCACTGCCAGGAAAAGCACAGGGAAAGAAAAAAACCCCAAACAAATCCCTATTTTACTAAACGTACCAGGAAGGAAGATTACTTAGGGGAAAAAAAAACCCAAAACAAAACAAAAAACAAATTCTCTCCTTGCACCTAGAGAGACAGAGACATTTCATTAAATGCCATTAATCTCCACAGACCCAAGCATTAGCCAGTTAATTAGACTAAAGTACAGTCACATTTTAACGCTGAGCATTCACTATTCAACTGGGATAAATGAACAACTAAAGTCCAAAACCTTAATTCAGTATCTAATTAAAAAAACAGAAAACAAAATATTCAGATTATGAAATGCTTGCCAGAATAATACATCATAATTGATGTAAAATCTGCTCTTTACTGCATCTGATTTTCTCCAGTCTCCAAATCAGGCTGTTTTCAATCTTCAGATTTTCTTCAAGTGCCCCGTAGAAATCCCAACACTTTAGAAAGGACAACTGTGTAAAAAGCAGCAACAGACACTGCTGACCTCTCCAGAGAGAGCGAGCTCCTGCTAAGAGTGGAATTTGATGTCTATTCCAGCATTTGCCCCACGCTTGAAAGATGTCTCCTACCAAAAACCAAGGGAAAAAACCCCCTACGTGTAGAAAAACAAAATCCCCTTTGTCAATACAACCTGATTTTGCATTCTTTAACGCAAAAATTTAACTCACTAATATGCTCGACACAAAACATGTCCTCGTTTTTTTAATTGTTAGAGAAGAAATCACATGGGACAGCTTAACAGCTCTGTTGTACCCATTACAAACTTCTCCAAATAACACTGTAGAAACAGATAACTGGCACTGAAGACAGTTTAAAATGTAAATTAACCTTTAGAAGGTATTGGGAAGGAGGATAGGCACATCAAGCTCATGATCAAAATTCTGTCACCTTTAAATTGTATATTACAGATGGCATCAATCCAACAACATAATCCAGAAGCCACAAGCCCCACACACTATAAACTCTTTGCTCAGTGCAGAAGCAAGCCAGGCACACTATTATTCACCAATTAGTAATTAGGTATGTCCTAGGAAGAAAAGAACCTCTAAACATTTGCCTACATTAGTCTGGTTAAAAATTCTGTGAGTAGGCTGTTGGGGTTTGCTCTCTTTTTTTTAAGAGCTCCCCAGCACCTCACCTGTGCCATGCCTGGGGGTTTGAAATGACACAGGGTTTTTCCTAGATGCCTATTTTGTGCAATACTTAACATCATGGTTCAACACACCCAGTTACACTGCTTACTTTCGTGAGGAGCTGTATGCAATAGCAGTTCAGGCTGCTGGTCAGGTAGTTTCCCACCACCAGCTTTAAACCTCTCTTCCTTATTGACTTGCATGTACAACTTTGCAGCCTTTTTCTCCCGTTTTTACCCGAAGACTGAAGTTACCCAAGATGACAAGTGTATACACAAGTGCCATACATCAGTTAAATTAAGTTTTTCCAATAGACTCTCAAAAACAAATTAAAAAAAAGTCAATTGCAAAAGTTTTCTTTCAGCCTGTGGCTTTCAAAATTCACACGCTGCAGGTCTGGCTTTGAAACTGATTTGTTTTCATTAGGCACAACCTAAAGAGCAACAACCACTTGTACTCCACGGGCAGCTCCTGCAGGAGAAATGGCACCAGTGGCATTTGGAGGGAGGGCAGGGGCACAAGCTCCTGTGTCCCTGCAGGTCCCCGTGCCACGGCCAGGACTGCATGGCCAAGCCACTGCTCGGGCAGCCTGACCAGCTGGACACCCACAGCTCCTACAGAACAACAGCCAGCAGCCCCCAGAGCTCAGAGCCTCACCAGGAACTCGCCATGCGAGCCTTACACACAACTCCACACACATCTCTTGAGTTGCACAAAAGAAAATTTGCAAACAATGAAGGCAGAGATAGATCCCCATCCATCACAACCACAGAACTGAAAGCTCAGCTCAAAACAAGCCTGAAGCCTGCACTTAATCCAAGCACGGTTCATAAACCCAGCCCAGGGCCCAGAGCAGCCGCCCGCTCCTGCTGCCCAGCCCGGCCCAGCAGCTCTGCACGGACACAGAGCAGCCTCCTGGGCCTCAGCCACACACTGACCCCTCCAGCAGCAGCTTTCAAAGCTTTCATTGCCAATTCCCCGGCTGAAACCCGAACTGCCTGGCAACAATGATTCTCTGTGTGCCTGAAATCCTATTATCGATCCTCCTACTTACCTTGGGCTGTGCTCGTCGGGGAAACGCAACTTTAGGGTCAATCTGAGGAAAAAGAAAGGGGAAATCAACAGGGTAGCTTTGGTTGTCATTTCACATTATTTTGATTTTAAATCACTGAATTATTAATCCCTCATTTCTCAGGCTTGCAATTCAGCACACCGGGTCATCCAGAGCTACTCTGGAAATGATAGGTCACAGTCTTAGGTTTGTCTGGGGAGTTTGGCAGGGGTGGGGAGATGGGAAGACAGGAAGAAAACATCTCTCCTGCACTTCTCCTCCATCATCTTCTGGGCAGCAATCCCCGTGGGTGCTCAGGGAGCTCTGGATCAGTCTCTCGGTGCTGCCTCTACCACCAAAACTGCATGTTGAGGATTATCCACATGCCCTAGAGATTGCACAGGAAGGGGACCAGCATTCCTGACCAACATCTTAACTTGGTGGCTTTGACACCTGCCCCTTCCTGCACTTGGGTTTGGGGTTACTTTTTTTTTTTGCTGCTTTGTTTTGCTAACTGACAAGCAACATCATACAAAAATGGAAAGCCAAAAGCAAAGTCAAATTATTCACATTTCAATTATTAAAACTGAAACATTTGAAGGACTAGAGTCTCCTCCACAGTAATATGCCCAACTGATGTGATTTACTCACTCTCAAAGAAAATATGTGAGCAATGGAAAACTCCAAAGGGGCATTTCTGGGATGGGGTGGGAAGGGAGGGGAGTAAGTTACAAACGAGTTTCATGTGTGTGAAATATACACGCACTGAACTCAAAAGTAAACAACTTCCTAAACAAGGTTTTCCATTAAGGAGTTACTCGAACTATCCATGTATGAAGCACGTCACCACAGACAAAAAGAAAAGGGGAAAAAAAAATCCTTGCTTTACCCCCCTGGCCTGTTTTAAGATGCAGCGTTGGCTCCCCTTGCGCTGCATGAATTAGCACGTCCCCTCTGCATTCCAAAACGCTAATTCTGCAACCTCACACAACTTCCACGGGGGTCATCTCTAAAAAGGGACTCCTCTCCCCCATTCAAAAATTGCATGAAACCAAAAAGGCACCACCGCAGGCACAAAGAAATGGCACCCGGTGGTGTTTGGAGGGAGCAGGCAGGCTGAAGGCTGGATGTAAACAAAACCATCAGACCTTCCCACAGCAGCTCCCCTAAATCGCAATACAGCCCCTGTGTGCTGCTGGCTTCACTGCTGGCTCTCAGCAGCACCTGCTCTCAGACATCTCCTACAAAAAGGGTCTGGAAAAGGATGTTCTGAAGTACTGGATCCTACCTGAACTGCGCAACCTGCAACTGCTTTCAGTGCTGTCCTTGCCTGTGCAACCAGCTGATGCCACTAACGCTGGCTGTGTTAAGCATACTCAGAAGGACGGGCTTTTTTAGAGTTTGGGACTGGCTTTTGTTGTGTTTCTCCCCCCTCAAGCAAACCCTGATGAAGAAGAGGAGATGGTTCCATTTGGTATTGTTATTCCTGTGGTGATAAATATTCCTGTCACTGCTAAATAACCACGGGTCTCTTCTAAAAAGCAGTTTTACTCAATTAATTTGTCAAAATGGGAAATACCGCAGACATTTGATGTGCAACTGATAAACTGATTTGCCTCTATCAGAAACAAATATTGTACCTTTTTTAGGACACACCTGAGAAATGAGCGATTACATGCCATTTTATTGTTCAAAAAGCATAAAAAGTAAAATTATTTATCTAGAGAGCTAACCTTTTCATAGAGATTAACATTATCTACAAATATATTCAGCACTGACTAGGCATTTGTCTACTGGGGAAATACAACAGGTACGGATTTTCCACAGCAATACCCAAAGGTGGAAAAATATGCACTTTTCTATGTTTGCTCCAAAACTACAGGTTTTCCCACCAAAGAACACCAGGCCCACCAGAGGGACATCACTGCAAAGTCCTGCTGGTAAAAAGCTGGGAGAGCCATTAAACTCCAAAGCAACACATTCATTTTTGAAGGTCAGTTCAAAGAGCATGGAGTCCCTTGCACCACAGCGACAGATTTTCTAAAAGAACTGAATTTTCCTTCCCACAACCTTTTGCATAAACACCACCAGCCTTTGAAAACAAACACTAGCAACGAATGTGGCAAATCCATACCTTTTGCATAACCCTGTCAACTATTTAAACAACAACCAGAAAGGAAAAAAAAAACAAAAACAAAAAACCAAAGTTCTACCAAAAAAAATTAGTTAGTTAGGTACAATTCTACTTACTGTATCTACAAGTCCTCTAGGAAATGACTATAATACTATTTCTGATATGAATGGCCATTACCTAAACAAAGCTTTTAACGTAACTGTAAACAAGAGCGACGTTTCCATGCCAATACCCAACCGATCTGCCTCCTGCGCTGAACGTTGAAACAGAGTCAAATGCCTTGTTATACTGCACAACAGTTACTACAATACTCTACAAATACACGCCTGAAAGGACCTGCCTGGCTCTGGGCTTCACTTTTAAGCTGAATTACTGATTCTAAAGTCAGTTTTGTATTTGGATTGATTCAATCATTATCACACAACCAAAACCGAGGCAGATTTGCCCCGGTGAAGCTCTTCACCCCTCCCCCAGAGAAGAGCAAATTAATACATTGCAGGGACTAGACTGTGATACAAGAAAAAAGCTGGGGGAGGACCTAATTATAGTCAGAAATATGACAGGGTGTCCTCCCATGATTTTTTTTTTTAAACTCTCGTTCAAGATACTGTTTGCCTTTGTTCTTCTTATCTAAATTTATCTTTAAAAACACATAGAGAATATAGCTGTACATGAAAAGTCTGGTGAGTTTAATTTCAGGAGCATGGTTGAATCAGTTATCTTACCATATCTGATTAAACCTAAAATCAAATTATTAAGGCATGTGAAAGCATGGGCTTCGTGTTCAGGCAAGCCCAGCAGAATCTGTAGGTCGAATTAAAACACTAGATTCCACCTGCTTCTACAAGAGCTTTAGGCTTTTTGTTTCCATATAAATTACATTTTTAAAAAATACATATCCTCATGTTTGCTCCCTGCTTCTCCCTTTCTTCATTTAACTATAATCTCGCACACACAGGCACCCGTGAGATGTTGCAGCACCGAGACAGGATTGCTCCTAACACCACGCTCAGGCTAAAATAAACCCCTTAAGCCCCAGAACACCGCCTGTAAACCCCAGTGACAGCAAGGAGCACACTCGATGTGCCCAGCAGAATGTCTCTGCAGACAGCTCCCTTCCCAAAACACAGCCCCCTCCAAGCCAGCAGCACCAGAGCACTGATGACCTCTAGCAGTGTCCTTCCCCCCTCCCCTCCCAGCTCTGCCGAGGCTCAAAACTACAACCAAGTAGGAGGCACAAAACTTCATCTTTTTGCTTGGCCTCGGTCACAGGGAGAAAACAGGGCCCAGAGCTGCACTTGCCCAATACCTTTTGTTTGACCCAACACTGAAAGAACCACATTGGGGCAGGGGGCAAACCCAGGCGTGGAATTTTTGTTAAAAAAAAAAAAAACAAAAATGTAATGTTTATTTAAAGAAAAAAAAAATCAGCTGCATCTCACAAGCATTTTTTTCCTTATATTATGCACTGGAGACTGAGCGCAGCAAAAAGCTCTGGAGAAACAACAACACATTAAGACTTGTGCTTCTCTACCACATCCACTCTCCAGCTCTTGCAGAGCTTCCCATAAATTACCGCGTGCATTTCGCCGGGGCCCTGCCATCACAGGTGAGGGGACCTCTCCAAAAAATGACTTTGGCAAATGACACGAGCAGCAGCTTTCTCGGTTTGACAGTAAGTCACTCCCACCTTGAAACGCGGTCAACAATACATAAATAATCAATCAAAAGAATCACAAAGTTCCCTGCAGAAAGCATGCCGCAGCCCAACACTAAAAAAAGTTGGATTTTACTCCACAGCTTTTTCAATGTCACCGCTCAATAAAATATAAGGCCGGGGGAGGAGCCAGCGGTCGGTATGGGCGAATTCCGATTTCAAAAAAAAAAAAAAAAAGAAAGTTACCGCTTTTGGCAAGTTAAAAAGCAGCGTCTATAAAAATATAAAGGAGAAGCAG